>NC_087361.1:80326688-80692407 GCF_030014295.1 Loxodonta africana | reverse complement strand
CAAAATTTCACCCTAACCATAACCCTAAAACTACCCTAACTTCATTCAAAGCCTAATCCTCACCAAGACTAAAACTAACCCTAAACCTAACTCTAACCCTAAACGTAAACTTAACCCAAACCACTGAAAATAACTCTAACCGTAACCCTAAGCCGAACCCTCACCCTTAACCAAAATTTCACCCTAACTATAACACTAAATCTACCCTACCTTCATTCAAACCCTAACCCTGAGCAAAACTAACACTAACACTAAACCTAACCCTAACCCAAACCTAAACCTAACCCTAACCCTGACCCTAACCTGAACCCTAACACCTGACCCTAACCCTCTCGCTTAACATAAACTTCACCCAAACCCTAACCCTAAAACTAAACATAACACTAAATCTCCTCCTAACCCTGACCCTAACGCTAATTGTAATGATAAACGTAACCCTAACCTTAACTTAACACTAACCCTGACCCTAACTCTAAATCTAATCCTAATCCTAACCTTAAAACTTACCCTACACACTCAGCTTAAATGGAAACCTAACACTAACCCTCACCCTAACACCTAAACCTAACCCCAACCCTTAACCTAACCCTATCTCTAACCTTAGCCTACCCTAAACGTAACCATGACTTAAACCTAACACTAACTCTAACTCTAAACCTAACCTTAACCCTAACCTTAACCATAATCCGAACCCCTAGTGCTAACCCTAAGCTCAAACCTCACCCTTAACTTAAACTTCACCCTAACCCTAACCCTAAACCGAACACTAACGCTAACCCTAAACCTAACCCTAAACCTGACCCTAACATTAACCCAAACAGCTAACCCTATCCTAACCCTAACCTTAACACAAACACCTAACACTAAACCTAACCCTAACCTTACCACAAACAGCTAAACCTAACCCTCATCCTTAAGCTAAACTTCACCCTAAACCTAAGCCTAACCCTAACCCTAGAACAAAACCTAACCCTAAACTCTCCCCTAACTCTAGCCCTAACCCTAACCATAACCCTAACCGTAACACCCTAGAACATCAGCTTAAGGTAAAGTTAACACTAACCCTCACACGAACCCCTAACCCTTTCCCTAACTCTAACCCTATGCCTCATTCTAACCCTAACCCTGACCTAAACCTAACCCTAAACTTAATCCTAACCTTAACTCTACCCTAAGCCTAATTCTAAACCTAACGATAACTCTCAACCTGATCCTAACCCTAACAGTAAACCCTAGCACTAACTCTAACTCTAAACCTAACCCTAACCCTAAACTAGCCCTACCCTTTCCCTAAACCTAGCCTTAACCCTAACCTTACCCCTACTCTAACCTTAACCCTAGCACTAACCATACCTTAACTCTAACCTTAGCCGTAACCCTCACTATTAACGGGAATTTCACTCTAACCCTAACCCTAACTCTAACTTTAATCATAACAATTACCCTAAACCCTCAACTTAACTATAAACCTAACCCTCACCCTAACCCCGAACCGTATCCCGAACCCTAAACCTAAAGCTATCCCTAACCCTAACCCTAAACTTAACCCTACCCTAACCAGAAAACTAACCCTGACACCCTAAACGTAGCCTCTAACACTAACTATAACCCTTACCCTAATCATAAACCTTATCCTAACCCTCACCCTTCCCTGAACTTCACACTAATCCCAAACCTAAACCTAATCCTAACCCTTAACTAACCCCTAACACTATCCTGAACCCTAAACCTAACCTTAACACTAACCTGAACACAAACCCAAACTCTAGCCCTAACCATAAAAATAACTCTCACCCTATCCTAAACTTCATCCAAATCCTAACCCTAACCTTAACCCTAAACCCAAAGCTAACCCAAACCCTAACGTTAAACCTAACTCTAACCAGAACGCTAGTCCACCTGTAACCCTAAACCTAAGCCTTCCAATGGACCTGAACCTAACCCTTAACCTAATCCTAACCCTAGACCTAATCCTAACCCTAACTTTAAACTTAACCCTAAATAGAACACTAACTCTAACCCTAAACCTGAATCTAAACCTAAATCTTACCTTACACCTAACCCTAACCGTAAACCCAGCCCTAACTCCATGTCTAACCCTAATCAGAACACTTACCATAAACCCTCACCTTAACTGTAACTTACCGAAACCCTCACCCTAACCCATAACCGTTTCGCCCAACTGTAACCCTAAAGTTATCCCTCACCTTAACACTAACACTAACCCTAAAACCCTGAGCACTAACGATGACCCTAACACTAACTCAAACCCTAACCCCTAACACCAAATCCTAACCCTAAACTTAACCCTAACTCTAACACTAACCCGAGACCTAATCCTAAACTTAACCCTAACCTTAACCAAACGTAACCATGACTAGATCCACAATGCCTAACCGGAACCCTCACGCAAACCCTAACCCTAAACTACAACTCTAACTCCTAACACCTTACCATAACCATAATCCTAACACTACCCAAAACTAACACTAAACCTAACCCTCACCCCAACCACAACGCCTAACACAAACCGTACCCTAACCGTAACCGTAACACTAAACTTAACCCTAACCTAAAATTAAACCCTAACCCTAAAACTAAGCAGAACCCGTAAACTTAACCCTACCCCTAACCCTAACCCTAACCTTAACCTTGGCAAACCTGAAACCCTTAACCTAAACCTTACAATAACTCTGACTCAACCCCTCGCCCTAAACTTAATCCTAACCCTGACCTAACCCAAAACTAACCGTCACCCTAAATTTGCCTATCCTAAAATTAAACGTAACCCTAAACCCTAGCCCTAACTCGAACCCTAACCCTAGCCCGAACCCTAACAATAACCCTAAGTGTAACACTTACCCAAAACCCTCACCTTAACTGTAAATGTAACTCTAACTCTTACCCTAAACCGAAAGTTAATCCTAAATATCACCCTATGCTAAACCTAACCGAAACACTAACACCTAACCCTAACTTTAACCCTAATCCTTAGCCTAAACTTAACCTTAAACCTAACCCTAACCACTAACCCGAACACTAAACCTAACCCTAACCCTAATACGAACCCTCACCCTTAACCAAAATTTCACCCTAACCATAACCCTAAAACTACCCTAACTTCATTCAAAGCCTAATACTCACCAAGACTAAAACTAACCCTAAACCTAACTCTAACCCTAAACCTAAACTTAACCCAAACCACTGACAATAAATCTAACCATAAGCCTAAGCCGAACCCTCACCCTTAACCAAAATTTCAACCTAACTATAACACTAAATCTACCCTAACTTCATTCAAACCCTAACCCTAAGCACAACTAACACTAACACTAAACCTAACCCTAACCCCAAACCTAAACCTAGCCCTAACCCTAACACTGACCCTAAAATGAACCCTAACCCCTAACCCTAACCCTCTCGCTTAACATAAACTTCACCCAAACCCTAACCCTAAAACTAAACATAACACTAAATCTCCTCCTAACCCTGACCCTAACGCTAATACTAATGATAAATGTAACCCTAACCTTAAACTTAACCGTAACCCTGACCCTAACTCTACTCCTAATCCTCACCTTAAAACTTACCCTACACACACAGCTTAAATGGAAACCTAACACTAACCCTCACCCTAAAATCTAAACCTACCCCCAACTCTTAACCTAACCATAGCTCTAACCTTAACCTACCCTAAACTTAACCATGACTTAAGCCTAACACTAACCCTAACTCTAAACCTAACCTCAACCCTAACCTTAAGCATAACCCTAACCCCTAACGCTAACCCTAAGCTCAAACCTCACCCTTAACTTAAACTTCACCCTAAACCTAACCCGAAACAGAACACTAACGCTAACCCTAAACCTAACCCTAAACCTGACCCTAACATTAACCCAAACAGCTAACCCTAACCCTCATCCTTAAGCTAAACTTCACCCTAAACCTAAGCCTAACCCTAACCCTAAAACAAAACCTAACCCTAAACTCTCCCCTAACTCTAGCCCTAACCCTAAACCTAACCCTAACTGTAACCGTAACCCTAACTCTAACCCTAACTGTAACACCCTAAAACATCAGCTTAAGGTAAAGCTAACATTAACCCTCACACGAACCCCTAACCCTTTCCCTAATTCTAACCCTATGCCTCATCCTAACCCTAACCCTGACCTAAACCTAACCCTTATCCTAACCCTAAACTTAATCCTAATCTTAACTCTACCCTAACCCTAATCCTAAACCTAACAATAACTTTCAACCTGACCCTAACCCTAACAGGAAACCCTAGCACTAACTCTAACTCTAAACCTAACGCTAAACTAGCCCTACCCTTTCCCTAAACCTAGCCTTAACCCTAACCTTACCCTAACACTAACCTTACCCTAACTCTAACGTTAGCCGTAACCCTCACTATTAACTGGAAGTTCACCCTAAACCTAACTCTAACTCTAACCATAACAATTACCCTAAAAAGTCATCTTAACTATAAACCTAACCCTCACCCTAACCCCGAACCGTATTCCGAACCCTAAACCTAAAGCTATCCCTAACCCTAACCCTAAACTTAACCCTACCCTAACCAGAAAACTAACCCTAACACCCTAAACCTAGCCTCTAACACTAACTATAACCCTAACCCTAATCATAAACCTTATCCTAACCCTCACCCTTCCCTAAACTTCACACTAACCCTAAACCTAAACCTAATCCTAACCCTTAACTAACCCCTAACACTAACCTGAACCCTAAACCTAACCTTAACACTAACCTGAACACAAACCCAAACTCTAGCCCTAACCATAAAAATAACCCTCACCCTATCCTAAACTTCATCCAAAACCTAACCCTAACCTTAACCTTTACCCTAAACCGAAAGCTAACCCAAACCCTAACCTTAAACCTAACTCTAACCAGAACGCTAGTCCACCTGTAACCCTAAACCTAAGCCTTCCAATAGACCTGAACCTAACCCTTAACCTAATCCTAACCCTAGACCTAATCCTAACCCTAACCCTAACTTTAACCTTAACCCTAAAAAGAACACTAACTCTAACCCTAAACCTGAACCTAAATCTTACCTTACACCTAACCCTAACCATAAACCTGGCCCTAACTCTATGTCTAACCCTAATCGGAACACTTACATAAACCCTCACCTTAACTGTAAAACTAACCGTAACCCTCACCCTAACCCACAACCGTTTCGCCCAACCGTAACCCTAAAGTTATCCCTCACCTTAACACTAACACTAACCCTAAAACCCTGAGCCCTAACAATGACCCTAACCCTAACTCAAACCCTAACCCCTAACACCAAATCCTAACCCTAAACTTAACCCTAACTCTAACACTAACCCGAAACCTAATCCTAAACTTAACCCTAACCTTAACCAAACCTAACCATGACTAGAACCACAATGCCTAACCGGAACCCTCACGCAAACCCTAACCCTAAACTACACCTCTAACTCCTAACACCTTACCATAACCATAATCCTAACACTACCCAAACCTAACCCTAAACCTAACCCTCACCCCAACCACAACGCCTAACACAAACCGTACCCTAACCCTAACCGTAACACTAAACTTAACCCTAACCTAAAATTAAACCCTAACCCTAAAACTAAGCAGAACCCGTAAACTTAACCCTACCCCTAACCCTAACCCTAACCTTAACCTTGGCAAACCTGAAACCCTAAACTTAACCCTTACAATAACTCTGACCCTACCCCTCGCCCTAAACCTAATCCTAAAACTAAACTAACCATAACCCTAAATTTACCCTATCCTAAAATTAAACTTAACCCTAACCCCTAACGCCTAACCCTAACTCTAACCCTAACCCTAACCCGAACTCTAACAATAACCCTAAGGGTAACACCCAAAACCCTCACCTTAACTGTAAATGTAACTCTAACTCTTACCCTCAACCGAAACTTAACCCTAAATATAACCCTACGCTAAACCTAACCAAAACACGAACACCTAACCCTAACTCTAACCCTAATCCTTAGCCTCAACTTAACCTTAACCTTAAACCTAACCCTAACCACTGACCCGAACGCTAAACCTAACCCTAACCCTAATACGAACACACACCCTTAACCAAAATTTCACCCTAACCATAACCCTAAAACTACCCTAACTTCATTCAAAGCCTAATCCTCACCAAGACTAAAACTAACCCTAAACCTAACTCTAACCCTAAACGTAAACTTAACCCAAACCACTGAAAATAACTCTAACCGTAACCCTAAGCCGAACCCTCACCCTTAACCAAAATTTCACCCTAACTATAACACTAAATCTACCCTACCTTCATTCAAACCCTAACCCTGAGCAAAACTAACACTAACACTAAACCTAACCCTAACCCAAACCTAAACCTAACCCTAACCCTGACCCTAACCTGAACCCTAACACCTGACCCTAACCCTCTCGCTTAACATAAACTTCACCCAAACCCTAACCCTAAAACTAAACATAACACTAAATCTCCTCCTAACCCTGACCCTAACGCTAATTGTAATGATAAACGTAACCCTAACCTTAACTTAACACTAACCCTGACCCTAACTCTAAATCTAATCCTAATCCTAACCTTAAAACTTACCCTACACACTCAGCTTAAATGGAAACCTAACACTAACCCTCACCCTAACACCTAAACCTAACCCCAACCCTTAACCTAACCCTATCTCTAACCTTAGCCTACCCTAAACGTAACCATGACTTAAACCTAACACTAACTCTAACTCTAAACCTAACCTTAACCCTAACCTTAACCATAATCCGAACCCCTAGTGCTAACCCTAAGCTCAAACCTCACCCTTAACTTAAACTTCACCCTAACCCTAACCCTAAACCGAACACTAACGCTAACCCTAAACCTAACCCTAAACCTGACCCTAACATTAACCCAAACAGCTAACCCTATCCTAACCCTAACCTTAACACAAACACCTAACACTAAACCTAACCCTAACCTTACCACAAACAGCTAAACCTAACCCTCATCCTTAAGCTAAACTTCACCCTAAACCTAAGCCTAACCCTAACCCTAGAACAAAACCTAACCCTAAACTCTCCCCTAACTCTAGCCCTAACCCTAACCATAACCCTAACCGTAACACCCTAGAACATCAGCTTAAGGTAAAGTTAACACTAACCCTCACACGAACCCCTAACCCTTTCCCTAACTCTAACCCTATGCCTCATTCTAACCCTAACCCTGACCTAAACCTAACCCTAAACTTAATCCTAACCTTAACTCTACCCTAAGCCTAATTCTAAACCTAACGATAACTCTCAACCTGATCCTAACCCTAACAGTAAACCCTAGCACTAACTCTAACTCTAAACCTAACCCTAACCCTAAACTAGCCCTACCCTTTCCCTAAACCTAGCCTTAACCCTAACCTTACCCCTACTCTAACCTTAACCCTAGCACTAACCATACCTTAACTCTAACCTTAGCCGTAACCCTCACTATTAACGGGAATTTCACTCTAACCCTAACCCTAACTCTAACTTTAATCATAACAATTACCCTAAACCCTCAACTTAACTATAAACCTAACCCTCACCCTAACCCCGAACCGTATCCCGAACCCTAAACCTAAAGCTATCCCTAACCCTAACCCTAAACTTAACCCTACCCTAACCAGAAAACTAACCCTGACACCCTAAACGTAGCCTCTAACACTAACTATAACCCTTACCCTAATCATAAACCTTATCCTAACCCTCACCCTTCCCTGAACTTCACACTAATCCCAAACCTAAACCTAATCCTAACCCTTAACTAACCCCTAACACTATCCTGAACCCTAAACCTAACCTTAACACTAACCTGAACACAAACCCAAACTCTAGCCCTAACCATAAAAATAACTCTCACCCTATCCTAAACTTCATCCAAATCCTAACCCTAACCTTAACCCTAAACCCAAAGCTAACCCAAACCCTAACGTTAAACCTAACTCTAACCAGAACGCTAGTCCACCTGTAACCCTAAACCTAAGCCTTCCAATGGACCTGAACCTAACCCTTAACCTAATCCTAACCCTAGACCTAATCCTAACCCTAACTTTAAACTTAACCCTAAATAGAACACTAACTCTAACCCTAAACCTGAATCTAAACCTAAATCTTACCTTACACCTAACCCTAACCGTAAACCCAGCCCTAACTCCATGTCTAACCCTAATCAGAACACTTACCATAAACCCTCACCTTAACTGTAACTTACCGAAACCCTCACCCTAACCCATAACCGTTTCGCCCAACTGTAACCCTAAAGTTATCCCTCACCTTAACACTAACACTAACCCTAAAACCCTGAGCACTAACGATGACCCTAACACTAACTCAAACCCTAACCCCTAACACCAAATCCTAACCCTAAACTTAACCCTAACTCTAACACTAACCCGAGACCTAATCCTAAACTTAACCCTAACCTTAACCAAACGTAACCATGACTAGATCCACAATGCCTAACCGGAACCCTCACGCAAACCCTAACCCTAAACTACAACTCTAACTCCTAACACCTTACCATAACCATAATCCTAACACTACCCAAAACTAACACTAAACCTAACCCTCACCCCAACCACAACGCCTAACACAAACCGTACCCTAACCGTAACCGTAACACTAAACTTAACCCTAACCTAAAATTAAACCCTAACCCTAAAACTAAGCAGAACCCGTAAACTTAACCCTACCCCTAACCCTAACCCTAACCTTAACCTTGGCAAACCTGAAACCCTTAACCTAAACCTTACAATAACTCTGACTCAACCCCTCGCCCTAAACTTAATCCTAACCCTGACCTAACCCAAAACTAACCGTCACCCTAAATTTGCCTATCCTAAAATTAAACGTAACCCTAAACCCTAGCCCTAACTCGAACCCTAACCCTAGCCCGAACCCTAACAATAACCCTAAGTGTAACACTTACCCAAAACCCTCACCTTAACTGTAAATGTAACTCTAACTCTTACCCTAAACCGAAAGTTAATCCTAAATATCACCCTATGCTAAACCTAACCGAAACACTAACACCTAACCCTAACTTTAACCCTAATCCTTAGCCTAAACTTAACCTTAAACCTAACCCTAACCACTAACCCGAACACTAAACCTAACCCTAACCCTAATACGAACCCTCACCCTTAACCAAAATTTCACCCTAACCATAACCCTAAAACTACCCTAACTTCATTCAAAGCCTAATACTCACCAAGACTAAAACTAACCCTAAACCTAACTCTAACCCTAAACCTAAACTTAACCCAAACCACTGACAATAAATCTAACCATAAGCCTAAGCCGAACCCTCACCCTTAACCAAAATTTCAACCTAACTATAACACTAAATCTACCCTAACTTCATTCAAACCCTAACCCTAAGCACAACTAACACTAACACTAAACCTAACCCTAACCCCAAACCTAAACCTAGCCCTAACCCTAACACTGACCCTAAAATGAACCCTAACCCCTAACCCTAACCCTCTCGCTTAACATAAACTTCACCCAAACCCTAACCCTAAAACTAAACATAACACTAAATCTCCTCCTAACCCTGACCCTAACGCTAATACTAATGATAAATGTAACCCTAACCTTAAACTTAACCGTAACCCTGACCCTAACTCTACTCCTAATCCTCACCTTAAAACTTACCCTACACACACAGCTTAAATGGAAACCTAACACTAACCCTCACCCTAAAATCTAAACCTACCCCCAACTCTTAACCTAACCATAGCTCTAACCTTAACCTACCCTAAACTTAACCATGACTTAAGCCTAACACTAACCCTAACTCTAAACCTAACCTCAACCCTAACCTTAAGCATAACCCTAACCCCTAACGCTAACCCTAAGCTCAAACCTCACCCTTAACTTAAACTTCACCCTAAATCTAACCCGAAACAGAACACTAACGCTAACCCTAAACCTAACCCTAAACCTGACCCTAACATTAACCCAAACAGCTAACCCTAACCCTCATCCTTAAGCTAAACTTCACCCTAAACCTAAGCCTAACCCTAACCCTAAAACAAAACCTAACCCTAAACTCTCCCCTAACTCTAGCCCTAACCCTAAACCTAACCCTAACTGTAACCGTAACCCTAACTCTAACCCTAACTGTAACACCCTAAAACATCAGCTTAAGGTAAAGCTAACATTAACCCTCACACGAACCCCTAACCCTTTCCCTAATTCTAACCCTATGCCTCATCCTAACCCTAACCCTGACCTAAACCTAACCCTTATCCTAACCCTAAACTTAATCCTAATCTTAACTCTACCCTAACCCTAATCCTAAACCTAACAATAACTTTCAACCTGACCCTAACCCTAACAGGAAACCCTAGCACTAACTCTAACTCTAAACCTAACGCTAAACTAGCCCTACCCTTTCCCTAAACCTAGCCTTAACCCTAACCTTACCCTAACACTAACCTTACCCTAACTCTAACGTTAGCCGTAACCCTCACTATTAACTGGAAGTTCACCCTAAACCTAACTCTAACTCTAACCATAACAATTACCCTAAAAAGTCATCTTAACTATAAACCTAACCCTCACCCTAACCCCGAACCGTATTCCGAACCCTAAACCTAAAGCTATCCCTAACCCTAACCCTAAACTTAACCCTACCCTAACCAGAAAACTAACCCTAACACCCTAAACCTAGCCTCTAACACTAACTATAACCCTAACCCTAATCATAAACCTTATCCTAACCCTCACCCTTCCCTAAACTTCACACTAACCCTAAACCTAAACCTAATCCTAACCCTTAACTAACCCCTAACACTAACCTGAACCCTAAACCTAACCTTAACACTAACCTGAACACAAACCCAAACTCTAGCCCTAACCATAAAAATAACCCTCACCCTATCCTAAACTTCATCCAAAACCTAACCCTAACCTTAACCTTTACCCTAAACCGAAAGCTAACCCAAACCCTAACCTTAAACCTAACTCTAACCAGAACGCTAGTCCACCTGTAACCCTAAACCTAAGCCTTCCAATAGACCTGAACCTAACCCTTAACCTAATCCTAACCCTAGACCTAATCCTAACCCTAACCCTAACTTTAACCTTAACCCTAAAAAGAACACTAACTCTAACCCTAAACCTGAACCTAAATCTTACCTTACACCTAACCCTAACCATAAACCTGGCCCTAACTCTATGTCTAACCCTAATCGGAACACTTACATAAACCCTCACCTTAACTGTAAAACTAACCGTAACCCTCACCCTAACCCACAACCGTTTCGCCCAACCGTAACCCTAAAGTTATCCCTCACCTTAACACTAACACTAACCCTAAAACCCTGAGCCCTAACAATGACCCTAACCCTAACTCAAACCCTAACCCCTAACACCAAATCCTAACCCTAAACTTAACCCTAACTCTAACACTAACCCGAAACCTAATCCTAAACTTAACCCTAACCTTAACCAAACCTAACCATGACTAGAACCACAATGCCTAACCGGAACCCTCACGCAAACCCTAACCCTAAACTACACCTCTAACTCCTAACACCTTACCATAACCATAATCCTAACACTACCCAAACCTAACCCTAAACCTAACCCTCACCCCAACCACAACGCCTAACACAAACCGTACCCTAACCCTAACCGTAACACTAAACTTAACCCTAACCTAAAATTAAACCCTAACCCTAAAACTAAGCAGAACCCGTAAACTTAACCCTACCCCTAACCCTAACCCTAACCTTAACCTTGGCAAACCTGAAACCCTAAACTTAACCCTTACAATAACTCTGACCCTACCCCTCGCCCTAAACCTAATCCTAAAACTAAACTAACCATAACCCTAAATTTACCCTATCCTAAAATTAAACTTAACCCTAACCCCTAACGCCTAACCCTAACTCTAACCCTAACCCTAACCCGAACTCTAACAATAACCCTAAGGGTAACACCCAAAACCCTCACCTTAACTGTAAATGTAACTCTAACTCTTACCCTCAACCGAAACTTAACCCTAAATATAACCCTACGCTAAACCTAACCAAAACACGAACACCTAACCCTAACTCTAACCCTAATCCTTAGCCTCAACTTAACCTTAACCTTAAACCTAACCCTAACCACTGACCCGAACGCTAAACCTAACCCTAACCCTAATACGAACACACACCCTTAACCAAAATTTCACCCTAACCATAACCCTAAAACTACCCTAACTTCATTCAAAGCCTAATCCTCACCAAGACTAAAACTAACCCTAAACCTAACTCTAACCCTAAACGTAAACTTAACCCAAACCACTGAAAATAACTCTAACCGTAACCCTAAGCCGAACCCTCACCCTTAACCAAAATTTCACCCTAACTATAACACTAAATCTACCCTACCTTCATTCAAACCCTAACCCTGAGCAAAACTAACACTAACACTAAACCTAACCCTAACCCAAACCTAAACCTAACCCTAACCCTGACCCTAACCTGAACCCTAACACCTGACCCTAACCCTCTCGCTTAACATAAACTTCACCCAAACCCTAACCCTAAAACTAAACATAACACTAAATCTCCTCCTAACCCTGACCCTAACGCTAATTGTAATGATAAACGTAACCCTAACCTTAACTTAACACTAACCCTGACCCTAACTCTAAATCTAATCCTAATCCTAACCTTAAAACTTACCCTACACACTCAGCTTAAATGGAAACCTAACACTAACCCTCACCCTAACACCTAAACCTAACCCCAACCCTTAACCTAACCCTATCTCTAACCTTAGCCTACCCTAAACGTAACCATGACTTAAACCTAACACTAACTCTAACTCTAAACCTAACCTTAACCCTAACCTTAACCATAATCCGAACCCCTAGTGCTAACCCTAAGCTCAAACCTCACCCTTAACTTAAACTTCACCCTAACCCTAACCCTAAACCGAACACTAACGCTAACCCTAAACCTAACCCTAAACCTGACCCTAACATTAACCCAAACAGCTAACCCTATCCTAACCCTAACCTTAACACAAACACCTAACACTAAACCTAACCCTAACCTTACCACAAACAGCTAAACCTAACCCTCATCCTTAAGCTAAACTTCACCCTAAACCTAAGCCTAACCCTAACCCTAGAACAAAACCTAACCCTAAACTCTCCCCTAACTCTAGCCCTAACCCTAACCATAACCCTAACCGTAACACCCTAGAACATCAGCTTAAGGTAAAGTTAACACTAACCCTCACACGAACCCCTAACCCTTTCCCTAACTCTAACCCTATGCCTCATTCTAACCCTAACCCTGACCTAAACCTAACCCTAAACTTAATCCTAACCTTAACTCTACCCTAAGCCTAATTCTAAACCTAACGATAACTCTCAACCTGATCCTAACCCTAACAGTAAACCCTAGCACTAACTCTAACTCTAAACCTAACCCTAACCCTAAACTAGCCCTACCCTTTCCCTAAACCTAGCCTTAACCCTAACCTTACCCCTACTCTAACCTTAACCCTAGCACTAACCATACCTTAACTCTAACCTTAGCCGTAACCCTCACTATTAACGGGAATTTCACTCTAACCCTAACCCTAACTCTAACTTTAATCATAACAATTACCCTAAACCCTCAACTTAACTATAAACCTAACCCTCACCCTAACCCCGAACCGTATCCCGAACCCTAAACCTAAAGCTATCCCTAACCCTAACCCTAAACTTAACCCTACCCTAACCAGAAAACTAACCCTGACACCCTAAACGTAGCCTCTAACACTAACTATAACCCTTACCCTAATCATAAACCTTATCCTAACCCTCACCCTTCCCTGAACTTCACACTAATCCCAAACCTAAACCTAATCCTAACCCTTAACTAACCCCTAACACTATCCTGAACCCTAAACCTAACCTTAACACTAACCTGAACACAAACCCAAACTCTAGCCCTAACCATAAAAATAACTCTCACCCTATCCTAAACTTCATCCAAATCCTAACCCTAACCTTAACCCTAAACCCAAAGCTAACCCAAACCCTAACGTTAAACCTAACTCTAACCAGAACGCTAGTCCACCTGTAACCCTAAACCTAAGCCTTCCAATGGACCTGAACCTAACCCTTAACCTAATCCTAACCCTAGACCTAATCCTAACCCTAACTTTAAACTTAACCCTAAATAGAACACTAACTCTAACCCTAAACCTGAATCTAAACCTAAATCTTACCTTACACCTAACCCTAACCGTAAACCCAGCCCTAACTCCATGTCTAACCCTAATCAGAACACTTACCATAAACCCTCACCTTAACTGTAACTTACCGAAACCCTCACCCTAACCCATAACCGTTTCGCCCAACTGTAACCCTAAAGTTATCCCTCACCTTAACACTAACACTAACCCTAAAACCCTGAGCACTAACGATGACCCTAACACTAACTCAAACCCTAACCCCTAACACCAAATCCTAACCCTAAACTTAACCCTAACTCTAACACTAACCCGAGACCTAATCCTAAACTTAACCCTAACCTTAACCAAACGTAACCATGACTAGATCCACAATGCCTAACCGGAACCCTCACGCAAACCCTAACCCTAAACTACAACTCTAACTCCTAACACCTTACCATAACCATAATCCTAACACTACCCAAAACTAACACTAAACCTAACCCTCACCCCAACCACAACGCCTAACACAAACCGTACCCTAACCGTAACCGTAACACTAAACTTAACCCTAACCTAAAATTAAACCCTAACCCTAAAACTAAGCAGAACCCGTAAACTTAACCCTACCCCTAACCCTAACCCTAACCTTAACCTTGGCAAACCTGAAACCCTTAACCTAAACCTTACAATAACTCTGACTCAACCCCTCGCCCTAAACTTAATCCTAACCCTGACCTAACCCAAAACTAACCGTCACCCTAAATTTGCCTATCCTAAAATTAAACGTAACCCTAAACCCTAGCCCTAACTCGAACCCTAACCCTAGCCCGAACCCTAACAATAACCCTAAGTGTAACACTTACCCAAAACCCTCACCTTAACTGTAAATGTAACTCTAACTCTTACCCTAAACCGAAAGTTAATCCTAAATATCACCCTATGCTAAACCTAACCGAAACACTAACACCTAACCCTAACTTTAACCCTAATCCTTAGCCTAAACTTAACCTTAAACCTAACCCTAACCACTAACCCGAACACTAAACCTAACCCTAACCCTAATACGAACCCTCACCCTTAACCAAAATTTCACCCTAACCATAACCCTAAAACTACCCTAACTTCATTCAAAGCCTAATACTCACCAAGACTAAAACTAACCCTAAACCTAACTCTAACCCTAAACCTAAACTTAACCCAAACCACTGACAATAAATCTAACCATAAGCCTAAGCCGAACCCTCACCCTTAACCAAAATTTCAACCTAACTATAACACTAAATCTACCCTAACTTCATTCAAACCCTAACCCTAAGCACAACTAACACTAACACTAAACCTAACCCTAACCCCAAACCTAAACCTAGCCCTAACCCTAACACTGACCCTAAAATGAACCCTAACCCCTAACCCTAACCCTCTCGCTTAACATAAACTTCACCCAAACCCTAACCCTAAAACTAAACATAACACTAAATCTCCTCCTAACCCTGACCCTAACGCTAATACTAATGATAAATGTAACCCTAACCTTAAACTTAACCGTAACCCTGACCCTAACTCTACTCCTAATCCTCACCTTAAAACTTACCCTACACACACAGCTTAAATGGAAACCTAACACTAACCCTCACCCTAAAATCTAAACCTACCCCCAACTCTTAACCTAACCATAGCTCTAACCTTAACCTACCCTAAACTTAACCATGACTTAAGCCTAACACTAACCCTAACTCTAAACCTAACCTCAACCCTAACCTTAAGCATAACCCTAACCCCTAACGCTAACCCTAAGCTCAAACCTCACCCTTAACTTAAACTTCACCCTAAACCTAACCCGAAACAGAACACTAACGCTAACCCTAAACCTAACCCTAAACCTGACCCTAACATTAACCCAAACAGCTAACCCTAACCCTCATCCTTAAGCTAAACTTCACCCTAAACCTAAGCCTAACCCTAACCCTAAAACAAAACCTAACCCTAAACTCTCCCCTAACTCTAGCCCTAACCCTAAACCTAACCCTAACTGTAACCGTAACCCTAACTCTAACCCTAACTGTAACACCCTAAAACATCAGCTTAAGGTAAAGCTAACATTAACCCTCACACGAACCCCTAACCCTTTCCCTAATTCTAACCCTATGCCTCATCCTAACCCTAACCCTGACCTAAACCTAACCCTTATCCTAACCCTAAACTTAATCCTAATCTTAACTCTACCCTAACCCTAATCCTAAACCTAACAATAACTTTCAACCTGACCCTAACCCTAACAGGAAACCCTAGCACTAACTCTAACTCTAAACCTAACGCTAAACTAGCCCTACCCTTTCCCTAAACCTAGCCTTAACCCTAACCTTACCCTAACACTAACCTTACCCTAACTCTAACGTTAGCCGTAACCCTCACTATTAACTGGAAGTTCACCCTAAACCTAACTCTAACTCTAACCATAACAATTACCCTAAAAAGTCATCTTAACTATAAACCTAACCCTCACCCTAACCCCGAACCGTATTCCGAACCCTAAACCTAAAGCTATCCCTAACCCTAACCCTAAACTTAACCCTACCCTAACCAGAAAACTAACCCTAACACCCTAAACCTAGCCTCTAACACTAACTATAACCCTAACCCTAATCATAAACCTTATCCTAACCCTCACCCTTCCCTAAACTTCACACTAACCCTAAACCTAAACCTAATCCTAACCCTTAACTAACCCCTAACACTAACCTGAACCCTAAACCTAACCTTAACACTAACCTGAACACAAACCCAAACTCTAGCCCTAACCATAAAAATAACCCTCACCCTATCCTAAACTTCATCCAAAACCTAACCCTAACCTTAACCTTTACCCTAAACCGAAAGCTAACCCAAACCCTAACCTTAAACCTAACTCTAACCAGAACGCTAGTCCACCTGTAACCCTAAACCTAAGCCTTCCAATAGACCTGAACCTAACCCTTAACCTAATCCTAACCCTAGACCTAATCCTAACCCTAACCCTAACTTTAACCTTAACCCTAAAAAGAACACTAACTCTAACCCTAAACCTGAACCTAAATCTTACCTTACACCTAACCCTAACCATAAACCTAGCCCTAACTCTATGTCTAACCCTAATCGGAACACTTACATAAACCCTCACCTTAACTGTAAAACTAACCGTAACCCTCACCCTAACCCATAACCGTTTCGCCCAACCGTAACCCTAAAGTTATCCCTCACCTTAACACTAACACTAACCCTAAAACCCTGAGCCCTAACAATGACCCTAACCCTAACTCAAACCCTAACCCCTAACACCAAATCCTAACCCTAAACTTAACCCTAACTCTAACACTAACCCAAAACCTAATCCTAAACTTAACCCTAACCTTAACCAAACCTAACCATGACTAGAACCACAATGCCTAACCGGAACCCTCACGCAAACCCTAACCCTAAACTACACCTCTAACTCCTAACACCTTACCATAACCATAATCCTAACACTACCCAAACCTAACCCTAAACCTAACCCTCACCCCAACCACAACGCCTAACACAAACCGTACCCTAACCCTAACCGTAACACTAAACTTAACCCTAACCTAAAATTAAACCCTAACCCTAAAACTAAGCAGAACCCGTAAACTTAACCCTACCCCTAACCCTAACCCTAACCTTAACCTTGGCAAACCTGAAACCCTAAACTTAACCCTTACAATAACTCTGACCCTACCCCTCGCCCTAAACCTAATCCTAAAACTAAACTAACCATAACCCTAAATTTACCCTATCCTAAAATTAAACTTAACCCTAACCCCTAACGCCTAACCCTAACTCTAACCCTAACCCTAACCCGAACTCTAACAATAACCCTAAGGGTAACACCCAAAACCCTCACCTTAACTGTAAATGTAACTCTAACTCTTACCCTCAACCGAAACTTAACCCTAAATATAACCCTACGCTAAACCTAACCAAAACACGAACACCTAACCCTAACTCTAACCCTAATCCTTAGCCTCAACTTAACCTTAACCTTAAACCTAACCCTAACCACTGACCCGAACGCTAAACCTAACCCTAACCCTAATACGAACACACACCCTTAACCAAAATTTCACCCTAACCATAACCCTAAAACTACCCTAACTTCATTCAAAGCCTAATCCTCACCAAGACTAAAACTAACCCTAAACCTAACTCTAACCCTAAACGTAAACTTAACCCAAACCACTGAAAATAACTCTAACCGTAACCCTAAGCCGAACCCTCACCCTTAACCAAAATTTCACCCTAACTATAACACTAAATCTACCCTACCTTCATTCAAACCCTAACCCTGAGCAAAACTAACACTAACACTAAACCTAACCCTAACCCAAACCTAAACCTAACCCTAACCCTGACCCTAACCTGAACCCTAACACCTGACCCTAACCCTCTCGCTTAACATAAACTTCACCCAAACCCTAACCCTAAAACTAAACATAACACTAAATCTCCTCCTAACCCTGACCCTAACGCTAATTGTAATGATAAACGTAACCCTAACCTTAACTTAACACTAACCCTGACCCTAACTCTAAATCTAATCCTAATCCTAACCTTAAAACTTACCCTACACACTCAGCTTAAATGGAAACCTAACACTAACCCTCACCCTAACACCTAAACCTAACCCCAACCCTTAACCTAACCCTATCTCTAACCTTAGCCTACCCTAAACGTAACCATGACTTAAACCTAACACTAACTCTAACTCTAAACCTAACCTTAACCCTAACCTTAACCATAATCCGAACCCCTAGTGCTAACCCTAAGCTCAAACCTCACCCTTAACTTAAACTTCACCCTAACCCTAACCCTAAACCGAACACTAACGCTAACCCTAAACCTAACCCTAAACCTGACCCTAACATTAACCCAAACAGCTAACCCTATCCTAACCCTAACCTTAACACAAACACCTAACACTAAACCTAACCCTAACCTTACCACAAACAGCTAAACCTAACCCTCATCCTTAAGCTAAACTTCACCCTAAACCTAAGCCTAACCCTAACCCTAGAACAAAACCTAACCCTAAACTCTCCCCTAACTCTAGCCCTAACCCTAACCATAACCCTAACCGTAACACCCTAGAACATCAGCTTAAGGTAAAGTTAACACTAACCCTCACACGAACCCCTAACCCTTTCCCTAACTCTAACCCTATGCCTCATTCTAACCCTAACCCTGACCTAAACCTAACCCTAAACTTAATCCTAACCTTAACTCTACCCTAAGCCTAATTCTAAACCTAACGATAACTCTCAACCTGATCCTAACCCTAACAGTAAACCCTAGCACTAACTCTAACTCTAAACCTAACCCTAACCCTAAACTAGCCCTACCCTTTCCCTAAACCTAGCCTTAACCCTAACCTTACCCCTACTCTAACCTTAACCCTAGCACTAACCATACCTTAACTCTAACCTTAGCCGTAACCCTCACTATTAACGGGAATTTCACTCTAACCCTAACCCTAACTCTAACTTTAATCATAACAATTACCCTAAACCCTCAACTTAACTATAAACCTAACCCTCACCCTAACCCCGAACCGTATCCCGAACCCTAAACCTAAAGCTATCCCTAACCCTAACCCTAAACTTAACCCTACCCTAACCAGAAAACTAACCCTGACACCCTAAACGTAGCCTCTAACACTAACTATAACCCTTACCCTAATCATAAACCTTATCCTAACCCTCACCCTTCCCTGAACTTCACACTAATCCCAAACCTAAACCTAATCCTAACCCTTAACTAACCCCTAACACTATCCTGAACCCTAAACCTAACCTTAACACTAACCTGAACACAAACCCAAACTCTAGCCCTAACCATAAAAATAACTCTCACCCTATCCTAAACTTCATCCAAATCCTAACCCTAACCTTAACCCTAAACCCAAAGCTAACCCAAACCCTAACGTTAAACCTAACTCTAACCAGAACGCTAGTCCACCTGTAACCCTAAACCTAAGCCTTCCAATGGACCTGAACCTAACCCTTAACCTAATCCTAACCCTAGACCTAATCCTAACCCTAACTTTAAACTTAACCCTAAATAGAACACTAACTCTAACCCTAAACCTGAATCTAAACCTAAATCTTACCTTACACCTAACCCTAACCGTAAACCCAGCCCTAACTCCATGTCTAACCCTAATCAGAACACTTACCATAAACCCTCACCTTAACTGTAACTTACCGAAACCCTCACCCTAACCCATAACCGTTTCGCCCAACTGTAACCCTAAAGTTATCCCTCACCTTAACACTAACACTAACCCTAAAACCCTGAGCACTAACGATGACCCTAACACTAACTCAAACCCTAACCCCTAACACCAAATCCTAACCCTAAACTTAACCCTAACTCTAACACTAACCCGAGACCTAATCCTAAACTTAACCCTAACCTTAACCAAACGTAACCATGACTAGATCCACAATGCCTAACCGGAACCCTCACGCAAACCCTAACCCTAAACTACAACTCTAACTCCTAACACCTTACCATAACCATAATCCTAACACTACCCAAAACTAACACTAAATCTAACCCTCACCCCAACCACAACGCCTAACACAAACCGTACCCTAACCGTAACCGTAACACTAAACTTAACCCTAACCTAAAATTAAACCCTAACCCTAAAACTAAGCAGAACCCGTAAACTTAACCCTACCCCTAACCCTAACCCTAACCTTAACCTTGGCAAACCTGAAACCCTTAACCTAAACCTTACAATAACTCTGACTCAACCCCTCGCCCTAAACTTAATCCTAACCCTGACCTAACCCAAAACTAACCGTCACCCTAAATTTGCCTATCCTAAAATTAAACGTAACCCTAAACCCTAGCCCTAACTCGAACCCTAACCCTAGCCCGAACCCTAACAATAACCCTAAGTGTAACACTTACCCAAAACCCTCACCTTAACTGTAAATGTAACTCTAACTCTTACCCTAAACCGAAAGTTAATCCTAAATATCACCCTATGCTAAACCTAACCGAAACACTAACACCTAACCCTAACTTTAACCCTAATCCTTAGCCTAAACTTAACCTTAAACCTAACCCTAACCACTAACCCGAACACTAAACCTAACCCTAACCCTAATACGAACCCTCACCCTTAACCAAAATTTCACCCTAACCATAACCCTAAAACTACCCTAACTTCATTCAAAGCCTAATACTCACCAAGACTAAAACTAACCCTAAACCTAACTCTAACCCTAAACCTAAACTTAACCCAAACCACTGACAATAAATCTAACCATAAGCCTAAGCCGAACCCTCACCCTTAACCAAAATTTCAACCTAACTATAACACTAAATCTACCCTAACTTCATTCAAACCCTAACCCTAAGCACAACTAACACTAACACTAAACCTAACCCTAACCCCAAACCTAAACCTAGCCCTAACCCTAACACTGACCCTAAAATGAACCCTAACCCCTAACCCTAACCCTCTCGCTTAACATAAACTTCACCCAAACCCTAACCCTAAAACTAAACATAACACTAAATCTCCTCCTAACCCTGACCCTAACGCTAATACTAATGATAAATGTAACCCTAACCTTAAACTTAACCGTAACCCTGACCCTAACTCTACTCCTAATCCTCACCTTAAAACTTACCCTACACACACAGCTTAAATGGAAACCTAACACTAACCCTCACCCTAAAATCTAAACCTACCCCCAACTCTTAACCTAACCATAGCTCTAACCTTAACCTACCCTAAACTTAACCATGACTTAAGCCTAACACTAACCCTAACTCTAAACCTAACCTCAACCCTAACCTTAAGCATAACCCTAACCCCTAACGCTAACCCTAAGCTCAAACCTCACCCTTAACTTAAACTTCACCCTAAACCTAACCCGAAACAGAACACTAACGCTAACCCTAAACCTAACCCTAAACCTGACCCTAACATTAACCCAAACAGCTAACCCTAACCCTCATCCTTAAGCTAAACTTCACCCTAAACCTAAGCCTAACCCTAACCCTAAAACAAAACCTAACCCTAAACTCTCCCCTAACTCTAGCCCTAACCCTAAACCTAACCCTAACTGTAACCGTAACCCTAACTCTAACCCTAACTGTAACACCCTAAAACATCAGCTTAAGGTAAAGCTAACATTAACCCTCACACGAACCCCTAACCCTTTCCCTAATTCTAACCCTATGCCTCATCCTAACCCTAACCCTGACCTAAACCTAACCCTTATCCTAACCCTAAACTTAATCCTAATCTTAACTCTACCCTAACCCTAATCCTAAACCTAACAATAACTTTCAACCTGACCCTAACCCTAACAGGAAACCCTAGCACTAACTCTAACTCTAAACCTAACGCTAAACTAGCCCTACTCTTTCCCTAAACCTAGCCTTAACCCTAACCTTACCCTAACACTAACCTTACCCTAACTCTAACGTTAGCCGTAACCCTCACTATTAACTGGAAGTTCACCCTAAACCTAACTCTAACTCTAACCATAACAATTACCCTAAAAAGTCATCTTAACTATAAACCTAACCCTCACCCTAACCCCGAACCGTATTCCGAACCCTAAACCTAAAGCTATCCCTAACCCTAACCCTAAACTTAACCCTACCCTAACCAGAAAACTAACCCTAACACCCTAAACCTAGCCTCTAACACTAACTATAACCCTAACCCTAATCATAAACCTTATCCTAACCCTCACCCTTCCCTAAACTTCACACTAACCCTAAACCTAAACCTAATCCTAACCCTTAACTAACCCCTAACACTAACCTGAACCCTAAACCTAACCTTAACACTAACCTGAACACAAACCCAAACTCTAGCCCTAACCATAAAAATAACCCTCACCCTATCCTAAACTTCATCCAAAACCTAACCCTAACCTTAACCTTTACCCTAAACCGAAAGCTAACCCAAACCCTAACCTTAAACCTAACTCTAACCAGAACGCTAGTCCACCTGTAACCCTAAACCTAAGCCTTCCAATAGACCTGAACCTAACCCTTAACCTAATCCTAACCCTAGACCTAATCCTAACCCTAACCCTAACTTTAACCTTAACCCTAAAAAGAACACTAACTCTAACCCTAAACCTGAACCTAAATCTTACCTTACACCTAACCCTAACCATAAACCTAGCCCTAACTCTATGTCTAACCCTAATCGGAACACTTACATAAACCCTCACCTTAACTGTAAAACTAACCGTAACCCTCACCCTAACCCATAACCGTTTCGCCCAACCGTAACCCTAAAGTTATCCCTCACCTTAACACTAACACTAACCCTAAAACCCTGAGCCCTAACAATGACCCTAACCCTAACTCAAACCCTAACCCCTAACACCAAATCCTAACCCTAAACTTAACCCTAACTCTAACACTAACCCAAAACCTAATCCTAAACTTAACCCTAACCTTAACCAAACCTAACCATGACTAGAACCACAATGCCTAACCGGAACCCTCACGCAAACCCTAACCCTAAACTACACCTCTAACTCCTAACACCTTACCATAACCATAATCCTAACACTACCCAAACCTAACCCTAAACCTAACCCTCACCCCAACCACAACGCCTAACACAAACCGTACCCTAACCCTAACCGTAACACTAAACTTAACCCTAACCTAAAATTAAACCCTAACCCTAAAACTAAGCAGAACCCGTAAACTTAACCCTACCCCTAACCCTAACCCTAACCTTAACCTTGGCAAACCTGAAACCCTAAACTTAACCCTTACAATAACTCTGACCCTACCCCTCGCCCTAAACCTAATCCTAAAACTAAACTAACCATAACCCTAAATTTACCCTATCCTAAAATTAAACTTAACCCTAACCCCTAACGCCTAACCCTAACTCTAACCCTAACCCTAACCCGAACTCTAACAATAACCCTAAGGGTAACACTTACCCAAAACCCTCACCTTAACTGTAAATGTAACTCTAACTCTTACCCTCAACCGAAACTTAACCCTAAATATAACCCTACGCTAAACCTAACCAAAACACGAACACCTAACCCTAACTCTAACCCTAATCCTTAGCCTCAACTTAACCTTAACCTTAAACCTAACCCTAACCACTGACCCGAACGCTAAACCTAACCCTAACCCTAATACGAACACACACCCTTAACCAAAATTTCACCCTAACCATAACCCTAAAACTACCCTAACTTCATTCAAAGCCTAATCCTCACCAAGACTAAAACTAACCCTAAACCTAACTCTAACCCTAAACGTAAACTTAACCCAAACCACTGAAAATAACTCTAACCGTAACCCTAAGCCGAACCCTCACCCTTAACCAAAATTTCACCCTAACTATAACACTAAATCTACCCTACCTTCATTCAAACCCTAACCCTGAGCAAAACTAACACTAACACTAAACCTAACCCTAACCCAAACCTAAACCTAACCCTAACCCTGACCCTAACCTGAACCCTAACACCTGACCCTAACCCTCTCGCTTAACATAAACTTCACCCAAACCCTAACCCTAAAACTAAACATAACACTAAATCTCCTCCTAACCCTGACCCTAACGCTAATTGTAATGATAAACGTAACCCTAACCTTAACTTAACACTAACCCTGACCCTAACTCTAAATCTAATCCTAATCCTAACCTTAAAACTTACCCTACACACTCAGCTTAAATGGAAACCTAACACTAACCCTCACCCTAACACCTAAACCTAACCCCAACCCTTAACCTAACCCTATCTCTAACCTTAGCCTACCCTAAACGTAACCATGACTTAAACCTAACACTAACTCTAACTCTAAACCTAACCTTAACCCTAACCTTAACCATAATCCGAACCCCTAGTGCTAACCCTAAGCTCAAACCTCACCCTTAACTTAAACTTCACCCTAACCCTAACCCTAAACCGAACACTAACGCTAACCCTAAACCTAACCCTAAACCTGACCCTAACATTAACCCAAACAGCTAACCCTATCCTAACCCTAACCTTAACACAAACACCTAACACTAAACCTAACCCTAACCTTACCACAAACAGCTAAACCTAACCCTCATCCTTAAGCTAAACTTCACCCTAAACCTAAGCCTAACCCTAACCCTAGAACAAAACCTAACCCTAAACTCTCCCCTAACTCTAGCCCTAACCCTAACCATAACCCTAACCGTAACACCCTAGAACATCAGCTTAAGGTAAAGTTAACACTAACCCTCACACGAACCCCTAACCCTTTCCCTAACTCTAACCCTATGCCTCATTCTAACCCTAACCCTGACCTAAACCTAACCCTAAACTTAATCCTAACCTTAACTCTACCCTAAGCCTAATTCTAAACCTAACGATAACTCTCAACCTGATCCTAACCCTAACAGTAAACCCTAGCACTAACTCTAACTCTAAACCTAACCCTAACCCTAAACTAGCCCTACCCTTTCCCTAAACCTAGCCTTAACCCTAACCTTACCCCTACTCTAACCTTAACCCTAGCACTAACCATACCTTAACTCTAACCTTAGCCGTAACCCTCACTATTAACGGGAATTTCACTCTAACCCTAACCCTAACTCTAACTTTAATCATAACAATTACCCTAAACCCTCAACTTAACTATAAACCTAACCCTCACCCTAACCCCGAACCGTATCCCGAACCCTAAACCTAAAGCTATCCCTAACCCTAACCCTAAACTTAACCCTACCCTAACCAGAAAACTAACCCTGACACCCTAAACGTAGCCTCTAACACTAACTATAACCCTTACCCTAATCATAAACCTTATCCTAACCCTCACCCTTCCCTGAACTTCACACTAATCCCAAACCTAAACCTAATCCTAACCCTTAACTAACCCCTAACACTATCCTGAACCCTAAACCTAACCTTAACACTAACCTGAACACAAACCCAAACTCTAGCCCTAACCATAAAAATAACTCTCACCCTATCCTAAACTTCATCCAAATCCTAACCCTAACCTTAACCCTAAACCCAAAGCTAACCCAAACCCTAACGTTAAACCTAACTCTAACCAGAACGCTAGTCCACCTGTAACCCTAAACCTAAGCCTTCCAATGGACCTGAACCTAACCCTTAACCTAATCCTAACCCTAGACCTAATCCTAACCCTAACTTTAAACTTAACCCTAAATAGAACACTAACTCTAACCCTAAACCTGAATCTAAACCTAAATCTTACCTTACACCTAACCCTAACCGTAAACCCAGCCCTAACTCCATGTCTAACCCTAATCAGAACACTTACCATAAACCCTCACCTTAACTGTAACTTACCGAAACCCTCACCCTAACCCATAACCGTTTCGCCCAACTGTAACCCTAAAGTTATCCCTCACCTTAACACTAACACTAACCCTAAAACCCTGAGCACTAACGATGACCCTAACACTAACTCAAACCCTAACCCCTAACACCAAATCCTAACCCTAAACTTAACCCTAACTCTAACACTAACCCGAGACCTAATCCTAAACTTAACCCTAACCTTAACCAAACGTAACCATGACTAGATCCACAATGCCTAACCGGAACCCTCACGCAAACCCTAACCCTAAACTACAACTCTAACTCCTAACACCTTACCATAACCATAATCCTAACACTACCCAAAACTAACACTAAACCTAACCCTCACCCCAACCACAACGCCTAACACAAACCGTACCCTAACCGTAACCGTAACACTAAACTTAACCCTAACCTAAAATTAAACCCTAACCCTAAAACTAAGCAGAACCCGTAAACTTAACCCTACCCCTAACCCTAACCCTAACCTTAACCTTGGCAAACCTGAAACCCTTAACCTAAACCTTACAATAACTCTGACTCAACCCCTCGCCCTAAACTTAATCCTAACCCTGACCTAACCCAAAACTAACCGTCACCCTAAATTTGCCTATCCTAAAATTAAACGTAACCCTAAACCCTAGCCCTAACTCGAACCCTAACCCTAGCCCGAACCCTAACAATAACCCTAAGTGTAACACTTACCCAAAACCCTCACCTTAACTGTAAATGTAACTCTAACTCTTACCCTAAACCGAAAGTTAATCCTAAATATCACCCTATGCTAAACCTAACCGAAACACTAACACCTAACCCTAACTTTAACCCTAATCCTTAGCCTAAACTTAACCTTAAACCTAACCCTAACCACTAACCCGAACACTAAACCTAACCCTAACCCTAATACGAACCCTCACCCTTAACCAAAATTTCACCCTAACCATAACCCTAAAACTACCCTAACTTCATTCAAAGCCTAATACTCACCAAGACTAAAACTAACCCTAAACCTAACTCTAACCCTAAACCTAAACTTAACCCAAACCACTGACAATAAATCTAACCATAAGCCTAAGCCGAACCCTCACCCTTAACCAAAATTTCAACCTAACTATAACACTAAATCTACCCTAACTTCATTCAAACCCTAACCCTAAGCACAACTAACACTAACACTAAACCTAACCCTAACCCCAAACCTAAACCTAGCCCTAACCCTAACACTGACCCTAAAATGAACCCTAACCCCTAACCCTAACCCTCTCGCTTAACATAAACTTCACCCAAACCCTAACCCTAAAACTAAACATAACACTAAATCTCCTCCTAACCCTGACCCTAACGCTAATACTAATGATAAATGTAACCCTAACCTTAAACTTAACCGTAACCCTGACCCTAACTCTACTCCTAATCCTCACCTTAAAACTTACCCTACACACACAGCTTAAATGGAAACCTAACACTAACCCTCACCCTAAAATCTAAACCTACCCCCAACTCTTAACCTAACCATAGCTCTAACCTTAACCTACCCTAAACTTAACCATGACTTAAGCCTAACACTAACCCTAACTCTAAACCTAACCTCAACCCTAACCTTAAGCATAACCCTAACCCCTAACGCTAACCCTAAGCTCAAACCTCACCCTTAACTTAAACTTCACCCTAAATCTAACCCGAAACAGAACACTAACGCTAACCCTAAACCTAACCCTAAACCTGACCCTAACATTAACCCAAACAGCTAACCCTAACCCTCATCCTTAAGCTAAACTTCACCCTAAACCTAAGCCTAACCCTAACCCTAAAACAAAACCTAACCCTAAACTCTCCCCTAACTCTAGCCCTAACCCTAAACCTAACCCTAACTGTAACCGTAACCCTAACTCTAACCCTAACTGTAACACCCTAAAACATCAGCTTAAGGTAAAGCTAACATTAACCCTCACACGAACCCCTAACCCTTTCCCTAATTCTAACCCTATGCCTCATCCTAACCCTAACCCTGACCTAAACCTAACCCTTATCCTAACCCTAAACTTAATCCTAATCTTAACTCTACCCTAACCCTAATCCTAAACCTAACAATAACTTTCAACCTGACCCTAACCCTAACAGGAAACCCTAGCACTAACTCTAACTCTAAACCTAACGCTAAACTAGCCCTACCCTTTCCCTAAACCTAGCCTTAACCCTAACCTTACCCTAACACTAACCTTACCCTAACTCTAACGTTAGCCGTAACCCTCACTATTAACTGGAAGTTCACCCTAAACCTAACTCTAACTCTAACCATAACAATTACCCTAAAAAGTCATCTTAACTATAAACCTAACCCTCACCCTAACCCCGAACCGTATTCCGAACCCTAAACCTAAAGCTATCCCTAACCCTAACCCTAAACTTAACCCTACCCTAACCAGAAAACTAACCCTAACACCCTAAACCTAGCCTCTAACACTAACTATAACCCTAACCCTAATCATAAACCTTATCCTAACCCTCACCCTTCCCTAAACTTCACACTAACCCTAAACCTAAACCTAATCCTAACCCTTAACTAACCCCTAACACTAACCTGAACCCTAAACCTAACCTTAACACTAACCTGAACACAAACCCAAACTCTAGCCCTAACCATAAAAATAACCCTCACCCTATCCTAAACTTCATCCAAAACCTAACCCTAACCTTAACCTTTACCCTAAACCGAAAGCTAACCCAAACCCTAACCTTAAACCTAACTCTAACCAGAACGCTAGTCCACCTGTAACCCTAAACCTAAGCCTTCCAATAGACCTGAACCTAACCCTTAACCTAATCCTAACCCTAGACCTAATCCTAACCCTAACCCTAACTTTAACCTTAACCCTAAAAAGAACACTAACTCTAACCCTAAACCTGAACCTAAATCTTACCTTACACCTAACCCTAACCATAAACCTGGCCCTAACTCTATGTCTAACCCTAATCGGAACACTTACATAAACCCTCACCTTAACTGTAAAACTAACCGTAACCCTCACCCTAACCCACAACCGTTTCGCCCAACCGTAACCCTAAAGTTATCCCTCACCTTAACACTAACACTAACCCTAAAACCCTGAGCCCTAACAATGACCCTAACCCTAACTCAAACCCTAACCCCTAACACCAAATCCTAACCCTAAACTTAACCCTAACTCTAACACTAACCCGAAACCTAATCCTAAACTTAACCCTAACCTTAACCAAACCTAACCATGACTAGAACCACAATGCCTAACCGGAACCCTCACGCAAACCCTAACCCTAAACTACACCTCTAACTCCTAACACCTTACCATAACCATAATCCTAACACTACCCAAACCTAACCCTAAACCTAACCCTCACCCCAACCACAACGCCTAACACAAACCGTACCCTAACCCTAACCGTAACACTAAACTTAACCCTAACCTAAAATTAAACCCTAACCCTAAAACTAAGCAGAACCCGTAAACTTAACCCTACCCCTAACCCTAACCCTAACCTTAACCTTGGCAAACCTGAAACCCTAAACTTAACCCTTACAATAACTCTGACCCTACCCCTCGCCCTAAACCTAATCCTAAAACTAAACTAACCATAACCCTAAATTTACCCTATCCTAAAATTAAACTTAACCCTAACCCCTAACGCCTAACCCTAACTCTAACCCTAACCCTAACCCGAACTCTAACAATAACCCTAAGGGTAACACTTACCCAAAACCCTCACCTTAACTGTAAATGTAACTCTAACTCTTACCCTCAACCGAAACTTAACCCTAAATATAACCCTACGCTAAACCTAACCAAAACACGAACACCTAACCCTAACTCTAACCCTAATCCTTAGCCTCAACTTAACCTTAACCTTAAACCTAACCCTAACCACTGACCCGAACGCTAAACCTAACCCTAACCCTAATACGAACACACACCCTTAACCAAAATTTCACCCTAACCATAACCCTAAAACTACCCTAACTTCATTCAAAGCCTAATCCTCACCAAGACTAAAACTAACCCTAAACCTAACTCTAACCCTAAACGTAAACTTAACCCAAACCACTGAAAATAACTCTAACCGTAACCCTAAGCCGAACCCTCACCCTTAACCAAAATTTCACCCTAACTATAACACTAAATCTACCCTACCTTCATTCAAACCCTAACCCTGAGCAAAACTAACACTAACACTAAACCTAACCCTAACCCAAACCTAAACCTAACCCTAACCCTGACCCTAACCTGAACCCTAACACCTGACCCTAACCCTCTCGCTTAACATAAACTTCACCCAAACCCTAACCCTAAAACTAAACATAACACTAAATCTCCTCCTAACCCTGACCCTAACGCTAATTGTAATGATAAACGTAACCCTAACCTTAACTTAACACTAACCCTGACCCTAACTCTAAATCTAATCCTAATCCTAACCTTAAAACTTACCCTACACACTCAGCTTAAATGGAAACCTAACACTAACCCTCACCCTAACACCTAAACCTAACCCCAACCCTTAACCTAACCCTATCTCTAACCTTAGCCTACCCTAAACGTAACCATGACTTAAACCTAACACTAACTCTAACTCTAAACCTAACCTTAACCCTAACCTTAACCATAATCCGAACCCCTAGTGCTAACCCTAAGCTCAAACCTCACCCTTAACTTAAACTTCACCCTAACCCTAACCCTAAACCGAACACTAACGCTAACCCTAAACCTAACCCTAAACCTGACCCTAACATTAACCCAAACAGCTAACCCTATCCTAACCCTAACCTTAACACAAACACCTAACACTAAACCTAACCCTAACCTTACCACAAACAGCTAAACCTAACCCTCATCCTTAAGCTAAACTTCACCCTAAACCTAAGCCTAACCCTAACCCTAGAACAAAACCTAACCCTAAACTCTCCCCTAACTCTAGCCCTAACCCTAACCATAACCCTAACCGTAACACCCTAGAACATCAGCTTAAGGTAAAGTTAACACTAACCCTCACACGAACCCCTAACCCTTTCCCTAACTCTAACCCTATGCCTCATTCTAACCCTAACCCTGACCTAAACCTAACCCTAAACTTAATCCTAACCTTAACTCTACCCTAAGCCTAATTCTAAACCTAACGATAACTCTCAACCTGATCCTAACCCTAACAGTAAACCCTAGCACTAACTCTAACTCTAAACCTAACCCTAACCCTAAACTAGCCCTACCCTTTCCCTAAACCTAGCCTTAACCCTAACCTTACCCCTACTCTAACCTTAACCCTAGCACTAACCATACCTTAACTCTAACCTTAGCCGTAACCCTCACTATTAACGGGAATTTCACTCTAACCCTAACCCTAACTCTAACTTTAATCATAACAATTACCCTAAACCCTCAACTTAACTATAAACCTAACCCTCACCCTAACCCCGAACCGTATCCCGAACCCTAAACCTAAAGCTATCCCTAACCCTAACCCTAAACTTAACCCTACCCTAACCAGAAAACTAACCCTGACACCCTAAACGTAGCCTCTAACACTAACTATAACCCTTACCCTAATCATAAACCTTATCCTAACCCTCACCCTTCCCTGAACTTCACACTAATCCCAAACCTAAACCTAATCCTAACCCTTAACTAACCCCTAACACTATCCTGAACCCTAAACCTAACCTTAACACTAACCTGAACACAAACCCAAACTCTAGCCCTAACCATAAAAATAACTCTCACCCTATCCTAAACTTCATCCAAATCCTAACCCTAACCTTAACCCTAAACCCAAAGCTAACCCAAACCCTAACGTTAAACCTAACTCTAACCAGAACGCTAGTCCACCTGTAACCCTAAACCTAAGCCTTCCAATGGACCTGAACCTAACCCTTAACCTAATCCTAACCCTAGACCTAATCCTAACCCTAACTTTAAACTTAACCCTAAATAGAACACTAACTCTAACCCTAAACCTGAATCTAAACCTAAATCTTACCTTACACCTAACCCTAACCGTAAACCCAGCCCTAACTCCATGTCTAACCCTAATCAGAACACTTACCATAAACCCTCACCTTAACTGTAACTTACCGAAACCCTCACCCTAACCCATAACCGTTTCGCCCAACTGTAACCCTAAAGTTATCCCTCACCTTAACACTAACACTAACCCTAAAACCCTGAGCACTAACGATGACCCTAACACTAACTCAAACCCTAACCCCTAACACCAAATCCTAACCCTAAACTTAACCCTAACTCTAACACTAACCCGAGACCTAATCCTAAACTTAACCCTAACCTTAACCAAACGTAACCATGACTAGATCCACAATGCCTAACCGGAACCCTCACGCAAACCCTAACCCTAAACTACAACTCTAACTCCTAACACCTTACCATAACCATAATCCTAACACTACCCAAAACTAACACTAAATCTAACCCTCACCCCAACCACAACGCCTAACACAAACCGTACCCTAACCGTAACCGTAACACTAAACTTAACCCTAACCTAAAATTAAACCCTAACCCTAAAACTAAGCAGAACCCGTAAACTTAACCCTACCCCTAACCCTAACCCTAACCTTAACCTTGGCAAACCTGAAACCCTTAACCTAAACCTTACAATAACTCTGACTCAACCCCTCGCCCTAAACTTAATCCTAACCCTGACCTAACCCAAAACTAACCGTCACCCTAAATTTGCCTATCCTAAAATTAAACGTAACCCTAAACCCTAGCCCTAACTCGAACCCTAACCCTAGCCCGAACCCTAACAATAACCCTAAGTGTAACACTTACCCAAAACCCTCACCTTAACTGTAAATGTAACTCTAACTCTTACCCTAAACCGAAAGTTAATCCTAAATATCACCCTATGCTAAACCTAACCGAAACACTAACACCTAACCCTAACTTTAACCCTAATCCTTAGCCTAAACTTAACCTTAAACCTAACCCTAACCACTAACCCGAACACTAAACCTAACCCTAACCCTAATACGAACCCTCACCCTTAACCAAAATTTCACCCTAACCATAACCCTAAAACTACCCTAACTTCATTCAAAGCCTAATACTCACCAAGACTAAAACTAACCCTAAACCTAACTCTAACCCTAAACCTAAACTTAACCCAAACCACTGACAATAAATCTAACCATAAGCCTAAGCCGAACCCTCACCCTTAACCAAAATTTCAACCTAACTATAACACTAAATCTACCCTAACTTCATTCAAACCCTAACCCTAAGCACAACTAACACTAACACTAAACCTAACCCTAACCCCAAACCTAAACCTAGCCCTAACCCTAACACTGACCCTAAAATGAACCCTAACCCCTAACCCTAACCCTCTCGCTTAACATAAACTTCACCCAAACCCTAACCCTAAAACTAAACATAACACTAAATCTCCTCCTAACCCTGACCCTAACGCTAATACTAATGATAAATGTAACCCTAACCTTAAACTTAACCGTAACCCTGACCCTAACTCTACTCCTAATCCTCACCTTAAAACTTACCCTACACACACAGCTTAAATGGAAACCTAACACTAACCCTCACCCTAAAATCTAAACCTACCCCCAACTCTTAACCTAACCATAGCTCTAACCTTAACCTACCCTAAACTTAACCATGACTTAAGCCTAACACTAACCCTAACTCTAAACCTAACCTCAACCCTAACCTTAAGCATAACCCTAACCCCTAACGCTAACCCTAAGCTCAAACCTCACCCTTAACTTAAACTTCACCCTAAACCTAACCCGAAACAGAACACTAACGCTAACCCTAAACCTAACCCTAAACCTGACCCTAACATTAACCCAAACAGCTAACCCTAACCCTCATCCTTAAGCTAAACTTCACCCTAAACCTAAGCCTAACCCTAACCCTAAAACAAAACCTAACCCTAAACTCTCCCCTAACTCTAGCCCTAACCCTAAACCTAACCCTAACTGTAACCGTAACCCTAACTCTAACCCTAACTGTAACACCCTAAAACATCAGCTTAAGGTAAAGCTAACATTAACCCTCACACGAACCCCTAACCCTTTCCCTAATTCTAACCCTATGCCTCATCCTAACCCTAACCCTGACCTAAACCTAACCCTTATCCTAACCCTAAACTTAATCCTAATCTTAACTCTACCCTAACCCTAATCCTAAACCTAACAATAACTTTCAACCTGACCCTAACCCTAACAGGAAACCCTAGCACTAACTCTAACTCTAAACCTAACGCTAAACTAGCCCTACTCTTTCCCTAAACCTAGCCTTAACCCTAACCTTACCCTAACACTAACCTTACCCTAACTCTAACGTTAGCCGTAACCCTCACTATTAACTGGAAGTTCACCCTAAACCTAACTCTAACTCTAACCATAACAATTACCCTAAAAAGTCATCTTAACTATAAACCTAACCCTCACCCTAACCCCGAACCGTATTCCGAACCCTAAACCTAAAGCTATCCCTAACCCTAACCCTAAACTTAACCCTACCCTAACCAGAAAACTAACCCTAACACCCTAAACCTAGCCTCTAACACTAACTATAACCCTAACCCTAATCATAAACCTTATCCTAACCCTCACCCTTCCCTAAACTTCACACTAACCCTAAACCTAAACCTAATCCTAACCCTTAACTAACCCCTAACACTAACCTGAACCCTAAACCTAACCTTAACACTAACCTGAACACAAACCCAAACTCTAGCCCTAACCATAAAAATAACCCTCACCCTATCCTAAACTTCATCCAAAACCTAACCCTAACCTTAACCTTTACCCTAAACCGAAAGCTAACCCAAACCCTAACCTTAAACCTAACTCTAACCAGAACGCTAGTCCACCTGTAACCCTAAACCTAAGCCTTCCAATAGACCTGAACCTAACCCTTAACCTAATCCTAACCCTAGACCTAATCCTAACCCTAACCCTAACTTTAACCTTAACCCTAAAAAGAACACTAACTCTAACCCTAAACCTGAACCTAAATCTTACCTTACACCTAACCCTAACCATAAACCTAGCCCTAACTCTATGTCTAACCCTAATCGGAACACTTACATAAACCCTCACCTTAACTGTAAAACTAACCGTAACCCTCACCCTAACCCATAACCGTTTCGCCCAACCGTAACCCTAAAGTTATCCCTCACCTTAACACTAACACTAACCCTAAAACCCTGAGCCCTAACAATGACCCTAACCCTAACTCAAACCCTAACCCCTAACACCAAATCCTAACCCTAAACTTAACCCTAACTCTAACACTAACCCAAAACCTAATCCTAAACTTAACCCTAACCTTAACCAAACCTAACCATGACTAGAACCACAATGCCTAACCGGAACCCTCACGCAAACCCTAACCCTAAACTACACCTCTAACTCCTAACACCTTACCATAACCATAATCCTAACACTACCCAAACCTAACCCTAAACCTAACCCTCACCCCAACCACAACGCCTAACACAAACCGTACCCTAACCCTAACCGTAACACTAAACTTAACCCTAACCTAAAATTAAACCCTAACCCTAAAACTAAGCAGAACCCGTAAACTTAACCCTACCCCTAACCCTAACCCTAACCTTAACCTTGGCAAACCTGAAACCCTAAACTTAACCCTTACAATAACTCTGACCCTACCCCTCGCCCTAAACCTAATCCTAAAACTAAACTAACCATAACCCTAAATTTACCCTATCCTAAAATTAAACTTAACCCTAACCCCTAACGCCTAACCCTAACTCTAACCCTAACCCTAACCCGAACTCTAACAATAACCCTAAGGGTAACACTTACCCAAAACCCTCACCTTAACTGTAAATGTAACTCTAACTCTTACCCTCAACCGAAACTTAACCCTAAATATAACCCTACGCTAAACCTAACCAAAACACGAACACCTAACCCTAACTCTAACCCTAATCCTTAGCCTCAACTTAACCTTAACCTTAAACCTAACCCTAACCACTGACCCGAACGCTAAACCTAACCCTAACCCTAATACGAACACACACCCTTAACCAAAATTTCACCCTAACCATAACCCTAAAACTACCCTAACTTCATTCAAAGCCTAATCCTCACCAAGACTAAAACTAACCCTAAACCTAACTCTAACCCTAAACGTAAACTTAACCCAAACCACTGAAAATAACTCTAACCGTAACCCTAAGCCGAACCCTCACCCTTAACCAAAATTTCACCCTAACTATAACACTAAATCTACCCTACCTTCATTCAAACCCTAACCCTGAGCAAAACTAACACTAACACTAAACCTAACCCTAACCCAAACCTAAACCTAACCCTAACCCTGACCCTAACCTGAACCCTAACACCTGACCCTAACCCTCTCGCTTAACATAAACTTCACCCAAACCCTAACCCTAAAACTAAACATAACACTAAATCTCCTCCTAACCCTGACCCTAACGCTAATTGTAATGATAAACGTAACCCTAACCTTAACTTAACACTAACCCTGACCCTAACTCTAAATCTAATCCTAATCCTAACCTTAAAACTTACCCTACACACTCAGCTTAAATGGAAACCTAACACTAACCCTCACCCTAACACCTAAACCTAACCCCAACCCTTAACCTAACCCTATCTCTAACCTTAGCCTACCCTAAACGTAACCATGACTTAAACCTAACACTAACTCTAACTCTAAACCTAACCTTAACCCTAACCTTAACCATAATCCGAACCCCTAGTGCTAACCCTAAGCTCAAACCTCACCCTTAACTTAAACTTCACCCTAACCCTAACCCTAAACCGAACACTAACGCTAACCCTAAACCTAACCCTAAACCTGACCCTAACATTAACCCAAACAGCTAACCCTATCCTAACCCTAACCTTAACACAAACACCTAACACTAAACCTAACCCTAACCTTACCACAAACAGCTAAACCTAACCCTCATCCTTAAGCTAAACTTCACCCTAAACCTAAGCCTAACCCTAACCCTAGAACAAAACCTAACCCTAAACTCTCCCCTAACTCTAGCCCTAACCCTAACCATAACCCTAACCGTAACACCCTAGAACATCAGCTTAAGGTAAAGTTAACACTAACCCTCACACGAACCCCTAACCCTTTCCCTAACTCTAACCCTATGCCTCATTCTAACCCTAACCCTGACCTAAACCTAACCCTAAACTTAATCCTAACCTTAACTCTACCCTAAGCCTAATTCTAAACCTAACGATAACTCTCAACCTGATCCTAACCCTAACAGTAAACCCTAGCACTAACTCTAACTCTAAACCTAACCCTAACCCTAAACTAGCCCTACCCTTTCCCTAAACCTAGCCTTAACCCTAACCTTACCCCTACTCTAACCTTAACCCTAGCACTAACCATACCTTAACTCTAACCTTAGCCGTAACCCTCACTATTAACGGGAATTTCACTCTAACCCTAACCCTAACTCTAACTTTAATCATAACAATTACCCTAAACCCTCAACTTAACTATAAACCTAACCCTCACCCTAACCCCGAACCGTATCCCGAACCCTAAACCTAAAGCTATCCCTAACCCTAACCCTAAACTTAACCCTACCCTAACCAGAAAACTAACCCTGACACCCTAAACGTAGCCTCTAACACTAACTATAACCCTTACCCTAATCATAAACCTTATCCTAACCCTCACCCTTCCCTGAACTTCACACTAATCCCAAACCTAAACCTAATCCTAACCCTTAACTAACCCCTAACACTATCCTGAACCCTAAACCTAACCTTAACACTAACCTGAACACAAACCCAAACTCTAGCCCTAACCATAAAAATAACTCTCACCCTATCCTAAACTTCATCCAAATCCTAACCCTAACCTTAACCCTAAACCCAAAGCTAACCCAAACCCTAACGTTAAACCTAACTCTAACCAGAACGCTAGTCCACCTGTAACCCTAAACCTAAGCCTTCCAATGGACCTGAACCTAACCCTTAACCTAATCCTAACCCTAGACCTAATCCTAACCCTAACTTTAAACTTAACCCTAAATAGAACACTAACTCTAACCCTAAACCTGAATCTAAACCTAAATCTTACCTTACACCTAACCCTAACCGTAAACCCAGCCCTAACTCCATGTCTAACCCTAATCAGAACACTTACCATAAACCCTCACCTTAACTGTAACTTACCGAAACCCTCACCCTAACCCATAACCGTTTCGCCCAACTGTAACCCTAAAGTTATCCCTCACCTTAACACTAACACTAACCCTAAAACCCTGAGCACTAACGATGACCCTAACACTAACTCAAACCCTAACCCCTAACACCAAATCCTAACCCTAAACTTAACCCTAACTCTAACACTAACCCGAGACCTAATCCTAAACTTAACCCTAACCTTAACCAAACGTAACCATGACTAGATCCACAATGCCTAACCGGAACCCTCACGCAAACCCTAACCCTAAACTACAACTCTAACTCCTAACACCTTACCATAACCATAATCCTAACACTACCCAAAACTAACACTAAACCTAACCCTCACCCCAACCACAACGCCTAACACAAACCGTACCCTAACCGTAACCGTAACACTAAACTTAACCCTAACCTAAAATTAAACCCTAACCCTAAAACTAAGCAGAACCCGTAAACTTAACCCTACCCCTAACCCTAACCCTAACCTTAACCTTGGCAAACCTGAAACCCTTAACCTAAACCTTACAATAACTCTGACTCAACCCCTCGCCCTAAACTTAATCCTAACCCTGACCTAACCCAAAACTAACCGTCACCCTAAATTTGCCTATCCTAAAATTAAACGTAACCCTAAACCCTAGCCCTAACTCGAACCCTAACCCTAGCCCGAACCCTAACAATAACCCTAAGTGTAACACTTACCCAAAACCCTCACCTTAACTGTAAATGTAACTCTAACTCTTACCCTAAACCGAAAGTTAATCCTAAATATCACCCTATGCTAAACCTAACCGAAACACTAACACCTAACCCTAACTTTAACCCTAATCCTTAGCCTAAACTTAACCTTAAACCTAACCCTAACCACTAACCCGAACACTAAACCTAACCCTAACCCTAATACGAACCCTCACCCTTAACCAAAATTTCACCCTAACCATAACCCTAAAACTACCCTAACTTCATTCAAAGCCTAATACTCACCAAGACTAAAACTAACCCTAAACCTAACTCTAACCCTAAACCTAAACTTAACCCAAACCACTGACAATAAATCTAACCATAAGCCTAAGCCGAACCCTCACCCTTAACCAAAATTTCAACCTAACTATAACACTAAATCTACCCTAACTTCATTCAAACCCTAACCCTAAGCACAACTAACACTAACACTAAACCTAACCCTAACCCCAAACCTAAACCTAGCCCTAACCCTAACACTGACCCTAAAATGAACCCTAACCCCTAACCCTAACCCTCTCGCTTAACATAAACTTCACCCAAACCCTAACCCTAAAACTAAACATAACACTAAATCTCCTCCTAACCCTGACCCTAACGCTAATACTAATGATAAATGTAACCCTAACCTTAAACTTAACCGTAACCCTGACCCTAACTCTACTCCTAATCCTCACCTTAAAACTTACCCTACACACACAGCTTAAATGGAAACCTAACACTAACCCTCACCCTAAAATCTAAACCTACCCCCAACTCTTAACCTAACCATAGCTCTAACCTTAACCTACCCTAAACTTAACCATGACTTAAGCCTAACACTAACCCTAACTCTAAACCTAACCTCAACCCTAACCTTAAGCATAACCCTAACCCCTAACGCTAACCCTAAGCTCAAACCTCACCCTTAACTTAAACTTCACCCTAAACCTAACCCGAAACAGAACACTAACGCTAACCCTAAACCTAACCCTAAACCTGACCCTAACATTAACCCAAACAGCTAACCCTAACCCTCATCCTTAAGCTAAACTTCACCCTAAACCTAAGCCTAACCCTAACCCTAAAACAAAACCTAACCCTAAACTCTCCCCTAACTCTAGCCCTAACCCTAAACCTAACCCTAACTGTAACCGTAACCCTAACTCTAACCCTAACTGTAACACCCTAAAACATCAGCTTAAGGTAAAGCTAACATTAACCCTCACACGAACCCCTAACCCTTTCCCTAATTCTAACCCTATGCCTCATCCTAACCCTAACCCTGACCTAAACCTAACCCTTATCCTAACCCTAAACTTAATCCTAATCTTAACTCTACCCTAACCCTAATCCTAAACCTAACAATAACTTTCAACCTGACCCTAACCCTAACAGGAAACCCTAGCACTAACTCTAACTCTAAACCTAACGCTAAACTAGCCCTACTCTTTCCCTAAACCTAGCCTTAACCCTAACCTTACCCTAACACTAACCTTACCCTAACTCTAACGTTAGCCGTAACCCTCACTATTAACTGGAAGTTCACCCTAAACCTAACTCTAACTCTAACCATAACAATTACCCTAAAAAGTCATCTTAACTATAAACCTAACCCTCACCCTAACCCCGAACCGTATTCCGAACCCTAAACCTAAAGCTATCCCTAACCCTAACCCTAAACTTAACCCTACCCTAACCAGAAAACTAACCCTAACACCCTAAACCTAGCCTCTAACACTAACTATAACCCTAACCCTAATCATAAACCTTATCCTAACCCTCACCCTTCCCTAAACTTCACACTAACCCTAAACCTAAACCTAATCCTAACCCTTAACTAACCCCTAACACTAACCTGAACCCTAAACCTAACCTTAACACTAACCTGAACACAAACCCAAACTCTAGCCCTAACCATAAAAATAACCCTCACCCTATCCTAAACTTCATCCAAAACCTAACCCTAACCTTAACCTTTACCCTAAACCGAAAGCTAACCCAAACCCTAACCTTAAACCTAACTCTAACCAGAACGCTAGTCCACCTGTAACCCTAAACCTAAGCCTTCCAATAGACCTGAACCTAACCCTTAACCTAATCCTAACCCTAGACCTAATCCTAACCCTAACCCTAACTTTAACCTTAACCCTAAAAAGAACACTAACTCTAACCCTAAACCTGAACCTAAATCTTACCTTACACCTAACCCTAACCATAAACCTAGCCCTAACTCTATGTCTAACCCTAATCGGAACACTTACATAAACCCTCACCTTAACTGTAAAACTAACCGTAACCCTCACCCTAACCCATAACCGTTTCGCCCAACCGTAACCCTAAAGTTATCCCTCACCTTAACACTAACACTAACCCTAAAACCCTGAGCCCTAACAATGACCCTAACCCTAACTCAAACCCTAACCCCTAACACCAAATCCTAACCCTAAACTTAACCCTAACTCTAACACTAACCCAAAACCTAATCCTAAACTTAACCCTAACCTTAACCAAACCTAACCATGACTAGAACCACAATGCCTAACCGGAACCCTCACGCAAACCCTAACCCTAAACTACACCTCTAACTCCTAACACCTTACCATAACCATAATCCTAACACTACCCAAACCTAACCCTAAACCTAACCCTCACCCCAACCACAACGCCTAACACAAACCGTACCCTAACCCTAACCGTAACACTAAACTTAACCCTAACCTAAAATTAAACCCTAACCCTAAAACTAAGCAGAACCCGTAAACTTAACCCTACCCCTAACCCTAACCCTAACCTTAACCTTGGCAAACCTGAAACCCTAAACTTAACCCTTACAATAACTCTGACCCTACCCCTCGCCCTAAACCTAATCCTAAAACTAAACTAACCATAACCCTAAATTTACCCTATCCTAAAATTAAACTTAACCCTAACCCCTAACGCCTAACCCTAACTCTAACCCTAACCCTAACCCGAACTCTAACAATAACCCTAAGGGTAACACTTACCCAAAACCCTCACCTTAACTGTAAATGTAACTCTAACTCTTACCCTCAACCGAAACTTAACCCTAAATATAACCCTACGCTAAACCTAACCAAAACACGAACACCTAACCCTAACTCTAACCCTAATCCTTAGCCTCAACTTAACCTTAACCTTAAACCTAACCCTAACCACTGACCCGAACGCTAAACCTAACCCTAACCCTAATACGAACACACACCCTTAACCAAAATTTCACCCTAACCATAACCCTAAAACTACCCTAACTTCATTCAAAGCCTAATCCTCACCAAGACTAAAACTAACCCTAAACCTAACTCTAACCCTAAACGTAAACTTAACCCAAACCACTGAAAATAACTCTAACCGTAACCCTAAGCCGAACCCTCACCCTTAACCAAAATTTCACCCTAACTATAACACTAAATCTACCCTACCTTCATTCAAACCCTAACCCTGAGCAAAACTAACACTAACACTAAACCTAACCCTAACCCAAACCTAAACCTAACCCTAACCCTGACCCTAACCTGAACCCTAACACCTGACCCTAACCCTCTCGCTTAACATAAACTTCACCCAAACCCTAACCCTAAAACTAAACATAACACTAAATCTCCTCCTAACCCTGACCCTAACGCTAATTGTAATGATAAACGTAACCCTAACCTTAACTTAACACTAACCCTGACCCTAACTCTAAATCTAATCCTAATCCTAACCTTAAAACTTACCCTACACACTCAGCTTAAATGGAAACCTAACACTAACCCTCACCCTAACACCTAAACCTAACCCCAACCCTTAACCTAACCCTATCTCTAACCTTAGCCTACCCTAAACGTAACCATGACTTAAACCTAACACTAACTCTAACTCTAAACCTAACCTTAACCCTAACCTTAACCATAATCCGAACCCCTAGTGCTAACCCTAAGCTCAAACCTCACCCTTAACTTAAACTTCACCCTAACCCTAACCCTAAACCGAACACTAACGCTAACCCTAAACCTAACCCTAAACCTGACCCTAACATTAACCCAAACAGCTAACCCTATCCTAACCCTAACCTTAACACAAACACCTAACACTAAACCTAACCCTAACCTTACCACAAACAGCTAAACCTAACCCTCATCCTTAAGCTAAACTTCACCCTAAACCTAAGCCTAACCCTAACCCTAGAACAAAACCTAACCCTAAACTCTCCCCTAACTCTAGCCCTAACCCTAACCATAACCCTAACCGTAACACCCTAGAACATCAGCTTAAGGTAAAGTTAACACTAACCCTCACACGAACCCCTAACCCTTTCCCTAACTCTAACCCTATGCCTCATTCTAACCCTAACCCTGACCTAAACCTAACCCTAAACTTAATCCTAACCTTAACTCTACCCTAAGCCTAATTCTAAACCTAACGATAACTCTCAACCTGATCCTAACCCTAACAGTAAACCCTAGCACTAACTCTAACTCTAAACCTAACCCTAACCCTAAACTAGCCCTACCCTTTCCCTAAACCTAGCCTTAACCCTAACCTTACCCCTACTCTAACCTTAACCCTAGCACTAACCATACCTTAACTCTAACCTTAGCCGTAACCCTCACTATTAACGGGAATTTCACTCTAACCCTAACCCTAACTCTAACTTTAATCATAACAATTACCCTAAACCCTCAACTTAACTATAAACCTAACCCTCACCCTAACCCCGAACCGTATCCCGAACCCTAAACCTAAAGCTATCCCTAACCCTAACCCTAAACTTAACCCTACCCTAACCAGAAAACTAACCCTGACACCCTAAACGTAGCCTCTAACACTAACTATAACCCTTACCCTAATCATAAACCTTATCCTAACCCTCACCCTTCCCTGAACTTCACACTAATCCCAAACCTAAACCTAATCCTAACCCTTAACTAACCCCTAACACTATCCTGAACCCTAAACCTAACCTTAACACTAACCTGAACACAAACCCAAACTCTAGCCCTAACCATAAAAATAACCCTCACCCTATCCTAAACTTCATCCAAAACCTAACCCTAACCCTAACCTTAACCCTAAACCTAAAGCTAACCCAAACCCTAACCTTAAGCCTAACTCTAACCAGAACGCTAGTCCACCTGTAACCCTAAACCTAAGCCTTCCAATGGACCTGAACCTAACCCTTAACCTAATCCTAACCCTAGACCTAATCCTAACCCTAACCCTAACTTAAACCTTAACCCTAAATAGAACACTAACTCTAACCCTAAACCTGAACCTAAATCTTACCTTACACCTAACCCTAACCGTAAACCTAGCCCTAACTCTATGTCTAACCCTAATCGGAACACTTACCATAAACCCTCACCTTTACTTTATAACTAACCGTAACCCTCACCCTAACCCATAACCGTTTCGCCCAACCGTAACCCTAAAGTTATTCCTCACCCTAACACTAACACTAACCCTAAATCCCTGAGCCCTAACGATAACCCTAACTCTAACTCAAACCCTAACCCCTAACACCAAATACTAACCCCAAACTTAACCCTAACTCTAACACTAACCTGAAACCTAATCCTAAACTTAACCCTAATCTTAACCAAACCTAACCATGACTAGAACCACAATGCCTAACCGGAATCCTCACCCAAACCCTAACCCTAAACTACACCTCTAACTCCTAACACTTTACCGTAACCATAATCCTAACACTACCCAAAACTAACACTAAACCTAACCCTCACCCCAACCACAACGCCTAACACAAACCTTACCCTAACACTAACCGTAACACTAAACTTTACCCTAACCTGAAATTAAACCCTAACCCTAAAACTAAGCAGAACCCGTAAACTTAACCCTACCCCTAAACCTAACCCTAACCTTAACCTTGGCAAACCTGAAACCCTAAACCTAACCTTTACAATAACTCTGACCCTACCCCTCGCCCTAAACCTAATCCTAACCCTGACCTAACCCTAAACTAACTGTCACCCTAAATTTACCCTATCCTAAAATTAAACCTAACCCTAACCCCTAACACTAACTCTAACCCTAAACCTAGCCCGAACCCTAATAATAACCCTAAGCGTAAAACTTACCCAAAACCCTCACCTTAACTGTAAATGTAACTCTAACTCTTACCCTCAACCGAAACTTAACCCTAAATATAACCCTACGCTAAACCTAACCGAAACACGAACACCTAACCCTAACTCTAACCCTAATCCTTAGCCTCAACTTAACCTTAACCTTAAACCTAACCCTAACCACTCACCCGAACACTAAACCTAAACCTAACCCTAATACGAACTCTCACCCTTAACCAAAATTTCACCCTAACCATAACCCTAAAACTACCCTAACTTCATTCAAAGCCTAATCCTAACCGAGACTAAAACTAACCCTAAACCTAACTCTAACCCTAAACCTAAACTTAAACCAAACCACTGACAATAACTCTAACCGTAAGCCTAAGTCGAACCCTCACCCTTAACCAAAATTTCACCCTAACTATAACACTAAATCTACCCTAACTTCATTCAAACCCTAACCCTAAGCAAAACTAACACTAACACGAAACCTAACCCTGACCCTAACCTGAACCCTAACCCTAACCCTGACCCTAACCTGAACCCTAACCCCTAAGCCTAACTCTCTCGCTTAACATAAACTTCACCCTAACCCTAACCCTAAAACAAAACCTAACCATAAACTCTCCCCTAACACTAGCCCTAACCCTAAACCTAACCCTAACCCTAACCGGAACCGTAACTCTAACCCTAACTGTAACACCCTAAAACATCAGCTTCATGTAAAGCTAACACTAACCCTCACACGAACCCCTAACCCTTTCGCTAACTCTAACCCTATGCCTCATCCTAACCCTAAGCCTGACCTAAACCTAACCCTTAGCCTAACCCTAAACTTAATCCTAACCTTAACTCTACCCTAACACTAATCCTAAACCTAACGATAACTCTCAACCTGACCCTAACCCTAACAGGAAACCCTAGCACTAACTCTAACTCTAAACCTAACCCTAACCCTAAACTAGCCCTATCCTTTCCCTAAACCTAGACTTAACCCTAACCTTACCCATACCGCAACCCGAACCCTAACACTAACCTTACCCTAACTCTAACCTTAGCCGTAACCCTCACTATTAACTGCAATTTCACCCTAACCCTAACTCTAACTCTAACCATAACTATTACCGTAAACCCTCATCTTAACTATAAACCTAACCCTCTCCCTAACCCCGAACCGTATCCCAAACCCTAAACCTAAAGCTATCCCTAACCCTAATCCTAAACTTAACCCTACCCTAACCAGAAAACTAACCCTAACACCCTAAACGTAGCCTCCAACACTAACTATAACCCTAATCACAAACCTTATCCTAACCCTCACCCTTCCCTGAACTTCACATTAACCCTAAACCTAAACCTAATCCTAACCCTTAACTAACCCCTAACACTAACCTGAACCCTAAACCTAACCTTAACACTAACCTGAACACAAACCCAAACTCTAGCCCTAACCATAAAAATAACCCTCACCCTATCCTAAACTTCATCCAAAACCTAACCCTAACCCTAACCTTAACCCTAAACCTAAAGCTAACCCAAACCCTAAGCTTAAGCCTAACTCTAACCAGAACGCTAGTCCACCTGTAACCCTAAACCTAAGCCTTCCAATAGACCTGAACCTAACCCTTAATCTAATCCTAACCCTAGACCTAATCCTAACGCTAAACCTAACTTTAACCTGAACCCTAAAAAGAACACTAACTCTAACCCTAAACCTGAACCTAAATCTTACCTTACACCTAACCCTAACCGTAAACCTAGCCCAAACTCTATGTCTAACCCTAATCGGAACACTTACATAAACCCTCACCTTAACTGTAAAACTAACCGTAACCCTCACCCTAACCCATAACCGTTTCGCCCAACCGTAACCCTAAAGTTATCCCTCACCCTAACACTAACACTAACCCTAAACCCCTTAGCCCTAACGATAACCCTAACCCTAACTCAAACCTTAACCCCTAACACCAAATCCTAACCCTAAACTTAACCCTAATTCTAACACTAACCCGAAACCTAATCCTAAACTTAACCCTAACCTTAACCAAACCTAACCATGACTAGAACCACAATGCCTAACCGGAATCCTCACCCAAACCCTAACCCTAAACTACACCTCTAACTCCTAACACCTTACCATAACCATAATCCTAACACTACCCAAACCTAACCCTAAACCTAACCCTCACCCCAACCACAACGCCTAACACAAACCTTACCCTAACACTAACCTAACACTAAACTTTACCCTAACCTGAAATTAAACCCTAACCCTAAAACTAAGCAGAACCCGTAAACTTAACTCTACCCCTAAACCTAACCCTAACCTTAACCTTGGCAAACTTGAAACCCTAAATCTAACACTTACAATAACTCTGGGGTGAGTGTTATTATGGTTAGGGCTAGAGTTTGATTTTGTGTTCAGGTTAGTGTTAAGGTTAGGTTTAGGGTTCGGGTTAGGGTTATTAGTTACGTTTAGGGTTAGTGTTAGGTTTAAGTTCGGGGTTAGAGTGACGTTTAGGTTCAGGGTGAGTGTTAAGATAAGGGTTAGTATTATGGTGAGGATTATACTTAGTGTTTTAAAAAAAACACTAAGTATATAGTGTTTTAGAGGTTAGGTTTATGGTTAGGGTAGGGTGAAGTTTAGGGTTAATGTTAGGGTTAGTGTTAGATTAGGGTTACTGTTCGTGTCTGGGTTATGGTTAGGGATAAGTTTAGGGATAGCGTTAGGTTTAGGGTTGGGGATACGGTTGGGGTTAGGGTGAGGGTTAGGGTTAGGGTGAGGGTTAGGGTTAGGTTTAGGGTTCTGTTTAGGGTTAGGGTTAGGGTGCCGTTAAAGTTAAGGGTGAGGGTTGAGCTTAGGGTTAGGGTTAGGGTTAAGGCTAGGTTCGGGTTAGGGTTAAGTTTAGGTTTATGGTTAGGTTTAGAGTACGTGTTAGGTTTAAGTCATTGTTAAGTTTAGGGCTAGGTTATGGTTAGAGATAGGGTTAGGTTAAGTGTTGGGGTTAGGTTTAGATGTTAGGGTGAGGGTTAGTTCTAGGTTTCCATTTAAGCTGAGTGTGTAGCGTAAGTTTTAGGGTTAGCATTAAGGTTCGAGTTAGAGTTAGGGTCAGGTTTGGGTAAAGTTTAGGGTTAGGGTTAGGGTTAGGTTTATGGTTAGGATTAGGGTTAGGGCCAGGGTTCGGGGGAGATTTAGTGTTATGTTTAGTTGTCGGGTTAGAGTTAGGGTGAAGTTTATGTTAAGCGTGAGGGTTAGGGTTAGGTTTAGTGGTTAGGGTTCAGGTTAGAGTCCAGGTTAGGGTTAGGTTTTGGTTTAGTTTTAGTTTTGGTTAGGGTTAGGGTTTAAATGAACTTAGGGTAGGTTTAGGGTTAGGGTTAGGGTGATATTTTGGTTAAGAGTGATAGTTCGGTTTAGGGTTAGGGTTAGGGTTAGTGGCTGGGTTAGGTTTAGGGTTAAGGTTAGGTTTAGGTTAAGTATTAGGGTTAGAGTTTGAGTTAGGGGTTAGTGTTTCGGTTAGGTTTATGGTAGGGTTATATTTCGGGTTAAGTTTAGGGTTAGGGTAAGAGTTAGAGTTACGTTTACAGTTAAGTTGAGGGTTTTGGGTTGCTGTTATGGTTATGGTTAGGGTTAGTGTTGAGCTACGGTTAGGGTTAGAGTTAGGTTAGGGGTTAGGGTTTCGTTTAAGTTTATGGTAGGGTTAAGGTTAGGTTAGGGTTAGGTTCAGAGTTAGGATCAGGATTAGGTTTAGGGTGAGGTTTAGGGTCAGAGTTATTGTAAAGTTTAGGTATATAGGGTTACAGGTGGGCCAAGGTTAAGGGTAGGGTTAGGTTTAGGGTTAGGGTTAGGTTTAAAGTTAGTGTTAGCTTTAGGTTAGGGATAGGGTGAAGTTTAAGATAGCGTGACAGTTAGGGTTAGGTTTATCGCTAACGTTTGGGTTTGTTTTCAGGTTAGTGTTTAGGTTATGTTTAGGGTTAGGGTTAAGTTTACAGGTCCTGTTTAGTTTTAGGTATAAGGTTAGATTTTAGGTTAGGGTTAAGTTTAGTGTTACGGTTAGGTTTAGGGTTACGGTTTGTGTTAGGCGTTGTGGTTGGAGTTAGGGTTAGATTTAGTGTTAGGTTTGGATAGGCTTAGGATTATGGTTATGGTATGGTGTTAGGAGTTAGAGGTGTAGTTTAGGGTTAGGGTTTGGGCGAGGGTTCCAGTTAAGCATTGTGGTTCTGGTCATGCTTAGGTTTGGTTTAGAGTTAGGGTTAGGTTTATGATTAGGTTTTAGGTTAGCATTAGAGTTAGGGTGATAGCTAGGGTTAAGGTTTGGGTTAGGCTTTGGTGTTAGGGGATAGGGTTAGGGTTATCATTAGGGCTTAGGGGTTCAGGTTAGTGTTAGGGTTAGGGATAGCCTTAGGTTTAGGGTTGGGGGATTCGGTTAGCGGTTAGAGTGAGGGTTACGGTTAGTTCTACACTTAAGGTGAGGGTTTAGGGTAAGTGTTATGATTTGGGTTAGAGAGTTAGAGTTATGGTTAAGTTTAGCGTTAGGACGAGGTGTAGGGTAAGATTTAGTTTTAGTTTCAGGTTCAGGGTGAGAGTTAGTGTTCTATTTAGTTTCAAGGTTAGAGTTAGGGTTATTGTTAGGAGTAGGACTAGCGTTATTTTTAGGATTAGGTTTAGGGTTAGGTTCAGGGCTATTTTAAGGCTTAGGTTTCGGGTTACATGTGGACTAGCGTTCTGGTTAGAGTCAGGTTTAAGGTTAAGGTTTGAGTTAGGTTTAGGTTTAGGGTTAAGGTTAGGGTTAGGGTTTGGATGAAGTTTAGGATAGGGTGAGGGGTATTTTAGGGTTAGGGCTAGAGTTTGGTTTTGTGTTCAGGTTAGTGTTAAGGTTAGGCTTAGGGTCCAGGTTACGGTTAGGGGTTGTGTTTAGGGTTAGAGTTAGGTTTAGGTTTAGGATTAGGGTGAAGTTTATGTTAAAGGTGAGGGTTAGGATAAGGGTTAGGATTAGGGTTAGGATTATAGTTAGTGTTAGAGGTTAGGTTTAGGGTGTTAGGGTTAGGTTTATGGTTAGGGTAGGGTTAAGTTTAGGGTTAATGTTAGAGTTAGTGTAGAGTTAAGGTTAGGGTTAAGTTTAGGGTTTGGGTTAGGCTTAGATTTAGGGTGAAGTTTAGGTTAAGGATGAGGGTTAGGGTTAGGTTTAGTGTTAGGGTTTGGTGTTTGGGTTAAGGTTAGGGTTAGGGTTAGGGTTAGGCTTACTGTTAGGGTTAGGTTTAGGTGTTTGGGTTAATGTTAGGGTCCGGTTTAAGGTTAGGTTTAGGGTTAGGATTAGGATTCGGTTTAGGGTTAGGGATAGGGTGAAGTTTAAGATAGGGTGACGGTTAGGGTTAGGGTTATGGCTAAGGTTTGAGTTAGTTTTCAGGTTAGTTTTAAGATTATGTTTAGGGTTAGGGTTAAGTTTACAGGTTCTGTTTAGTTTTAGGGATAAGGTTAGATTTTAGGTTAGGGTTTAGTGTTACAGTTAGGGTTAGGGTTATGGTTTGTTTTAGGCATTGTGGTTGGAGTTAGGGTTAGGTTTAGTGTCAGGGTTGGGTAGGCTTAGGATTATGGTTATGGTAAAGTGTTAGGGGTTAGAGGTGTAGTTTAGGGTTAGGGTTTGGGTGAGGATTCCGGTTAGGCATTGTGGTTCTGGTCATGGTTAGGTTTGGTTTAGAGTTAGGGTTAGGCTTATGATTAGGTTTTAGGTTAGTGTTATAGTTAGGATATAGGGTTAAGGTTTGGGTTAGGCTTTGGTGTTAGGGGTTTTGTTTTGGGTTAGGGTTATCATTAGGGCTTTAGGATTCAGGTTAGTGTTAGTACTAGGGTTAGGGATAGCATTAGGGTTAGGGTTGGGGATATGGTTAGGGGTTAGGGTGAGGGTTAAGGTTAGTTTTACAGTTAAGGTGAGGGTTTAGGGTAAGTGTTATAATTAGGGTTAGAGTTAGAGTTAGAGTTAGGGTTAGGGTTAGGTGTAGGTTAAGATTTAGGCTTAGTTTCAAGTTCAGGGTGAGAGTGGTCTATTTAGCGTCAATGTTAGAGTTAGGGTTAGGGTTAGGATTAGGTCTACAGTTAGGATTAGGATTAGTTTTAGGGTTAGGTTCAGGGCTAATGTAAGGCTTAGGTTTAGGGGTACAGGTGGACTAGCATTATTGTTAGAGTTAGGTTTAAGGTTAGGGTTTGGGTTTGGTTTAGGTTTAGGGTTAAGGTTAGGGTTAGGGTTTGGATGAAGTTTAGGATAGGGTGGGGGTTATTTTTATGGTTAGGGCTAGAGTTTGGTTTTGTGTTGAGGTTAGTGTTAAGGTTAGCTTTAGGGTTCGGGGTAGGGTTCGGGGTTATGTTTAGGGTTAGGGTTACGCTTTGGTTTAAGGTTAGTGTGAAGTTTAGGTTAAGGGTGAGTGTTAGGGTAAGGGTTAAGATTAGGTTTATGGTAAAGTGTTAGGGGTTAGAAGTGTAGTTTAGGGTTAGGGTTTGGGTGAGAGTTTCAGTTAGGAATTGTGGTTTTGGTCATCGTTGGGTTTGGTTTAGGGTTAGGGTTAGGTTTATGATTAGGTTTCGGTTTAGTGTTAGAGTTAGGGTTAAGGTTTGGGTTAGGCTTTGGTGTTGGGGTTTAGGGTTTGGGTTAGATTTAGGGTTATCAGTAGGGCTCAGGGGTTTTAGGTTAGTTTTAGGGTTAAGGTTAGGGATAGCATTATGGTTAGGTTTGGGGGATACCCTTACGGGTTAGGGTTATGGTTACAGTTAGTTTTACAGTTAAGATGAGGGTTTAGGATAAGTGTTATGATTAGGGTTAGAGTTAGAGTTATTTTTAGGGTTAGGGTTAAGTGTAGGGGAAGATTTAGGTTTAGGTCCAGGTTTAAGGTTAGAGTTAGTGTTGTCTTTAGGGTCAAGGTTAGAGTTAGGGTTAGGGCTAGGATTAGGTCTAGGGCTAGGTTTAGGTTTAGGGTTAGGTTCAGGGCTATTGTAAGGGTTAGGTTTAGGTTTACAGATAGACTAGCGGTATGGTTCGAGGTAGGTTTAAGGTTAGGGTTTGGGTTAGGTTTAGGTTTACGGTTTAGTTTAGGGTTAGGGTTTGGATGAAGTTTAGGATAGGGTGAAGGTTATTTTTATGGTTAGGGCTAGAGTTTGGGTTTCTGTTCAGGTTAGTGTTAAGGCTAGTTTTAGGGTTTGGGGTTATGTTTAGGGTTAGGGTTATGTTTTGTTTTAGGGTTTGTGTGAAGTTTAGGTTAAGGATGAGGGTTAAGATAAGTGTTAGGATTAGGGTTAGGCTTATAGTTAGTGTTAGAGGTTAGATTTAGGATGTCAGGGTTAGGTTTATGGTTAGGGTAGTGTTAAGATTAGGGTTAATGTTAGACTTAGGGTTAGATTAGGGTTAATGTTCATGTTTGGGTTAGGGATAGTGTTAGGGATACCATTAGGTTTAGGGTTGGGGATACGGTTAGCGGTTCGGGTAAGTGTTGGGGTTAGGGTGAGGGTTAGGGTTAGGTTTACAGTTAAGGTGACGGTTTAGGGTAAGTGTTATAGTTAGGGTTCGAGTTAGAGTTTGGGCTAGGGTTAGGGTGAAGTTTCAGTTAATAGTCAGTGTTAGGGTAAGGGTTAGGTTTAAGATTAGAGTTAGGGTTAAGGTTAGTGTTAGTGTTAGGGTAGGGGTAAGGTTATGGTTAAGGCTAGGTTTACGGTTAAGTGTAGGGCTAGGTTATGGTTAGCGTTACTTTTAGAGTTAGAGGTAGTGCTAGGGTTTAGGGTAAGGAATAGGGTCAGGTTTAGAGTTTTTGTTAGGGTTAGGGTAGAGTTAAGGTTAAGGTTAAGTTTAGGGTTAGGGTAAGGGTTAGGTTTAGGTCAGGGTTAGGGTTAGGATTAGAGATAGGGTTAGGGTTAGGGAAAGGGTTAGGGGTTCATGTGAGGGTTAGTGTTAGGTTTACACTGAAGCTGATGCTTTACGGTATTACTGTTAGGTCAGGGTTACAGTTAGGGTTAGGAATAGGTTTAGGTTTAGGGCTAGATTTAGGGGATTGTTTAGGGTTAGGTTTAGTTTTAGGGTTAAGGTTAGGCTTAAGTTTATGGTGAAGTTTAGGTTAAGGATGAGGGTTAGGGTTAGTGTTAGGGTTAGGTGTTTGAGTTAAGGTTAGGGTTAGGTTTAGTGTTAGGGTTAGGTGTTTGGGTTAACGTTCGGGTTAGGGTTAGGGTTCAGTTTATGGTTAGAGTTAGGGTGAAGTTTAAGTTAAGAGTGAGGTTTGAGCTTAGAGTTAGGGTTAGGGTTAAGTTTAGGATTAGGTTTAAATTTAGGTTTAGGGTAAGTGTTAGGTTTAAGTCATGGTTAGGTTTAGGACTAGGTTAAAGTTAGAGAATGTGTTAGGTTAAGGGTTAGGGTTAGTTTTAGATGTTAGGGTGAGGGTTTGTGCTAGGTTTCCATTTAAGCTGAATTTGTAGGTTAAGATTTAGGGTTAGAATTAGGATTAGACTTAGAGTTAGTTTCAGGGTTAGGGTTAAGTTTAGGGTTAGGGTTAGGTTTATGGTTAGGATTAGGGTTAGGGTCAGGATTGGGGGAGATTTAGTGTTATGTTTAATTTTAGGGTTAGGGTTACAGTGAAGTTTCTGTTAAGCGGGAGGGTTAGGTTTAGGGTTTAGGGTTCAGGTTAGGGTCAGGGTTAGGGTAGGGTTTACGGTTAGTTTTAGTTTTGGTTAGAGTTAGGGTTTTAATGAAGTTAGGGTAGGTTTAGGGTTATGTTTATGGTGAAGTTTTGGTTGAGGGTGAGGGTTCGGTTTAGGGTCAGGCTTAGTGTTAGGGTTAGAATTAGGGTTATGGTTTAGGGTTAGGCTTAGGGTTAAGGTTAAGTTTAGGCTAAAGATCAGGGTTTGGTTTAGAGTTAGGTGTTAGTATTTTGGTTAGGTTTAGGGTAGGGTTATATTTAGGGATAGGATAAGCGTTAGAGTTATGTTTACAGTTAAGGTGAGGGTTTTGGGTAAGTGTTACAGTTAGGGTTAGGGTTAGGGCTATGCCTAGGGTTACGGTTTGATTTAGGGTTACGAGTTAGGCTTAGGTTTAAGTTTATGGTAGGTTAAAGTTAGGGTTGAGGTTTGGTTAGGGTTAGGGTCAGGGTTAGGATTAGGATTAGGTTTAGGGTGAGGGTTAAGGTCAGTGTTATTTTAAGGGTTAGGTTTAGGGTTACAGGTGGGCCAAGGTTAAGGTAAGGGTTAGGTTTAGGGGTAGGGTTAGGGCTAAAGTTAGGGTGTGCTTTAGGTTAGGGATAAGGTGAAGTTTAAGATAGGGTGAGGGTTAGGGTTATTGCTAAAGTTTTGTTGAGTTTTTCAGGTTAGTGTTAAGGTTATGTTTAGGGTTAGGATTAAGTTTATGGGTTCTGTTTACTTTTAGGGTTAGTGGTAGATTTTAGGTTAGGGTTAAGTTCAGTGTTACGGTTAGGGTTAGGGTTACGGTTTGTGTTAAGCATTGTGGTTGGGGTGAGGGTTAGGTTTAGGGTTAGGGTTGGGTAGGGTTAGATTATGGTTATGGTAATGTGTTAGGGGTTAGAGGTGTAGTTTAGGGTTAGGGTTTGGGTGAGCGTTCTGGTTAGGCGTTGTGGTTCTGGTCATGGTTAGGTTTGGTTTAGGGTTAGGTTTATGATTAGGTTTCGGGTTAGTGTTAGAGTTAGGGTGAGAGTTAGGGTTAGGCTTTGGTGTAAGGGGTTATGTTTTGGGTTAGGGTTATCGTTAGGGCTTAGGGTTTCAGGTCAGTGTTAGGGTTAAGGTTAGGAATAGGTTTAGGGTTAGGTTTTGGGTTTACAGTTAGGGTTTAGGGTGAGGGTTATGGTTAGTTTTACAGTTAAGGTGAGGTTTTAGGGTAAGTGTTATGATTAGGGTTAGAGTTAGGGTTAGGGTTAGGTGTAGGGTAAGTTTTAGGTTTAAGTCCAGGTTTAGGTTTAGAGTTAGTGTTCTATTTAGGGTTAAGGATCGAGTTAGGGTTAGGGTTAGGATTAGGTCTAGGTTTAGGATTAGGGATAGGTTTAGGGTTAGGTTCAGGGCTATTTTAAGGCTTAGGTTTAGGGTTACAGATGGACTAGCTTTATGGTTAGAGTCAGGTTTAAGTTTAGGGTTTGGGTTAGGTTTGGGTTTACGGTTAAGGTTAGAGTTAGGGTTTGGATGAAGTTTAGCATTGGGTGAAGGTTACTTTTAGGGTTAGTGCTAGAGTTTGGGTTTGTGTTCAGATTAGAGTTAAGGTTAGGTTTAGGGTCCAGTTTAGGGTTAGGGGTTATGTTTAGCGTTAGGGTTAGTTTTAGGTTTACGGTTAGTGTGAAGTTTATGTTAAGGGTGAGGGTTAGGATAAGGGTTAGCATTAGGGTTAGGATTATAGTTAGTGTTAAAGGTTAGGTTTAGGGTGCTAGGGTTAGGTTTATGGTGAGGGTAGGGTTAAGTTTAGGGTTAGCGTTAGATTAGGGTTACTGTTCATGTTAACGTTAGGGATAGGGTTAGGTTTAGTTTTGGGAATACAGTTAGGGGTTAGGGTGAGAGTTGGGGTTATGGTGAGGGTTAGGCTTAGGTTTACAGTTAAGGTGATGGTTTAGGGTAATTGCTATGGTTAGGGTTAGAGTTAGAGTTAGTATCAGGGTGAAGTTTCAGTTAATTTTTTTTTTAGGCTTAAGGTTAGAGTTAGGGTTAAGGTTAGCGTTAGGATTAGGGTTAGGGTAGGGGTCCGATTAGGGTTAAGGCTAGGTTTACAGTAAAGGGTAGGGCTAGGTTAGGGTTAGGGTTAGGTTTAGAGTTAGTGCTAGGGTTTAGGGTTAGGGTTAGGGTCAGATTTAGAGTTATTCTTAGGTTTAGGGTTAGGGTTAGGGTAGAGTTAAGGTTAGGGTTAAGTTTAGGGTTAGGGTAAGTGTTAGGTTTAGGTCAGGGTTAGGGTTAGGATGAGGGATAGGGTTAGGGTTAGGGAAAGGGTTAGGGGTTCGTGTGAGGGTTAATGTTATGTTTACATTAAGCTGATGTTTTAGGGTGTTACGGTTAGGGTTAGAGTTAGGTTAAGTTTAGGGTTAGGGCTTGAGTTAGGGGGTAGTGGTTTAGGCTTAGGTTTAGGGTGAAGTTTAGGTTAGCGATGAGGGTTAGGGTTAGGTGTTTGTCTTAATGTTAGGGTCAGGTTTAATGTTCGGGTTTAGGGTTCAGGTTAGAGTCTGGGTTAGGGTTAGGTTTAGGTTTAGGGATAGGGTTAGGGTTATAGTGTTAGTGTTAGTTCTGCTTAGGTTTAGGGTTTGAATGATTTAGGGTGATGGTTTGGGTGAAATTTTGGTTAAGGGTTCGGGTTCGGTTTCGGGCTAGGGTTAGAGTTAATTGTTTAGGGTTACGTTTAGGGTTAAAGTTAGTTTTAGGCCAAGTATTAGGGTTAGAGTTAGGGTTAGGGTTTAGTGTTTCAGTTAGGTTTAGGATAGGGTTATTATTAGGGTTAATTTTAGGGTTAGGGTAACAGTTAGATTTACGTTTACAGTTAAGGTGAGGGTTTTGCATAACTGTTACGGTTAAGGTTAGGGCTAGATTTCGGGTTAGGGTTTAGGTTAGGGGTTAGGGTTAGGTTAATTTTATGGTAAGCTTAAAGTTAGGGTTAAGGTTAGGTTAGGCATAGGGTCAGGGTTAGTATTAGAATTAGGTTTAGGGCAAGGGCTAGGGTCAGAGTTATTTTAAGGTTTAGGATTAGGGTTACAGGTGAACCAAAGTTAAGGTTAGGGTTAGGTTTAGGGGTAGGTTTAGGGTTAAAGTTAGGGTTAGCTTTAGGTTAGGGATAGGGTGACGTTTAAGATAGGGTGAGGGTTAGGGTTATGGCTAAGGTTTGGGTTCATTTTCAGGTTAGTGTTAAGGTTAAGTTTAGGATCAGGGTTAAGTTTACATGTTATGTTTAGTTTTAGTGTTAGGGTTAGATTTTAGGTTAGGGTTAAGTTTAGTGTTACGGTTAGGGTTAGGATTATGGTTGTGTTAGGCGTTGTGGTTGGGGTGAGGGTTAGGTTTAGGGTTAAGATTGGTTAGGGTTCGGATTATGGTTATTGTAAGGTATTTGGGGTTAGAGGTGTAGTTTAGGGTTAGGGTTTGGGTGAGGGTTCCAGTTAGGCATTGTGGTTCTGGTCATGGTTAGGTTTGTTTTAGGGTTAGAGTTAGGTTTACGATTAGGTTTTGGGTTAGTGTTAGAGTTAGGGTGAGAATTAGGGTTAAGGTTTGTGTTAGGCTTTGGTGTTAGAGGTTAGGGTTTGGGTTAATGTTAGGGTTATCGTTAGGGCTCAGGGGTTTCAGATTAGTGTTAGGGTTGGGACAGCATTTTGGTTAGGTTTGGGGGATACGGTTAGCCGTTAGGGTGAGGGTTATGGCCAGTTTTACAGTTAAGGTGAGGGTTTAGGGTAAGTGTTATGATTAGGGTTAGAGTTAGAGTTAGGGTTATGTTTAGGGTTAGGGTTAGGTGTAGGTTAAGATTTAATATTACGTCCAGGTTTAGGTTTAGAGTTAGTGCTGTATTTAGGGTCAAGGTTAGAGTTAGGGTTAGGGTTAGGATTAGGTCTAGGGCTAGGATTAGGATTAGGTTTAGTGTTAGGTTCAGGGGTATTGTAAGTCTTAGGTTTAGGGTTACAGATGGACTAGCATTATGTTTAGAGTTAGGTTTAAGGTTAGGCTTTCGGTTAGGTTTAGTTTTAGTTTTAAGATTAGGGTAAGGTTTGGATGAAGTTTAGGGTAGGGTGAGGGTTATTTTTATGTTTAGGGCTAGAGTTTGGGTTTGTGTTCAGGTTAGTGTTAAGGTTAGGTTTATTGTTCGGTTAGGGTTGGGGTTATGTGTAGGGTTAGCGTTAGGTTTAAGTTTAGGGTTAGTGTGAAGTTTAGGTTAAGGGTGAGGGTTATGATAATGGTTAGGATTATAGATGGTGTTAGACGTTAGGTTTAGGGTGTTAGGGTTAGGTTTATGGTTAGGGTAGAGTTAAATTTAGGGTTAGGAAAAACAAAGTGACTGGGGAAATCCTAACAAACCCTGGTGCCTTTCCACAGTTCAATGTGTGTAACTGCAGACTCTTTTTCAAATAAGAGAGTGCATGGGGCAACAACAGCCTGCATGTTTCTCAGTGAAAGGGAGAACTCCCTGACTTCATCCAGTCCTCTGAGCAAAGCAGGTATAAGGAGAGAAACTTTTTTCCTTCCTCTTTCCTGCAATGAGTTCATCATTTGCTCTTGCAAACACGAGTCTTCTTCTGAAAAACTACATCGCAGTGCATTTATCCTTCCAGAGAAGCAACTACATAGCTTTAGTTTAAGAGATTGTGAAAGCACCCAGGGAGAAAAAGCCTTTTTGTATTCTATTTTCTGCCTGAATTCAGTCAATTCGCACTTGCAAAAGCAAGGTTTCCTAGCACAAACCACAAACCAGTAAACTCTCTCCTGGCAGAGTAAATCCTATGCAGTGTTGCCCTGACAAGATACTGTTGGCACAGTGAGGCCCAGGGAAAACACAGTGCCAGAGAAATCCTAGCAAAGCCATGTGTTTCCCCACATGAATGTATGTCAGTTTCTGTTACTTGCCAAGTACAGAACTCAGAGGCAACATCAGATTTTGTGTATCTCAGTGAAATAAAGAACACTACGACTTCATCTATTCCTCTGACGAAAGCAGTTAGAATGAGAAAACCATCATTTGGTTTCACTTTCCTGCAGTGACCTCGGCAAATCTACCCTTCTTGAAGGGAAGTTTTCCTCCGGAGAACTACCTTGTGGTAGCCGTGTTCTGGAAGTGGAACGAGTACGCGGTGTTGGCTTTAAGCTATTGTGAAGGCTCCTTTTGGCCCAGGGAAAACAAAGCTCCTGGGGAAATCCTAACAAACCCCTGTGCCTTTCCACAGTTCAAAGTGTGTAACTACAGACTCTGTTCCAAATAAGACAGTGTAGAGGCAACAGCAGCCTGCATGTTTCTCAGTGAAAGGGAGAACTCCCTGACTTCATCCAGTCCTCTGAGCAAAGCAGGCATAAGGAGAGAAACTTTTTTCCTTCCTCTTTCCTGCAATGAATGTCTCATTTGCTCTTGCAAACGCAAGGCTTCATCTGAAAAACTACATCACAGTTTTTTTATGCTTCCAGAGGAGCAAGTACATAGTCTTAGATTTCAGAGATTGTGAAAGCACCTAACCCTAACCCTATACCAAATATAACCATGACCAGAACCACAATACCTAACCGGAATCCTAACACAAACCCTAACCATAAACTACACCTCTAAACCCTAACACCTTACCATAACCATAATCCCAACCCTACCCAGCCCTACCCCTAACCCTGACCCTAACCTGAGCCTTAACCCCTAACCCTCACTCTTAACATAAGCTTCACCCAAACCCTAAACCTAAAACTAAACATAACACTAAGTCTCCCCCTAACCCTGACCCTGACACTAATCCTAACCATAAACCTAACCCTAACCCTAAACTTAACCCTAACCCTGACCCTAACTCCAACTCTAACCCTAAAACTTACCCTACACACTCAGCTTAAATGGAAACCCAGCACTAACCCTCACCCTAACATCTAAACCTAACCCCAACCCTTAACCTAATCCTATCTCTGAACTTAACCTTGTCCTAAACCTAACCATGACTTAACCCTAACACTTACCCTAACCCTAAACCTAACCTTAACCCTAAACCTAATCTTAACCTTAACCCTATCCACTAAACCTAACCCTAAGCTCAACCCACACCCTTAAATTAAATTTCACCTTAACCCTAACCCTAAACTGAACCTTAACCGTAACCCTAAACCCAACCCTAAATCTGACCCTAACATTAAGCCAAACAACTAAATGTAACCCTAACCCTAAAATTAAACCTAAACGTAACCTGACCGTAACCTTAACTGAAACACCTAAGCAAACACTATCCCTAACAATAACCCTCATCCTTAACCTAAACTTCACCCTAAACCTAAGCCTAAGCCTAACCCTAAAACTAAACCTAACCCTAAACTATCCCCTCACTCTAGCCCTAACCCTAAACCTAAACCTTTCCCTAACTCTAACCCCGACCATAACCATAACACTCTAAACCATCAGCTTAACTGAAAACCTAATAACCCTCACACGAACCCCTAACCCGTTCCCTAAACTTATAACTAATCCTAACCATAATCTTGACCTAAATCTAAACCTTACCCTAACCCCACCCTTAACCCAAACATAAACTCTACCCTAACCCTAACAATAACTCTAAAACTGACCCTAACCCTAATCCTAACCCTAAACCCTAGCACTAACTCTAGCTCTAAACCTAACCGTAACCATAACTCTCAACCTATCTTAAAATTCGCCCTACCACTAACCTAAAGGTAACCCTAACTTTAACCCTAACCCTACCTCTAAAACTAACTCTAACCTTAACGTTGGCCCATCTGTAACCCTAAACCTAACCGTTACAATAACTTTGGCCCTAATCCTCAACCTAAACCTAATCCTAATCCTAACCCTGACCCTAAACATAACCTAACCTTAACACTACCATGAACTTAAACAAAACCCTAAACCCTAACCATAACTCTAACCCTAACCCTAGCCCTAACCCTAAACCTAAGTATAATTCTAACCCTCACCCTACACCTAATCCTAAACCCTAGCACTAACACTAACTCTAAACCTAACGCTAACCCTGCCTAGCCCTAACATTTATTGTAAACATAGCCTTAACCCTAACCTTACCCCTACACTAACCCTAACCCTAAACCTAACGCTAACCCGAACCCTACCCGTAACACTCTAAAACATCAGCTTAACTGTGAACCTAACACTAAGCCTCACACGAACCCCTAACCCTTTCCCCAACCATAATCCGACCCCTAATACTAACCCTAACCCTGACCTAAACATAACCCTTACCCTAATCCTAAACTTAACCCTAACCATAACTCTACCCTAACCCTAACCCTAAACCTAACAATAACTCTAAACCTGACCCTAACCCTAACCCTAAACCTAACAATAACTCTAAACCTGACCCTAACCCTAACCCTAAACCTTAGCATTAACTCTAACTCTAAACCTATCCCTAACCTAATCCTAACCTTTACCTTAAACCTAGCCTTAACCCTAACCTTACCCCTACCCTAACCCTAAACCTAAACCTAACCCTAACACTGACCTTAACCCTAACTCTAACCTTAACCCTAACCCTCACTATTAACTGAAACTTCATCCCAACCCTAACTCTAACTCTAACCCTAACCATAACAATTAACCTAAACCCTCACCTTAACTGTAAACCTAACCCTAACCGTCACCCTAGCCCTTAACCACATCGCCAACCCTAAACCTACTGCTATCCCTAAACTTATCCCTAACCCTAACCCGAACATTAACACTAACTCAACCCTAACGCTAATATTAACCGTAAGCTTAAGCTTACCCTAACGATAAACCAAACCCTCACATCCTAAACCTAATGTCTAACACTATCTATAACCCTAACCCTCATCCAAACCCTAACTATAAACTACACATCTAACCCCTAACACCTTACCATAACAATAATCCTAACCCTCCCAACCCTAACCCTAAACCTAAGCCTCACCCCAACCACAATGCCTAACCCTAACAGTAACACTAAACTTAACCCTAATCTAAAATCTAAACCTAACCCTAAAACTAAACCCAACCACTAAACTTAACCCTAACCCTAAACATAACCTTAACGCTAACCTGGAAACTAACCCGAACCTTAGCCATAACCCTAATCCTAATTGTCACCCTATCTTAAACTTCACCCTATCCCTAACCTAGAGCTAACCCTAACTTTAACCCTAACCCTACCCCTAAACGTAACCCTAACCTAAACCTTGGCAAACCTGTAACCCTAAACCTAACCCTTAAATAACTCTGACTCTAACCCTCGCCCTAAACCTAATTCTAATCCTAACCCTGACCTTAACCTAACCGTTACCTTAACTTTACCCTACCATAAAATTAAACCTAATCCTAACCCCTAACACTAACTATAACCCTAATCCTAGCCCTAACCCTAACCCTAACCGTAACACTTACCCAAAATCCTCAACTTAAATGTCAATGTAACTCTAACTCTTACCCTAAACCGAAACTTAACACTAAATATAATGCTACCCTAAACCTCACAGAAACATTAACACCTAACCCTAACTCTAACCATAATCCTTAAACTAAACCTAACCTTAACCTTAAACCTAACCCTAACCACTAAACCTAACTCTAAACACTAACCCTAAACCGAACCCTCATTCTTAACCAAAATTTCACCCTAACCATAACACTAAACCAACCCTAGCATCATTCAAAGTCTAATCCTAACCAAAACTAAAACTAATCCTAAACCTAACCCTCACCCTAAACCTAAACTTAACCCTAACTCTGACCCTAACCTGTACCCTAACCCCTAAATCTACACCTTACGATTAACATAAACTTTACCGTAACCCTAGCCGTAAAACTAAACATAACACTAAATCTATCCCGAACCCTGACCCTAAACCTAATCCTAAACATAAACCTAACCCTAAGCCTAAACTTAACCCAAACCCTGACCCTAACTCTAACTCTAATGCTATTCTATTCTACTCTACCCTACTCTAATTCACTGTAATTGATTTGATGGGATTCGTTGCAATTTGTCTCGTTTCGTCTCCATTCGGCTCTATTTGACTCTATTCTACTCTACAATATTCTTCTCTACTCTACTTTTATCTACTCCATTCTATTGTATTCTTTCTATTCCGTTCTACCGTGTTCAATTCTATTCTAATCTATTCTATCATAACGTCCTCTAATCTATTCTACTGGGTTCAGTTGCATGCATTTCAATGCGATTGGCTCCAATCGGCTCCATTCCACTCCATTCATACCCATTCGGATCAAATCGCTTCGATTTGGCTCTATTCGGCTCTAATACCCTCTACTCCACTCTATTAGACTCTACTCAACTCTATTATCTCTTTTCAACTCCATTTGACTCCATTCGACTCCAGTCAACTCCATTCTACAGAATTCTACTTCATCCCACTCTATTCTCTACTATATTGCATTGTACTCTACCCTACTCTAAACGAAAAATGTGTTTTATTAGAGTAGTAGTCAATTCGAATCGATTGGATTGGATTTGACTTGAATTGTTGGGATTCAAAGCAATTCGACGCTATATGGCACAGTTCCGAGGGATTCGGCGTGATTCGTCTTGATTTCTATGGATTCAGCTAATTTTAGCTCTGTTTGGCTCTGTTTGGCAATATTGGACTCTATTCTACTCTAGTCTTTGATACTCTACTCGACCCTCTTCTATTCTTTCAGTTCAGTTCTGTTCTATTCTATTCTGTTCTACTACATTCTATTCTACCCTACCCTACCCTTGCTTACCCTACTGTAATCTGTTCGATTCTATTCGAAACACTTGAACGCGATTCGAACTGATTCGGGTCGTATCGGCTCGATTCAGCTCCTTTCTGCTCCATTAGACTCGATTCAGTTCTACTCGGCTCTTTTCTGCTCTATTCAGCTCTGATCGGCAGTATTCGACTCTATTTGACTCTAGTCTACTCCTCTCCACTCCACTCTATTCTTTCTGTTCTCTTCGATTCGACCGTACTCTACCCTAACCTTACCTGCACCTACACTAATCTATTTGATTCAGTTCGACACATTTCAAAGCGATTCGACATGATTCGTCTCGATTCATCTTGAATTTGGTCGATTCGGGTGTATTCAGCTCTGTTCGGCTCTTTTCGGCTATTCGGTCTATTCACCTCTATTTGACTCTATTCTATTCTACTCTACTTAATTCTAATTTATTCTTTCTATTGCATTCTGTTCCGTGCTAGTCTAACCTCTCCTACCCTACCCTCCTCTACTCTAATCTATGCGATTCAATTCAATGCGTTTCGTCGCGATTCCATGTGATTAGGCTTGAATCGGCTCCATTTAGCTCTCTTTGGCTTGAATCGGGTCCATTCGCCTCAATTCTGCTCGATTCAGCATAATCAGGCTCGATTAAAACTTATTGAGCTCTATTCAGCTCTTTTCTACTTTATTTGTCTCTATTTGGCTCCATTCGACTCCATTCCACACCAGTCTACTCCATTCTACACTATTCTATTCTGTTCTACCCTACTCTAATCTATTCTAATCGATTCGATTCATCGCGATTCGTCTCATTTCCTCTCCACTCGACTCGATTCGGCTTGAATTGGATCTTTTCATCCATATTCTGCACTACTCGACTCTAACTTTTCTACTGTACTCATCTCTACTCCATTCTACTCTTTGTATTCTCTTCTGTTCTGCTCTATTCAATTGTACTGTGCCTTACCCACTGAATCCCTCCCTAACCTACACTACTCTAATCTATTCAATTTAATTCGATTCCATTCAATTCAATACTATTCTACCCTCTTTGACACAGTTCAAAGGGATTCGGTGAAATTCCACAAGTTTTGACAGGATTTCATGGACTTCATGGAATTGGACGGAATTCGATGCAGTGGGATGCGATCAGGTGTGTTTTATCTCGATTTAGCTCGGTTCATTTTGTTTGTCTCTAGTTGGCTCTTTTCAGCTCCATTCGGCTACTTTCAGCTCGAAAATGGTCGATTTGACTCGATTCGACTCAATTTGCCTTGATTCGGCTCGATTCGGCCCTATTTGGCCCTATTCGGTGCTCTTCAGCTCTATTCCACTCTTTTCTACTCTAGTCATCTCTGTCCGACTCCATTCGACTCCATTCCACACCATTCTACTCCATTCTACACTATCCTATTCTGCAGAACCCTAACCCACCCCACCCTATCCTAATCCAGTCTCTTATTTTCTCTTCTCTTCTGTGGTATGCTATTCTTTTTCTATTTTCTCTATTTCATCCTATGATACACTACCATAACCTACACTGAAGTATGTCATTCTATTCTTTTTATTCTATTTTCTTTGTTCCACCGCATGCTACCCTACCCTATGCTACCCCACCTAGTCATTGGGAGTACTTAATAAGGGTACTAATTAAGGGTACTAGTTGTGGCAAGGGTAATGATTAACACAAGGTTACTAGTTCAGGCTACTAGTTGAAGCCAGGGCACTAGATAAGGCTACTAGTTGAGCTAAGATTCACTAGTTAGGGGTATTAGTGAATGCCAGGGTACTAGTGAAGGGTCCTAGTTCAGACACAAGTCCTTGTTGAGGGTACTGTTTTAGTCAAGGTTACTGTAAATTGCTCCTATTTAAGAGAAGGGTCCTAGTTAGGGGTACATGTTAAGGTAAGAGTACAGGTTAGGGTGACTAGTTAAGGCCAGTTGACTGGTTCAGGCAAGGCTACTAGTTAAGGTAAGTTTACAAGATAGGGTTACTCGTTCAGGCCAGTTTACTAGTTAAGGCAAGGCTACTAGTTAGGGGTACTAGTTAAGGTAAGGGTACAAGTTAGGGTTACTCGTCAGGCCAGTTTACTAGTTAAGGCAAGGCACCTAGTTAGGGCTACCGGTTAAGGCAAGGGTACTGTTAGGGCTGCTACATAAGGCAGGGCACTAGTTAAGGCAAGGCTACTAGTTCAGGGTACTAATTAAGGCAGGGGCACTAGTTATGGCTCCTAGTTAAGGCAAGGGTACCAGTTTGGGGTCCTAATTCAGGGTACTTGTCAAGACAAGGGTACTATTCAAGGCTACTTGTCTAGGCTACTGATCTATGCCACTATTCTAGCTGACTTGGCTGGGTTACTAGTCTAGGCTACTACTCTAGCCTTCTCTTGTCTACTCTACTCTAGTCTACCTTAGTCTACCCTAGTCCACCCTATCAGAAACTCCGGTGCCATAACCCTTCTAATCTGTTTGATTTGATTCGAATCAAAGCATTTCGATGCCATTGGACGCGACTATGCTGGAAGCTGCTCGATTCGGCTCGATTCAGCACCATTAGCTCGATTCAGCTCGATTATCCTCGTTTCCACTTGATTCGGCTCTGTTCAGCCTTTGTCGTCCCTATTCAGCTCGATTCCACTCTTTTCTACTCTATTCGTCTCTATTTCACTCCATTCTATTCATTCCACACAATTCGACTCTATTCTGCTCTACCCTACCCTACCCTACTCTAATTGACTCTAATCTCTCTGATGCGATTCATCTCCTTTTATCCCCATCCTGCTACATTCAGCTCTATTCGACTCGATGCTACTCTACTCTATTGTACTCTAGTCTACTCTTCTGTAGTCTAGTCTAGTCTACTCTCTTCTATTCTATTGTATGTTTGCGATTCTGTTCTGTTCTATTCTACTCCATTGTACTGTACCCTATGCTATCCCAACTCTAATCTATTCTACTCCATTTGATTGGATTCGATTCGACCCATTTTGAAGTGATTCAGCTCGATTTGGCTCTATTCTACTCTATTCCCCTTCTACTATACTCTAGTCTACTCTTTTCTGTATTCTTTCTGTAATGTTCTGTTCTATTCTATTCTGTTTGATTCTATTCTACTCTAGTCTACCCTACCCTACCATACGCGAACATCCCCTACTCCAATCTATTCAATTTGAGTTGACGAATTTTGACACAATTCAGATAGAATCGGTTCGATTCGTGTCCGCTTGGCTCGAACAGAATAGATTCGGCCTGATTCAGCTCCATTAGACTCGATTCAATGAATTTGGCTCGATTTGAATTCATTAGGCTCAAATGAGCTCGATTCGGCCCTCTTTGGACCTATTCAGCACTATTTGGCTCTATTCGGCTCTTTTCTACTCTATTCGACTCCATTCAATTCCATTGCACACCATTCTACTCCATTCTACACTATTCTACTCTACCCTACTCTAATTTACTGTAATTGATTCGGTGGGATTCCATGCAATTTGTCTCCTTTCATCTCCATTCGGCTCGATTCGACTCTATTCTACGCTACTCTCCTCTACATTATTCTGCTCTACTCTACTTTTATCTACTCCATTCTATTGTGTTCTTTCTATTCCGTTCTACCGTGTTCAATTCTATTCTAATCTATTCTATCATAAAGTACTCTAATATATGTTGCTGGATTCAGTTGCATGCATTTCAATGTGATTGGCTCAAATCGGCTCCATTCCACTCCATTCATCCCCATTTGTCTCGAAGAGCTTCGATTCGGCTCTATTCGTCTCTAGTAGCCTCTACTCGACTTTAATAGACTCTACTCAACTCTATTATCTCTTTTCAACTCCATTTGACTCCATTCGACTCCAGTCAACTCCATTCTACAGAATTCTACTTCATCCTACTCTATTCTCTGTTATATTGCATAGTAGTCTACCCTACTCTAAACGAAAAATGTGTTTTATTAGAGTAGTAGTCAATTCGAATCGATTGGATTGGATTTGACTTGAATTGTTGGGATTCAATGCAATTCGACGGGATTCGACGCTATACGGCACGGTTCTGCGGGATTCGGCGTGATTCGTCTTGATTTCTATGGATTCAGCTAATTTTAGCTCTCTTTGGCTCTGTTTGGCAATATTGGACTCTATTCTACTCTAGTCTTTGATACTCTACTCGACCCTCTTCTATTCTTTCAGTTCAGTTCTGTTCTGTTCTATTCTGTTCTACTACATTCTCTTCTACCCTACCCTACCCTTGCTTACCCTACTGTAATCTGTTCGATTCTATTCGAAACACTTGAACGCGATTCGAGCTGATTCGGGTCGTATCGGCTCGATTCTGCTCCATTAGACTCGATTCAGTTCTACTCGGCTCTTTTCTGCTCTATTCAGCTCTGATCGGCAGTATTCGACTCTATTTGACTCTAGTCTACTCCTCTCCACTCCACTCTATTCTTTCTGTTCTCTTCGATTCTACCGTACTCTACCCTAACCTTACCTGCACCTACACTAATCTATTTGATTCAGTTCGACACATTTCAAAGCGATTCGACATGATTCGTCTCGATTCATCTCGAATTTGGTCGATTCGGGTGTATTCAGCTCTGTTCGGCTCTTTTCGGCTATTCGCTCTATTCACCTCTATTTGACTCTATTCTATCCTACTCTACTCTACTTAATTCTATTTTATTCTTTCTATTGCATTCTGTTCCGTGCTAGTCTAACCTCTCCTACCCTACCCTCCTCTACTCTAATCTATACGATTCAATTCAATGCGTTTCGTCGCGATTCCATGTGATTAGGCTTGAATCGGCTCCATTTAGCTCTCTTTGGCTTGAATCGGGTCAATTCGCCTCAATTCTGCTCGATTCAGCATAATTAGGCTCGATTAAAACTTATTGAGCTCTATTCAGCTCTTTTCTACTATATTTGTCTCTATGTGGCTCCATTCGACTCCATTCCACACCAGTCCACTCCATTCTACACTATTCTGTTCTGTTCTACCTTACTCTAATCTATTCTAATCGATTCGATTCATCGCGATTCGTCTCATTTCCTCTCCACTCGACTCGATTCGGCTTGAATTGGGTCTTTTCATCCATATTCTGCACTACTCCACTCTGACGATTCTACTCTACTCATCTCTACTCCATTCTACTCTTTGTATTCTCTTCTGTTCTGCTCTATTCAATTGTACTGTGCCTTACCCACTGAATCCCTCCCTAACCTACACTACTCTAATCTATTCAATTTAATTCGATTTCATTCAATTCAATACTATTCTACCCTCTTAGACACAGTTCAAAGGGATTCGGTGAAATTCCACGAGTTTCGACAGGTTTTGGTTGGATTTCATGGAATTGGACGAAATTCGATGCAGTGGGATGCGATTAGGTGTGTTTTATCTCGATTTAGCTCGGTTCATTTTGTTTGTCTCTAGTTGGCTCTTTTCAGCTCCATTCGGCTACTTTCAGCTCGAATATGGTCGATTTGACTCGATTCGACTCAATTTGCCTTGATTCGGCTCGATTCGGCCCTATTTGGCCCTATTCGGTGCTCTTCAGCTCTATTCCACTCTTTTCTACTCTAGTCATCTCTGTCCGACTCCATTCGACTCCATTCCACACCATTCTACTCCATTCTACACTATCCTATTCTGCAGAACCCTAACCCACCCCACCCTATCCTAATCTAGTCTCTTATTTTCTCTTCTCTTCTGTGGTATGCTATTCTTTTTCTATTTTCTCTATTTCATCCTATGATACACTACCATAACCTACGCTGACGTATGTCATTCTATTCTTTTTATTCTATTTTCTTTGTTCCACCGCATGCTACCCTACCCTATCCTATCCCACCTAGTCATTGGGAGTACTTAATGAGGGTACTAATTAAGGGTCCTAGTTATGGCAAGGGTAATAATTAACACAAGGGTACTAGTTCAGGCTACTAGTTGAAGCTAGGGCACTAGATAAGGCTACTAGTTGAGCTAAGATTCACTAGTTAGGGGTACTAGTGAATGCCAGGGTACTAGTGAAGGGTTCTAGTTCAGACACAAGTCCTTGTTGAGGGTACTGTTTTAGTCAAGGTTACTGTAAATTGCTCCTATTTAAGAGAAGGGTCCTAGTTAGGGGTACATGTTAAGGTAAGGGTACAGGTTAGGGTGACTAGTTAAGGCCAGTTGACTGGTTCAGGCAAGGCTACTAGTTAAGGTAAGTTTACAAGATAGGGTTACTCGTTCAGGCCAGTTTACTAGTTAAGGCAAGGCTACTAGTTAGGGGTACTAGTTAAGGTAAGGGTACAAGTTAGGGTTACTCGTCAGGCCAGTTTACTAGTTAAGGCAAGGCACCTAGTTAGGGCTACCGGTTAAGGCAAGGGTACTGTTAGGGCTGCTACATAAGGCAGGGCACTACTTAAGGCAAGGCTACTAGTTCAGGGTACTAATTAAGGCAGGGGCACTAGTTATGGCTCCTAGTTAAGGCAAGGGTACCAGTTTGGGGTCCTAATTCAGGGTACTTGTCAAGACAAGGGTACTATTCAAGGCTACTTGTCTAGGCTACTGATCTATGCCACTATTCTAGCTGACTTGGCTGGGTTACTAGTCTAGGCTACTACTCTAGCCTTCTCTTGTCTACTCTACTCTAGTCTACCTTAGTCTACCCTAGTCCACCCTATCAGAAACTCCGGTGCCATAACCCTTCTAATCTGTTTGATTTGATTCGATTCAAAGCATTTCGATGCCATTGGACGCGACTATGCTGGAAGCTGCTCGATTCGGCTCGATTCAGCACCATTAGCTCGATTCAGCTCGATTATCCTCGATTCCACTTGATTCGGCTCTGTTCAGCCTTTGTCGTCCCTATTCAGCTCGATTCCACTCTTTTCTACTCTATTCGTCTCTATTTCACTCCATTCTATTCATTCCACACAATTCGACTCTATTCTGCTCTACCCTACCCTACCCTACTCTAATTGACTCTAATCTCTCTGATGCGATTCATCTCCTTTTATCCCCATCCTGCTACATTCAGCTCTATTCGACTCGATGCTACTCTACTCTATTGTACTCTAGTCTACTCTTCTGTAGTCTAGTCTAGTCTACTCTCTTCTATTCTATTGTATGTTTGCGATTCTGTTCTGTTCTATTCTACTCCACTGTACTGTACCCTATGCTATGCCAACTTTAATCTATTCTACTCCATTTGATTGGATTCGATTCGACCCATTTTGAAGTGATTCAGCTCGATTTGGCTCTATTCTACTCTATTCCCCTTCTACTATACTCTAGTCTACTCTTTTCTGTATTCTTTCTGTAATGTTCTATTCTATTCTGTCTGATTCTATTCTACTCTAGTCTACCCTACCCTACCATACGCGAACATCCCCTACTCCAATCTATTCAATTTGAGTTGACGAATTTTGACACAATTCAGATCGAATCGGTTCGATTCGTGTCCGCTTGGCTCGAACAGAATAGATTCGGCTTGATTCAGCTCCATTAGACTCGATTCAATGAATTTGGCTCGATTCGAATTCATTAGGCTCAAATGAGCTCGATTCGGCCCTCTTTGGACCTATTCAGCACTATTTGGCTCTATTCGGCTCTTTTCTACTCTATTCGACTCCATTCAATTCCATTGCACACCATTCTACTCCATTCTACACTATTCTACTCTACCCTACTCTAATTTACTGTAATTGATTCGGTGGGATTCCATGCAATTTGTCTCCTTTCATCTCCATTCGGCTCGATTCGACTCTATTCTACGCTACTCTCCTCTACATTATTCTGCTCTACTCTACTTTTATCTACTCCATTCTATTGTGTTCTTTCTATTCCGTTCTACCGTGTTCAATTCTATTCTAATCTATTCTATCATAAAGTACTCTAATATATGTTGCTGGATTCAGTTGCATGCATTTCAATGCGATTGGCTCAAATCGGCTCCATTCCACTCCATTCATCCCCATTTGTCTCGAAGAGCTTCGATTCGGCTCTATTCGGCTCTAATAGCCTCTACTCGACTTTATGAGACTCTACTCAACTCTATTATCTCTTTTCAACTCCATTTGACTCCATTCGACTCCAGTCAACTCCATTCTACAGAATTCTACTTCATCCTACTCTATTCTCTGTTATATTGCATAGTAGTCTACCCTACTCTAAACGAAAAATGTGTTTTATTAGAGTAGTAGTCAATTCGAATCGATTGGATTGGATTTGACTTGAATTGTTGGGATTCAATGCAATTCGACGGGATTCGACGCTATACGGCACGGTTCTGAGGGATTCGGCGTGATTCGTCTTGATTTCTATGGATTCAGCTAATTTTAGCTCTCTTTGGCTCTGTTTGGCAATATTGGACTCTATTCTACTCTAGTCTTTGATACTCTACTCGACCCTCTTCTATTCTTTCAGTTCAGTTCTGTTCTGTTCTATTCTGTTCTACTACATTCTCTTCTACCCTACCCTACCCTTGCTTACCCTACTGTAATCTGTTCGATTCTATTCGAAACACTTGAACGCGATTCGAGCTGATTCGGGTCGTATCGGCTCGATTCAGCTCCTTTCTGCTCCATTAGACTCGATTCAGTTCTACTCGGCTCTTTTCTGCTCTATTCAGCTCTGATCGGCAGTATTCGACTCTATTTGACTCTAGTCTACTCCTCTCCACTCCACTCTATTCTTTCTGTTCTCTTCGATTCGACCGTACTCTACTCTAACCTTACCTGCACCTACACTAATCTATTTGATTCAGTTCGACACATTTCAAAGCGATTCGACATGATTCGTCTCGATTCATCTCGAATTTGGTCGATTCGGGTGTATTCAGCTCTGTTCGGCTCTTTTCGGCTATTCGGTCTATTCACCTCTATTTGACTCTATTCTATTCTACTCTACTCTACTTAATTCTATTTTATTCTTTCTATTGCATTCTGTTCCGTGCTAGTCTAACCTCTCCTACCCTACCCTCCTCTACTCTAATCTATACGATTCAATTCAATGCGTTTCGTCGCGATTCCATGTGATTAGGCTTGAATCGGCTCCATTTAGCTCTCTTTGGCTTGAATCGGGTCAATTCGCCTCAATTCTGCTCGATTCAGCATAATTAGGCTCGATTAAAACTTATTGAGCTCTATTCAGCTCTTTTCTACTATATTTGTGTCTATGTGGCTCCATTCGACTCCATTCCACACCAGTCCACTCCATTCTACACTATTCTGTTCTGTTCTACCTTACTCTAATCTATTCTAATCGATTCGATTCATCGCGATTCGTCTCATTTCCTCTCCACTCGACTCGATTCGGCTTGAATTGGGTCTTTTCATCCATATTCTGCACTACTCCACTCTGACGATTCTACTCTACTCATCTCTACTCCATTCTACTCTTTGTATTCTCTTCTGTTCTGCTCTATTCAATTGTACTGTGCCTTACCCACTGAATCCCTCCCTAACCTACACTACTCTAATCTATTCAATTTAATTCGATTTCATTCAATTCAATACTATTCTACCCTCTTAGACACAGTTCAAAGGGATTCGGTGAAATTCCACGAGTTTCGACAGGTTTTGGTTGGATTTCATGGAATTGGACGAAATTCGATGCAGTGGGATGCGATTAGGTGTGTTTTATCTCGATTTAGCTCGGTTCATTTTGTTTGTCTCTAGTTGGCTCTTTTCAGCTCCATTCGGCTACTTTCAGCTCGAATATGGTCGATTTGACTCGATTCGACTCAATTTGCCTTGATTCGGCTCGATTCGTCCCTATTTGGCCCTATTCGGTGCTCTTCAGCTCTATTCCACTCTTTTCTACTCTAGTCATCTCTGTCCGACTCCATTCGACTCCATTCCACACCATTCTACTCCATTCTACACTATCCTATTCTGCAGAACCCTAACCCACCCCACCCTATCCTAATCTAGTCTCTTATTTTCTCTTCTCTTCTGTGGTATGCTATTCTTTTTCTATTTTCTCTATTTCATCCTATGATACACTACCATAACCTACGCTGACGTATGTCATTCTATTCTTTTTATTCTATTTTCTTTGTTCCACCGCATGCTACCCTACCCTATCCTATCCCACCTAGTCATTGGGAGTACTTAATGAGGGTACTAATTAAGGGTCCTAGTTATGGCAAGGGTAATAATTAACACAAGGGTACTAGTTCAGGCTACTAGTTGAAGCTAGGGCACTAGATAAGGCTACTAGTTGAGCTAAGATTCACTAGTTAGGGGTACTAGTGAATGCCAGGGTACTAGTGAAGGGTTCTAGTTCAGACACAAGTCCTTGTTGAGGGTACTGTTTTAGTCAAGGTTACTGTAAATTGCTCCTATTTAAGAGAAGGGTCCTAGTTAGGGGTACATGTTAAGGTAAGGGTACAGGTTAGGGTGACTAGTTAAGGCCAGTTGACTGGTTCAGGCAAGGCTACTAGTTAAGGTAAGTTTACAAGATAGGGTTACTCGTTCAGGCCAGTTTACTAGTTAAGGCAAGGCTACTAGTTAGGGGTACTAGTTAAGGTAAGGGTACAAGTTAGGGTTACTCGTCAGGCCAGTTTACTAGTTAAGGCAAGGCACCTAGTTAGGGCTACCGGTTAAGGCAAGGGTACTGTTAGGGCTGCTACATAAGGCAGGGCACTACTTAAGGCAAGGCTACTAGTTCAGGGTACTAATTAAGGCAGGGGCACTAGTTATGGCTCCTAGTTAAGGCAAGGGTACCAGTTTGGGGTCCTAATTCAGGGTACTTGTCAAGACAAGGGTACTATTCAAGGCTACTTGTCTAGGCTACTGATCTATGCCACTATTCTAGCTGACTTGGCTGGGTTACTAGTCTAGGCTACTACTCTAGCCTTCTCTTGTCTACTCTACTCTAGTCTACCTTAGTCTACCCTAGTCCACCCTATCAGAAACTCCGGTGCCATAACCCTTCTAATCTGTTTGATTTGATTCGATTCAAAGCATTTCGATGCCATTGGACGCGACTATGCTGGAAGCTGCTCGATTCGGCTCGATTCAGCACCATTAGCTCGATTCAGCTCGATTATCCTCGTTTCCACTTGATTCGGCTCTGTTCAGCCTTTGTCGTCCCTATTCAGCTCGATTCCACTCTTTTCTACTCTATTCGTCTCTATTTCACTCCATTCTATTCATTCCACACAATTCGACTCTATTCTGCTCTACCCTACCCTACCCTACTCTAATTGACTCTAATCTCTCTGATGCGATTCATCTCCTTTTATCCCCATCCTGCTATATTCAGCTCTATTCGACTCGATGCTACTCTACTCTATTGTACTCTAGTCTACTCTTCTGTAGTCTAGTCTAGTCTACTCTCTTCTATTCTATTGTATGTTTGCGATTCTGTTCTGTTCTATTCTACTCCACTGTACTGTACCCTATGCTATCCCAACTCTAATCTATTCTACTCCATTTGATTGGATTCGATTCGACCCGTTTTGAAGTGATTCAGCTCGATTTGGCTCTATTCTACTCTATTCCCCTTCTACTATACTCTAGTCTACTCTTTTCTGTATTCTTTCTGTAATGTTCTGTTCTATTCTATTCTGTTTGATTCTATTCTACTCTAGTCTACCCTACCCTACCATACGCGAACATCCCCTACTCCAATCTATTCAATTTGAGTTGACGAATTTTGACACAATTCAGATCGAATCGGTTCGATTCGTGTCCGCTTGGCTCGAACAGAATAGATTCGGCTTGATTCAGCTCCATTAGACTCGATTCAATGAATTTGGCTCGATTCGAATTCATTAGGCTCAAATGAGCTCGATTCGGCCCTCTTTGGACCTATTCAGCACTATTTGGCTCTATTCGGCTCTTTTCTACTCTATTCGACTCCATTCAATTCCATTGCACACCATTCTACTCCATTCTACACTATTCTACTCTACCCTACTCTAATTTACTGTAATTGATTCGGTGGGATTCCATGCAATTTGTCTCCTTTCATCTCCATTCGGCTCGATTCGACTCTATTCTACGCTACTCTCCTCTACATTATTCTGCTCTACTCTACTTTTATCTACTCCATTCTATTGTGTTCTTTCTATTCCGTTCTACCGTGTTCAATTCTATTCTAATCTATTCTATCATAAAGTACTCTAATATATGTTGCTGGATTCAGTTGAATGCATTTCAATGCGATTGGCTCAAATCGGCTCCATTCCACTCCATTCATCCCCATTTGTCTCGAAGAGCTTCGATTCGGCTCTATTCGGCTCTAATAGCCTCTACTCGACTTTATGAGACTCTACTCAACTCTATTATCTCTTTTCAACTCCATTTGACTCCATTCGACTCCAGTCAACTCCATTCTACAGAATTCTACTTCATCCTACTCTATTCTCTGTTATATTGCATAGTAGTCTACCCTACTCTAAACGAAAAATGTGTTTTATTAGAGTAGTAGTCAATTCGAATCGATTGGATTGGATTTGACTTGAATTGTTGGGATTCAATGCAATTCGACGGGATTCGACGCTATACGGCACGGTTCTGCGGGATTCGGCGTGATTCGTCTTGATTTCTATGGATTCAGCTAATTTTAGCTCTCTTTGGCTCTGTTTGGCAATATTGGACTCTATTCTACTCTAGTCTTTGATACTCTACTCGACCCTCTTCTATTCTTTCAGTTCAGTTCTGTTCTGTTCTATTCTGTTCTACTACATTCTCTTCTACCCTACCCTACCCTTGCTTACCCTACTGTAATCTGTTCGATTCTATTCGAAACACTTGAACGCGATTCGAGCTGATTCGGGTCGTATCGGCTCGATTCAGCTCCTTTCTGCTCCATTAGACTCGATTCAGTTCTACTCGGCTCTTTTCTGCTCTATTCAGCTCTGATCGGCAGTATTCGACTCTATTTGACTCTAGTCTACTCCTCTCCACTCCACTCTATTCTTTCTGTTCTCTTCGATTCGACCGTACTCTACTCTAACCTTACCTGCACCTACACTAATCTATTTGATTCAGTTCGACACATTTCAAAGCGATTCGACATGATTCGTCTCGATTCATCTCGAATTTGGTCGATTCGGGTGTATTCAGCTCTGTTCGGCTCTTTTCGGCTATTCGCTCTATTCACCTCTATTTGACTCTATTCTATCCTACTCTACTCTACTTAATTCTATTTTATTCTTTCTATTGCATTCTGTTCCGTGCTAGTCTAACCTCTCCTACCCTACCCTCCTCTACTCTAATCTATACGATTCAATTCAATGCGTTTCGTCGCGATTCCATGTGATTAGGCTTGAATCGGCTCCATTTAGCTCTCTTTGGCTTGAATCGGGTCAATTCGCCTCAATTCTGCTCGACTCAGCATAATTAGGCTCGATTAAAACTTATTGAGCTCTATTCAGCTCTTTTCTACTATATTTGTGTCTATGTGGCTCCATTCGACTCCATTCCACACCAGTCCACTCCATTCTACACTATTCTGTTCTGTTCTACCTTACTCTAATCTATTCTAATCGATTCGATTCATCGCGATTCGTCTCATTTCCTCTCCACTCGACTCGATTCGGCTTGAATTGGGTCTTTTCATCCATATTCTGCACTACTCCACTCTGACGATTCTACTCTACTCATCTCTACTCCATTCTACTCTTTGTATTCTCTTCTGTTCTGCTCTATTCAATTGTACTGTGCCTTACCCACTGAATCCCTCCCTAACCTACACTACTCTAATCTATTCAATTTAATTCGATTTCATTCAATTCAATACTATTCTACCCTCTTAGACACAGTTCAAAGGGATTCGGTGAAATTCCACGAGTTTCGACAGGTTTTGGTTGGATTTCATGGAATTGGACGAAATTCGATGCAGTGGGATGCGATTAGGTGTGTTTTATCTCGATTTAGCTCGGTTCATTTTGTTTGTCTCTAGTTGGCTCTTTTCAGCTCCATTCGGCTACTTTCAGCTCGAATATGGTCGATTTGACTCGATTCGACTCAATTTGCCTTGATTCGGCTCGATTCGGCCCTATTTGGCCCTATTCGGTGCTCTTCAGCTCTATTCCACTCTTTTCTACTCTAGTCATCTCTGTCCGACTCCATTCGACTCCATTCCACACCATTCTACTCCATTCTACACTATCCTATTCTGCAGAACCCTAACCCACCCCACCCTATCCTAATCTAGTCTCTTATTTTCTCTTCTCTTCTGTGGTATGCTATTCTTTTTCTATTTTCTCTATTTCATCCTATGATACACTACCATAACCTACGCTGACGTATGTCATTCTATTCTTTTATTCTATTTTCTTTGTTCCACCGCATGCTACCCTACCCTATCCTATCCCACCTAGTCATTGGGAGTACTTAATGAGGGTACTAATTAAGGGTCCTAGTTATGGCAAGGGTAATAATTAACACAAGGGTACTAGTTCAGGCTACTAGTTGAAGCTAGGGCACTAGATAAGGCTACTAGTTGAGCTAAGATTCACTAGTTAGGGGTACTAGTGAATGCCAGGGTACTAGTGAAGGGTTCTAGTTCAGACACAAGTCCTTGTGAGGGTACTGTTTTAGTCAAGGTTACTGTAAATTGCTCCTATTTAAGAGAAGGGTCCTAGTTAGGGGTACATGTTAAGGTAAGGGTACAGGTTAGGGTGACTAGTTAAGGCCAGTTGACTGGTTCAGGCAAGGCTACTAGTTAAGGTAAGTTTACAAGATAGGGTTACTCGTTCAGGCCAGTTTACTAGTTAAGGCAAGGCGACTAGTTAGGGGTACTAGTTAAGGTAAGGGTACAAGTTAGGGTTACTCGTCAGGCCAGTTTACTAGTTAAGGCAAGGCACCTAGTTAGGGCTACCGGTTAAGGCAAGGGTACTGTTAGGGCTGCTACATAAGGCAGGGCACTAGTTAAGGCAAGGCTACTAGTTCAGGGTACTAATTAAGGCAGGGGCACTAGTTATGGCTCCTAGTTAAGGCAAGGGTACCAGTTTGGGGTCCTAATTCAGGGTACTTGTCAAGACAAGGGTACTATTCAAGGCTACTTGTCTAGGCTACTGATCTATGCCACTATGCTAGCTGACTTGGCGGGGTTACTAGTCTAGGCTACTACTCTAGCCTTCTCTTGTCTACTCTACTCTAGTCTACCTTAGTCCACCCTAGTCCACCCTATCAGAAACTCCGGTGCCATAACCCTTCTAATCTGTTTGATTTGATTCGATTCAAAGCATTTCGATGCCATTGGACGCGACTATGCTCGAAGCTGCTCGATTCGGCTCGATTCAGCACCATTAGCTCGATTCAGCTCGATTATCCTCGTTTCCACTTGATTCGGCTCTGTTCAGCCTTTGTCGTCCCTATTCAGCTCGATTCCACTCTTTTCTACTCTATTCGTCTCTATTTCACTCCATTCTATTCATTCCACACAATTCGACTCTATTCTGCTCTACCCTACCCTACCCTACTCTAATTGACTCTAATCTCTCTGATGCGATTCATCTCCTTTTATCCCCATCCTGCTACATTCAGCTCTATTCGACTCGATGCTACTCTATTGTACTCTAGTCTACTCTTCTGTAGTCTAGTCTAGTCTACTCTCTTCTATTCTATTGTATGTTTGCGATTCTGTTCTGTTCTATTCTACTCCACTGTACTGTACCCTATGCTATGCCAACTCTAATCTATTCTACGCCATTTGATTGGATTCGATTCGACCCATTTTGAAGTGATTCAGCTCGATTTGGCTCTATTCTACTCTATTCCCCTTCTACTATACTCTAGTCTACTCTTTTCTGTATTCTTTCTGTAATGTTCTATTCTATTCTGTCTGATTCTATTCTACTCTAGTCTACCCTACCCTACCATACGCGAACATCCCCTACTCCAATCTATTCAATTTGAGTTGACGAATTTTGACACAATTCAGATCGAATCGGTTCGATTCGTGTCCGCTTGGCTCGAACAGAATAGATTCGGCTTGATTCAGCTCCATTAGACTCGATTCAATGAATTTGGCTCGATTCGAATTCATTAGGCTCAAATGAGCTCGATTCGGCCCTCTTTGGACCTATTCAGCACTATTTGGCTCTATTCGGCTCTTTTCTACTCTATTCGACTCCATTCAATTCCATTGCACACCATTCTACTCCATTCTACACTATTCTACTCTACCCTACTCTAATTTACTGTAATTGATTCGGTGGGATTCCATGCAATTTGTCTCCTTTCATCTCCATTCGGCTCGATTCGACTCTATTCTACGCTACTCTCCTCTACATTATTCTGCTCTACTCTACTTTTATCTACTCCATTCTATTGTGTTCTTTCTATTCCGTTCTACCGTGTTCAATTCTATTCTAATCTATTCTATCATAAAGTACTCTAATATATGTTGCTGGATTCAGTCGCATGCATTTCAATGCGATTGGCTCAAATCGGCTCCATTCCACTCCATTCATCCCCATTTGTCTCGAAGAGCTTCGATTCGGCTCTATTCGGCTCTAATAGCCTCTACTCGACTTTATGAGACTCTACTCAACTCTATTATCTCTTTTCAACTCCATTTGACTCCATTCGACTCCAGTCAACTCCATTCTACAGAATTCTACTTCATCCTACTCTATTCTCTGTTATATTGCATAGTAGTCTACCCTACTCTAAACGAAAAATGTGTTTTATTAGAGTAGTAGTCAATTCGAATCGATTGGATTGGATTTGACTTGAATTGTTGGGATTCAATGCAATTCGACGGGATTCGACGCTATACGGCACGGTTCTGAGGGATTCGGCGTGATTCGTCTTGATTTCTATGGATTCAGCTAATTTTAGCTCTCTTTGGCTCTGTTTGGCAATATTGGACTCTATTCTACTCTAGTCTTTGATACTCTACTCGACCCTCTTCTATTCTTTCAGTTCAGTTCTGTTCTGTTCTATTCTGTTCTACTACATTCTCTTCTACCCTACCCTACCCTTGCTTACCCTACTGTAATCTGTTCGATTCTATTCGAAACACTTGAACGCGATTCGAGCTGATTCGGGTCGTATCGGCTCGATTCAGCTCCTTTCTGCTCCATTAGACTTGATTCAGTTCTACTCGGCTCTTTTCTGCTCTATTCAGCTCTGATCGGCAGTATTCGACTCTATTTGACTCTAGTCTACTCCTCTCCACTCCACTCTATTCTTTCTGTTCTCTTCGATTCGACCGTACTCTACCCTAACCTTACCTGCACCTACACTAATCTATTTGATTCAGTTCGACACATTTCAAAGCGATTCGACATGATTCGTCTCGATTCATCTCGAATTTGGTCGATTCGGGTGTATTCAGCTCTGTTCGGCTCTTTTCGGCTATTCGCTCTATTCACCTCTATTTGACTCTATTCTATCCTACTCTACTCTACTTAATTCTATTTTATTCTTTCTATTGCATTCTGTTCCGTGCTAGTCTAACCTCTCCTACCCTACCCTCCTCTACTCTAATCTATACGATTCAATTCAATGCGTTTCGTCGCGATTCCATGTGATTAGGCTTGAATCGGCTCCATTTAGCTCTCTTTGGCTTGAATCGGGTCAATTCGCCTCAATTCTGCTCGATTCAGCATAATTAGGCTCGATTAAAACTTATTGAGCTCTATTCAGCTCTTTTCTACTATATTTGTCTCTATTTGGCTCCATTCGACTCCATTCCACACCAGTCCACTCCATTCTACACTATTCTATTCTGTTCTACCCTACTCTAATCTATTCTAATCGATTCGATTCATCGCGATTCGTCTCATTTCCTCTCCACTCGACTCGATTCGGCTTGAACTGGGTCTTTTCATCCATATTCTGCACTACTCCACTCTGACGATTCTACTCTACTCATCTCTACTCCATTCTACTCTTTGTATTCTCTTCTGTTCTGCTCTATTCAATTGTACTGTGCCTTACCCACTGAATCCCTCCCTAACCTACACTACTCTAATCTATTCAATTTAATTCGATTTCATTCAATTCAATACTATTCTACCCTCTTAGACACAGTTCAAAGGGATTCGGTGAAATTCCACGAGTTTCGACAGGTTTTGGTTGGATTTCATGGAATTGGACGAAATTCGATGCAGTGGGATGCGATTAGGTGTGTTTTATCTCGATTTAGCTCGGTTCATTTTGTTTGTCTCTAGTTGGCTCTTTTCAGCTCCATTCGGCTACTTTCAGCTCGAATATGGTCGATTTGACTCGATTCGACTCAATTTGCCTTGATTCGGCTCGATTTGGCCCTATTTGGCCCTATTCGGTGCTCTTCAGCTCTATTCCACTCTTTTCTACTCTAGTCATCTCTGTCCGACTCCATTCGACTCCATTCCACACCATTCTACTCCATTCTACACTATCCTATTCTGCAGAACCCTAACCCACCCCACCCTATCCTAATCGAGTCTCTTATTTTCTCTTCTCTTCTGTGGTATGCTATTCTTTTTCTATTTTCTCTATTTCATCCTATGATACACTACCATAACCTACGCTGACGTATGTCATTCTATTCTTTTTATTCTATTTTCTTTGTTCCACCGCATGCTACCCTACCCTATCCTATCCCACCTAGTCATTGGGAGTACTTAATGAGGGTACTAATTAAGGGTCCTAGTTATGGCAAGGGTAATAATTAACACAAGGGTACTAGTTCAGGCTACTAGTTGAAGCTAGGGCACTAGATAAGGCTACTAGTTGAGCTAAGATTCACTAGTTACGGGTACTAGTGAATGCCAGGGTACTAGTGAAGGGTCCTAGTTCAGACACAAGTCCTTGTTGAGGGTACTGTTTTAGTCAAGGTTACTGTAAATTGCTCCTATTTAAGAGAAGGGTCCTAGTTAGGGGTACATGTTAAGGTAAGGGTACAGGTTAGGGTGACTAGTTAAGGCCAGTTGACTGGTTCAGGCAAGGCTACTAGTTAAGGTAAGTTTACAAGATAGGGTTACTCGTTCAGGCCAGTTTACTAGTTAAGGCAAGGCGACTAGTTAGGGGTACATGTTAAGGTAAGGGTACAAGTTAGGGTTACTCGTCAGGCCAGTTTACTAGTTAAGGCAAGGCACCTAGTTAGGGCTACCGGTTAAGGCAAGGGTACTGTTAGGGCTGCTACATAAGGCAGGGCACTAGTTAAGGCAAGGCTACTAGTTCAGGGTACTAATTAAGGCAGGGGCACTAGTTATGGCTCCTAGTTAAGGCAAGGGTACCAGTTTGGGGTCCTAATTCAGGGTACTTGTCAAGACAAGGGTACTATTCAAGGCTACTTGTCGAGGCTACTGATCTATGCCACTATTCTAGCTGACTTGGCTGGGTTACTAGTCTAGGCTACTACTCTAGCCTTCTCTTGTCTACTCTACTCTAGTCTACCTTAGTCTACCCTAGTCCACCCTATCAGAAACTCCGGTGCCATAACCCTTCTAATCTGTTTGATTTGATTCGATTCAAAGCATTTCGATGCCACTGGACACGACTATGCTCGAAGCTGCTCGATTCGGCTCGATTCAGCACCATTAGCTCGATTCAGCTCGATTATCCTCGTTTCCACTTGATTCGGCTCTGTTCAGCCTTTGTCGTCCCTATTCAGCTCGATTCCACTCTTTTCTACTCTATTCGTCTCTATTTCACTCCATTCTATTCATTCCACACAATTCGACTCTATTCTGCTCTACCCTACCCTACCCTACTCTAATTGACTCTAATCTCTCTGATGCGATTCATCTCCTTTTATCCCCATCCTGCTACATTCAGCTCTATTCGACTCGATGCTACTCTACTCTATTGTACTCTAGTCTACTCTTCTGTAGTCTAGTCTAGTCTACTCTCTTCTATTCTATTGTATGTTTGCGATTCTGTTCTGTTCTATTCTACTCCACTGTACTGTACCCTATGCTATCCCAACTCTAATCTATTCTACTCCATTTGATTGGATTCGATTCGACCCGTTTTGAAGTGATTCAGCTCGATTTGGCTCTATTCTACTCTATTCCCCTTCTACTATACTCTAGTCTACTCTTTTCTGTATTCTTTCTGTAATGTTCTGTTCTATTCTATTCTGTTTGATTCTATTCTACTCTAGTCTACCCTACCCTACCATACGCGAACATCCCCTACTCCAATCTATTCAATTTGAGTTGACGAATTTTGACACAATTCAGATCGAATCGGTTCGATTCGTGTCCGCTTGGCTCGAACAGAATAGATTCGGCTTGATTCAGCTCCATTAGACTCGATTCAATGAATTTGGCTCGATTCGAATTCATTAGGCTCAAATGAGCTCGATTCGGCCCTCTTTGGACCTATTCAGCACTATTTGGCTCTATTCGGCTCTTTTCTACTCTATTCGACTCCATTCAATTCCATTGCACACCATTCTACTCCATTCTACACTATTCTACTCTACCCTACTCTAATTTACTGTAATTGATTCGGTGGGATTCCATGCAATTTGTCTCCTTTCATCTCCATTCGGCTCGATTCGACTCTATTCTACGCTACTCTCCTCTACATTATTCTGCTCTACTCTACTTTTATCTACTCCATTCTATTGTGTTCTTTCTATTCCGTTCTACCGTGTTCAATTCTATTCTAATCTATTCTATCATAAAGTACTCTAATATATGTTGCTGGATTCAGTCGCATGCATTTCAATGCGATTGGCTCAAATCGGCTCCATTCCACTCCATTCATCCCCATTTGTCTCGAAGAGCTTCGATTCGGCTCTATTCGGCTCTAATAGCCTCTACTCGTCTTTATTAGACTCTACTCAACTCTATTATCTCTTTTCAACTCCATTTGACTCCATTCGACTCCAGTCAACTCCATTCTACAGAATTCTACTTCATCCTACTCTATTCTCTGTTATATTGCATAGTAGTCTACCCTACTCTAAACGAAAAATGTGTTTTATTAGAGTAGTAGTCAATTCGAATCGATTGGATTGGATTTGACTTGAATTGTTGGGATTCAATGCAATTCGACGAGATTCGACGCTATACGGCACGGTTCTGAGGGATTCGGCGTGATTCGTCTTGATTTCTATCGATTCAGCTAATTTTAGCTCTATTTGGCTCTGTTTGGCAATATTGGACTCTATTCTACTCTAGTCTTTGATACTCTACTCGACCCTCTTCTATTCTTTCAGTTCAGTTCTGTTCTGTTCTATTCTGTTCTACTACATTCTATTCTACCCTACCCTACCCTTGCTTACCCTACTGCAAGCTGTTCGATTCTATTCGAAACACTTGAACGCGATTCGAGCTGATTCGGGTCGTATCGGCTCGATTCAGCTCCTTTCTGCTCCATTAGACTCGATTCAGTTCTACTCGGCTCTTTTCTGCTCTATTCAGCTCTGATCGGCAGTATTCGACTCTATTTGACTCTAGTCTACTCCTCTCCACTCCACTCTATTCTTTCTGTTCTCTTCGATTCGACCGTACTCTACCCTAACCTTACCTGCACCTACACTAATCTATTTGATTCAGCTCGACAGATTTCAATGCGATTCGACATGATTCGTCTCGATTCATCTCGAATTTGGTCGATTCGGGTGTATTCAGCTCTGTTCGGCTCTTTTCGGCTATTCGGTCTATTCACCTCTATTTGACTCTATTCTATTCTACTCTACTCTACTTAATTCTATTTCATTCTTTCTATTGCATTCTGTTCCGTGCTAGTCTAACCTCTCCTACCCTACCCTCCTCTACTCTAATCTATACGATTCAATTCAATGCGTTTCGTCGCGATTCCATGTGATTAGGCTTGAATCGGCTCCATTTAGCTCTCTTTGGCTTGAATCGGGTCAATTCGCCTCAATTCTGCTCGATTCAGCATAATTAGGCTCGATTAAAACTTATTGAGCTCTATTCAGCTCTTTTCTACTATATTTGTCTCTATTTGGCTCCATTCGACTCCATTCCACACCAGTCCACTCCATTCTACACTATTCTATTCTGTTCTACCCTACTCTAATCTATTCTAATCGATTCGATTCATCGCGATTCGTCTCATTTCCTCTCCACTCGACTCGATTCGGCTTGAACTGGGTCTTTTCATCCATATTCTGCACTACTCCACTCTGACGATTCTACTCTACTCATCTCTACTCCATTCTACTCTTTGTATTCTCTTCTGTTCTGCTCTATTCAATTGTACTGTGCCTTACCCACTGAATCCCTCCCTAACCTACACTACTCTAATCTATTCAATTTAATTCGATTTCATTCAATTCAATACTATTCTACCCTCTTAGACACAGTTCAAAGGGATTCGGTGAAATTCCACGAGTTTCGACAGGTTTTGGTTGGATTTCATGGAATTGGACGAAATTCGATGCAGTGGGATGTGATCAGGTGTGTTTTATCTCGATTTAGCTCGGTTCATTTTGTTTGTCTCTAGTTGGCTCTTTTCAGCTCCATTCGGCTACTTTCAGCTCGAATATGGTCGATTTGACTCGATTCGACTCAATTTGCCTTGATTCGGCTCGATTCGGCCCTATTTGGCCCTATTCGGTGCTCTTCAGCTCTATTCCACTCTTTTCTACTCTAGTCATCTCTGTCCGACTCCATTCGACTCCATTCCACACCATTCTACTCCATTCTACACTATCCTATTCTGCAGAACCCTAACCCACCCCACCCTATCCTAATCGAGTCTTTTATTTTCTCTTCTCTTCTGTGGTATTCTATTCTCTTTTTCTATTTTCTCTATTTCATCCTATGATACACTACCATAACCTACACTGAAGTATGTCATTCTATTCTTTTTATTCTATTTTCTTTGTTCCACCGCATGCTACCCTACCCTATGCTACCCCACCTAGTCATTGGGAGTACTTAATAAGGGTACTAATTAAGGGTACTAGTTATGGCAAGGGTAATGATTAACACAAGGTTACTAGTTCAGGCTACTAGTTGAAGCCAGGGCACTAGATAAGGCTACTAGTTGAGCTAAGATTCACTAGTTAGGGGTATTAGTGAATGCCAGGGTACTAGTGAAGGGTCCTAGTTCAGACACAAGTCCTTGTTGAGGGTACTGTTTTAGTCAAGGTTACTGTAAATTGCTACTGTTTAAGAGAAGGGTCCTAGTTAGGGGTACATGTTAAGGTACGGGTACAAGTTCGGGTGACTAGTTAAGGCCAGTTGACTGGTTCAGGCAAGGCTACTAGTTAAGGTAAGTTTACAAGATAGGGTTACTCGTTCAGGCCAGTTTACTAGTTAAGGCAAGGCGACTAGTTAGGGGTACTAGTTAAGGTAAGGGTACAAGTTAGGGTTACTCGTCAGGCCAGTTTACTAGTAAAGGCAAGGCACCTAGTTAGGGCTACCGGTTAAGGCAAGGGTACTGTTAGGGCTGCTACATAAGGCAGGGCACTAGTTAAGGCAAGGCTACTAGTTCAGGGTACTAATTAAGGCAGGGGCACTAGTTATGGCTCCTAGTTAAGGCAAGGGTACCAGTTTGGGGTCCTAATTCAGGGTACTTGTCAAGACAAGGGTACTATTCAAGGCTACTTGTCGAGGCTACTGATCTATGCCACTATTCTAGCTGACTTGGCTGGGTTACTAGTCTAGGCTACTACTCTAGCCTTCTCTTGTCTACTCTACTCTAGTCTACCTTAGTCTACCCTAGTCCACCCTATCAGAAACTCCGGTGCCATAACCCTTCTAATCTGTTTGATTTGATTCGATTCAAAGCATTTCGATGGCATTGGACGCGACTATGCTGGAAGCTGCTCGATTCGGCTCGATTCAGCACCATTAGCTCGATTCAACTCGATTATCCTCGTTTCCACTTGATTCGGCTCTGTTCAGCCTTTGTCGTCCCTATTCAGCTCGATTCCACTCTTTTCTACTCTATTCGTCTCTATTTCACTCCATTCTATTCATTCCACACAATTCGACTCTATTCTGCTCTACCCTACCCTACCCTACTCTAATTGACTCTAATCTCTCTGATGCGATTCATCTCCTTTTATCCCCATCCTGCTATATTCAGCTCTATTCGACTCGATGCTACTCTACTCTATTGTACTCTAGTCTACTCTTCTGTAGTCTAGTCTAGTCTACTCTCTTCTATTCTATTGTATGTTTGCGATTCTGTTCTGTTCTATTCTACTCCACTGTACTGTACCCTATGCTATCCCAACTCTAATCTATTCTACTCCATTTGATTGGATTCGATTCGACCCATTTTGAAGTGATTCAGCTCGATTTGGCTCTATTCTACTCTATTCCCCTTCTACTATACTCTAGTCTACTCTTTTCTGTATTCTTTCTGTAATGTTCTGTTCTATTCTATTCTGTTTGATTCTATTCTACTCTAGTCTACCCTACCCTACCATACGCGAACATCCCCTACTCCAATCTATTCAATTTGAGTTGACGAATTTTGACACAATTCAGATCGAATCGGTTCGATTCGTGTCCGCTTGGCTCGAACAGAATAGATTCGGCTTGATTCAGCTCCATTAGACTCGATTCAATGAATTTGGCTCGATTCGAATTCATTAGCCTCAAATGAGCTCGATTCGGCCCTCTTTGGACCTATTCAGCACTATTTGGCTCTATTCGGCTCTTTTCTACTCTATTCGACTCCATTCATTTCCATTGCACACCATTCTACTCCATTCTACACTATTCTACTCTACCCTACTCTAATTTACTGTAATTGATTCGGTGGGATTCCATGCAATTTGTCTCCTTTCATCTCCATTCGGCTCGATTCGACTCTATTCTACGCTACTCTCCTCTACATTATTCTGCTCTACTCTACTTTTATCTACTCCATTCTATTGTGTTCTTTCTATTCCGTTCTACCGTGTTCAATTCTATTCTAATCTATTCTATCATAAAGTACTCTAATATATGTTGCTGGATTCAGTCGCATGCATTTCAATGCGCTTGGCTCAAATCGGCTCCATTCCACTCCATTCATCCCCATTTGTCTCGAAGAGCTTCGATTCGGCTCTATTCGGCTCTAATAGCCTCTACTCGTCTTTATTAGACTCTACTCAACTCTATTATCTCTTTTCAACTCCATTTGACTCCATTCGACTCCAGTCAACTCCATTCTACAGAATTCTACTTCATCCTACTCTATTCTCTGTTATATTGCATAGTAGTCTACCCTACTCTAAACGAAAAATGTGTTTTATTAGAGTAGTAGTCAATTCGAATCGATTGGATTGGATTTGACTTGAATTGTTGGGATTCAATGCAATTCGACGGGATTCGACGCTATACGGCACGGTTCTGAGGGATTCGGCGTGATTCGTCTTGATTTCTATCGGTTCAGCTAATTTTAGCTCTATTTGGCTCTGTTTGGCAATATTGGACTCTATTCTACTCTAGTCTTTGATACTCTACTCGACCCTCTTCTATTCTTTCAGTTCAGTTCTGTTCTGTTCTATTCTGTTCTACTACATTCTATTCTACCCTACCCGACCCTTGCTTACCCTACTGCAATCTGTTCGATTCTATTCAAAACACTTGAACGCGATTCGAGCTGATTCGGGTCGTATCGGCTCGATTCAGCTCCTTTCTGCTCCATTAGACTCGATTCAGTTCTACTCGGCTCTTTTCTGCTCTATTCAGCTCTGATCGGCAGTATTCGACTCTATTTGACTCTAGTCTACTCCTCTCCACTCCACTCTATTCTTTCTGTTCTCTTCGATTCGACCGTACTCTACCCTAACCTTACCTGCACCTACACTAATCTATTTGATTCAGCTCGACACATTTCAATGCGATTCGACATGATTCGTCTCGATTCATCTCGAATTTGGTCGATTCGGGTGTATTCAGCTCTGTTCAGCTCTTTTCGGCTATTCGGTCTATTCACCTCTATTTGACTCTATTCTATTCTACTCTACTCTACTTAATTCTATTTCATTCTTTCTATTGCATTCTGTTCCGTGCTAGTCTAACCTCTCCTACCCTACCCTCCTCTACTCTAATCTATACGATTCAATTCAATGCGTTTCGTCGCGATTCCATGTGATTAGGCTTGAATCGGCTCCATTTAGCTCTCTTTGGCTTGAATCGGGTCAATTCGCCTCAATTCTGCTCGATTCAGCATAATTAGGCTCGATTAAAACTTATTGAGCTCTATTCAGCTCTTTTCTACTATATTTGTCTCTATTTGGCTCCATTCGACTCCATTCCACACCAGTCCACTCCATTCTACACTATTCTATTCTGTTCTACCCTACTCTAATCTATTCTAATCGATTCGATTCATCGCGATTCGTCTCATTTCCTCTCCACTCGACTCGATTCGGCTTGAACTGGGTCTTTTCATCCATATTCTGCACTACTCCACTCTGACGATTCTACTCTACTCATCTCTACTCCATTCTACTCTTTGTATTCTCTTCTGTTCTGCTCTATTCAATTGTACTGTGCCTTACCCACTGAATCCCTCCCTAACCTACACTACTCTAATCTATTCAATTTCATTCGATTTCATTCAATTCAATACTATTCTACCCTCTTAGACACAGTTCAAAGGGATTCGGTGAAATTCCACGAGTTTCGACAGGTTTTGGTTGGATTTCATGGAATTGGACGAAATTCGATGCAGTGGGATGCGATCAGGTGTGTTTTATCTCGATTTAGCTCGGTTCATTTTGTTTGTCTCTAGTTGGCTCTTTTCAGCTCCATTCGGCTACTTTCAGCTCGAATATGGTCGATTTGACTCGATTCGACGCAATTTGCCTTGATTCGGCTCGATTCGGCCCTATTTGGCCCTATTCGGTGCTCTTCAGCTCTATTCCACTCTTTTCTACTCTAGTCATCTCTGTCCGACTCCATTCGACTCCATTCCACACCATTCTACTCCATTCTACACTATCCTATTCTGCAGAACCCTAACCCACCCCACCCTATCCTAATCGAGTCTTTTATTTTCTCTTCTCTTCTGTGGTGTTCTATTCTCTTTTTCTATTTTCTCTATTTCATCCTATGATACACTACCATAACCTACACTGAAGTATGTCATTCTATTCTTTTTATTCTATTTTCTTTGTTCCACCGCATGCTACCCTACCCTATGCTACCCCACCTAGTCATTGGGAGTACTTAATAAGGGTACTAATTAAGGGTACTAGTTATGGCAAGGGTAATGATTAACACAAGGTTACTAGTTCAGGCTACTAGTTGAAGCCAGGGCACTAGATAAGGCTACTAGTTGAGCTAAGATTCACTAGTTAGGGGTATTAGTGAATGCCAGGGTACTAGTGAAGGGTCCTAGTTCAGACACAAGTCCTTGTTGAGGGTACTGTTTTAGTCAAGGTTACTGTAAATTGCTACTGTTTAAGAGAAGGGTCCTAGTTAGGGGTACATGTTAAGGTACGGGTACAAGTTCGGGTGACTAGTTAAGGCCAGTTGACTGGTTCAGGCAAGGCTACTAGTTAAGGTAAGTGTACAAGATAGGGTTACTCGTTCAGGCCAGTTTACTAGTTAAGGCAAGGCGACTAGTTAGGGGTACTAGTTAAGGTAAGGGTACAAGTTAGGGTTACTCGTCAGGCCAGTTTACTAGTTAAGGCAAGGCACCTAGTTAGGGCTACCGGTTAAGGCAAGGGTACTGTTAGGGCTGCTACATAAGGCAGGGCACTAGTTAAGGCAAGGCTACTAGTTCAGGGTACTAATTAAGGCAGGGGCACTAGTTATGGCTCCTAGTTAAGGCAAGGGTACCAGTTTGGGGTCCTAATTCAGGGTACTTGTCAAGACAAGGGTACTATTCAAGGCTACTTGTCGAGGCTACTGATCTATGCCACTATTCTAGCTGACTTGGCTGGGTTACTAGTCTAGGCTACTACTCTAGCCTTCTCTTGTCTACTCTACTCTAGTCTACCTTAGTCTACCCTAGTCCACCCTATCAGAAACTCCGGTGCCATAACCCTTCTAATCTGTTTGATTTGATTCGATTCAAAGCATTTCGATGCCATTGGACGCGACTATGCTCGAAGCTGCTCGATTCGGCTCGATTCAGCACCATTAGCTCGATTCAGCTCGATTATCCTCGTTTCCACTTGATTCGGCTCTGTTCAGCCTTTGTCGTCCCTATTCAGCTCGATTCCACTCTTTTCTACTCTATTCGTCTCTATTTCACTCCATTCTATTCATTCCACACAATTCGACTCTATTCTGCTCTACCCTACCCTACCCTACTCTAATTGACTCTAATCTCTCTGATGCGATTCATCTCCTTTTATCCCCATCCTGCTATATTCAGCTCTATTCGACTCGATGCTACTCTACTCTATTGTACTCTAGTCTACTCTTCTGTAGTCTAGTCTAGTCTACTCTCTTCTATTCTATTGTATGTTTGCGATTCTGTTCTGTTCTATTCTACTCCACTGTACTGTACCCTATGCTATCCCAACTCTAATCTATTCTACTCCATTTGGTTGGATTCGATTCGACCCGTTTTGAAGTGATTCAGCTCGATTTGGCTCTATTCTACTCTATTCCCCTTCTACTATACTCTAGTCTACTCTTTTCTGTATTCTTTCTGTAATGTTCTGTTCTATTCTATTCTATTCTGTTTGATTCTATTCTACTCTAGTCTACCCTACCCTACCATACGCGAACATCCCCTACTCCAATCTATTCAATTTGAGTTGACGAATTTTGACACAATTCAGATCGAATCGGTTCGATTCGTGTCCGCTTGGCTCGAACAGAATAGATTCGGCTTGATTCAGCTCCATTAGACTCGATTCAATGAATTTGGCTCGATTCGAATTCATTAGGCACAAATGAGCTCGATTCGGCCCTCTTTGGACCTATTCAGCACTATTTGGCTCTATTCGGCTCTTTTCTACTCTATTCGACTCCATTCAATTCCATTGCACACCATTCTACTCCATTCTACACTATTCTACTCTACCCTACTCTAATTTACTGTAATTGATTCGGTGGGATTCCATGCAATTTGTCTCCTTTCATCTCCATTCGGCTCGATTCGACTCTATTCTACGCTACTCTCCTCTACATTATTCTGCTCTACTCTACTTTTATCTACTCCATTCTATTGTGTTCTTCTATTCCGTTCTACCGTGTTCAATTCTATTCTAATCTATTCTATCATAAAGTACTCTAATATATGTTGCTGGATTCAGTCGCATGCATTTCAATGCGATTGGCTCAAATCGGCTCCATTCCACTCCATTCATCCCCATTTGTCTCGAAGAGCTTCGATTCGGCTCTATTCGGCTCTAATAGCCTCTTCTCGACTTTATGAGACTCTACTCAACTCTATTATCTCTTTTCAACTCCATTTGACTCCATTCGACTCCAGTCAACTCCATTCTACAGAATTCTACTTCATCCTACTCTATTCTCTGTTATATTGCATAGTAGTCTACCCTACTCTAAACGAAAAATGTGTTTTATTAGAGTAGTAGTCAATTCGAATCGATTGGATTGGATTTGACTTGAATTGTTGGGATTCAATGCAATTCGACGGGATTCGACGCTATACGGCACGGTTCTGAGGGATTCGGCGTGATTCGTCTTGATTTCTATCGGTTCAGCTAATTTTAGCTCTATTTGGCTCTGTTTGGCAATATTGGACTCTATTCTACTCTAGTCTTTGATACTCTACTCGACCCTCTTCTATTCTTTCAGTTCAGTTCTGTTCTGTTCTATTCTGTTCTACTACATTCTATTCTGCCCTACCCTACCCTTGCTTACCCTACTGTAATCTGTTCGATTCTATTCAAAACACTTGAACGCGATTCGAGCTGATTCGGGTCGTATCGGCTCGATTCAGCTCCTTTCTGCTCCATTAGACTCGATTCAGTTCTACTCGGCTCTTTTCTGCTCTATTCAGCTCTGATCGGCAGTATTCGACTCTATTTGACTCTAGTCTACTCCTCTCCACTCCACTCTATTCTTTCTGTTCTCTTCGATTCGACCGTACTCTACCCTAACCTTACCTGCACCTACACTAATCTATTTGATTCAGCTCGACACATTTCAATGCGATTCGACATGATTCGTCTCGATTCATCTCGAATTTGGTCGATTCGGGTGTATTCAGCTCTGTTCAGCTCTTTTCGGCTATTCGGTCTATTCACCTCTATTTGACTCTATTCTATTCTACTCTACTCTACTTAATTCTATTTCATTCTTTCTATTGCATTCTGTTCCGTGCTAGTCTAACCTCTCCTACCCTACCCTCCTCTACTCTAATCTATACGATTCAATTCAATGCGTTTCGTCGCGATTCCATGTGATTAGGCTTGAATCGGCTCCATTTAGCTCTCTTTGGCTTGAATCGGGTCAATTCGCCTCAATTCTGCTCGATTCAGCATAATTAGGCTCGATTAAAACTTATTGAGCTCTATTCAGCTCTTTTCTACTATATTTGTCTCTATTTGGCTCCATTCGACTCCATTCCACACCAGTCCACTCCATTCTACACTATTCTATTCTGTTCTACCCTACTCTAATCTATTCTAATCGATTCGATTCATCGCGATTCGTCTCATTTCCTCTCCACTCGACTCGATTCGGCTTGAACTGGGTCTTTTCATCCATATTCTGCACTACTCCACTCTGACGATTCTACTCTACTCATCTCTACTCCATTCTACTCTTTGTATTCTCTTCTGTTCTGCTCTATTCAATTGTACTGTGCCTTACCCACTGAATCCCTCCCTAACCTACACTACTCTAATCTATTCAATTTCATTCGATTTCATTCAATTCAATACTATTCTACCCTCTTAGACACAGTTCAAAGGGATTCGGTGAAATTCCACGAGTTTCGACAGGTTTTGGTTGGATTTCATGGAATTGGACGAAATTCGATGCAGTGGGATGCGATCAGGTGTGTTTTATCTCGATTTAGCTCGGTTCATTTTGTTTGTCTCTAGTTGGCTCTTTTCAGCTCCATTCGGCTACTTTCAGCTCGAATATGGTCGATTTGACTCGATTCGACGCAATTTGCCTTGATTCGGCTCGATTCGGCCCTATTTGGCCCTATTCGGTGCTCTTCAGCTCTATTCCACTCTTTTCTACTCTAGTCATCTCTGTCCGACTCCATTCGACTCCATTCCACACCATTCTACTCCATTCTACACTATCCTATTCTGCAGAACCCTAACCCACCCCACCCTATCCTAATCGAGTCTTTTATTTTCTCTTCTCTTCTGTGGTATTCTATTCTCTTTTTCTATTTTCTCTATTTCATCCTATGATACACTACCATAACCTACACTGAAGTATGTCATTCTATTCTTTTTATTCTATTTTCTTTGTTCCACCGCATGCTACCCTACCCTATGCTACCCCACCTAGTCATTGGGAGTACTTAATAAGGGTACTAATTAAGGGTACTAGTTATGGCAAGGGTAATGATTAACACAAGGTTACTAGTTCAGGCTACTAGTTGAAGCCAGGGCACTAGATAAGGCTACTAGTTGAGCTAAGATTCACTAGTTAGGGGTATTAGTGAATGCCAGAGTACTAGTGAAGGGTCCTAGTTCAGACACAAGTCCTTGTTGAGGGTACTGTTTTAGTCAAGGTTACTGTAAATTGCTACTGTTTAAGAGAAGGGTCCTAGTTAGGGGTACATGTTAAGGTACGGGTACAAGTTCGGGTGACTAGTTAAGGCCAGTTGACTGGTTCAGGCAAGGCTACTAGTTAAGGTAAGTTTACAAGATAGGGTTACTCGTTCAGGCCAGTTTACTAGTTAAGGCAAGGCGACTAGTTAGGGGTACTAGTTAAGGTAAGGGTACAAGTTAGGGTTACTCGTCAGGCCAGTTTACTAGTTAAGGCAAGGCACCTAGTTAGGGCTACCAGTTAAGGCAAGGGTACTGTTAGGGCTGCTACATAAGGCAGGGCACTAGTTAAGGCAAGGCTACTAGTTCAGGGTACTAATTAAGGCAGGGGCACTAGTTATGGCTCCTAGTTAAGGCAAGGGTACCAGTTTGGGGTCCTAATTCAGGGTACTTGTCAAGACAAGGGTACTATTCAAGGCTACTTGTCGAGGCTACTGATCTATGCCACTATTCTAGCTGACTTGGCTGGGTTACTAGTCTAGGCTACTACTCTAGCCTTCTCTTGTCTACTCTACTCTAGTCTACCTTAGTCTACCCTAGTCCACCCTATCAGAAGCTCCGGTGCCATAACCCTTCTAATCTGTTTGATTTGATTCGATTCAAAGCATTTCGATGCCATTGGACGCGACTATGCTGGAAGCTGCTCGATTCGGCTCGATTCAGCACCATTAGCTCGATTCAGCTCGATTATCCTCGTTTCCACTTGATTCGGCTCTGTTCAGCCTTTGTCGTCCCTATTCAGCTCGATTCCACTCTTTTCTACTCTATTCGTCTCTATTTCACTCCATTCTATTCATTCCACACAATTCGACTCTATTCTGCTCTACCCTACCCTACCCTACTCTAATTGACTCTAATCTCTCTGATGCGATTCATCTCCTTTTATCCCCATCCTGCTATATTCAGCTCTATTCGACTCGATGCTACTCTACTCTATTGTACTCTAGTCTACTCTTCTGTAGTCTAGTCTAGTCTACTCTCTTCTATTCTATTGTATGTTTGCGATTCTGTTCTGTTCTATTCTACTCCACTGTACTGTACCCTATGCTATCCCAACTCTAATCTATTCTACTCCATTTGATTGGATTCGATTCGACCCGTTTTGAAGTGATTCAGCTCGATTTGGCTCTATTCTACTCTATTCCCCTTCTACTATACTCTAGTCTACTCTTTTCTGTATTCTTTCTGTAATGTTCTGTTCTATTCTATTCTGTTTGATTCTATTCTACTCTAGTCTACCCTACCCTACCATACGCGAACATCCCCTACTCCAATCTATTCAATTTGAGTTGACGAATTTTGACACAATTCAGATCGAATCGGTTCGATTCGTGTCCGCTTGGCTCGAACAGAATAGATTCGGCTTGATTCAGCTCCATTAGACTCGATTCAATGGATTTGGCTCGATTCGAATTCATTAGGCTCAAATGAGCTCGATTCGGCCCTCTTTGGACCTATTCAGCACTATTTGGCTCTATTCGGCTCTTTTCTACTCTATTCGACTCCATTCAATTCCATTGCACACCATTCTACTCCATTCTACACTATTCTACTCTACCCTACTCTAATTTACTGTAATTGATTCGGTGGGATTCCATGCAATTTGTCTCCTTTCATCTCCATTCGGCTCGATTCGACTCTATTCTACGCTACTCTCCTCTACATTATTCTGCTCTACTCTACTTTTATCTACTCCATTCTATTGTGTTCTTTCTATTCCGTTCTACCGTGTTCAATTCTATTCTAATCTATTCTATCATAAAGTACTCTAATATATGTTGCTGGATTCAGTCGCATGCATTTCAATGCGATTGGCTCAAATCGGCTCCATTCCACTCCATTCATCCCCATTTGTCTCGAAGAGCTTCGATTCGGCTCTATTCGGCTCTAATAGCCTCTACTCGACTTTATTAGACTCTACTCAACTCTATTATCTCTTTTCAACTCCATTTGACTCCATTCGACTCCAGTCAACTCCATTCTACAGAATTCTACTTCATCCTACTCTATTCTCTGTTATATTGCATAGTAGTCTACCCTACTCTAAACGAAAAATGTGTTTTATTAGAGTAGTAGTCAATTCGAATCGATTGGATTGGATTTGACTTGAATTGTTGGGATTCAATGCAATTCGACGGGATTCGACGCTATACGGCACGGTTCTGAGGGATTCGGCGTGATTCGTCTTGATTTCTATCGGTTCAGCTAATTTTAGCTCTATTTGGCTCTGTTTGGCAATATTGGACTCTATTCTACTCTAGTCTTTGATACTCTACTCGACCCTCTTCTATTCTTTCAGTTCAGTTCTGTTCTGTTCTATTCTGTTCTACTACATTCTATTCTACCCTACCCGACCCTTGCTTACCCTACTGCAAGCTGTTCGATTCTATTCGAAACACTTGAACGCGATTCGAGCTGATTCGGGTCGTATCGGCTCGATTCAGCTCCTTTCTGCTCCATTAGACTCGATTCAGTTCTACTCGGCTCTTTTCTGCTCTATTCAGCTCTGATCGGCAGTATTCGACTCTATTTGACTCTAGTCTACTCCTCTCCACTCCACTCTATTCTTTCTGTTCTCTTCGATTCGACCGTACTCTACCCTAACCTTACCTGCACCTACACTAATCTATTTGATTCAGCTCGACACATTTCAATGCGATTCGACATGATTCGTCTCGATTCATCTCGAATTTGGTCGATTCGGGTGTATTCAGCTCTGTTCAGCTCTTTTCGGCTATTCGGTCTATTCACCTCTATTTGACTCTATTCTATTCTACTCTACTCTACTTAATTCTATTTCATTCTTTCTATTGCATTCTGTTCCGTGCTAGTCTAACCTCTCCTACCCTACCCTCCTCTACTCTAATCTATACGATTCAATTCAATGCGTTTCGTCGCGATTCCATGTGATTAGGCTTGAATCGGCTCCATTTAGCTCTCTTTGGCTTGAATCGGGTCAATTCGCCTCAATTCTGCTCGATTCAGCATAATTAGGCTCGATTAAAACTTATTGAGCTCTATTCAGCTCTTTTCTACTATATTTGTCTCTATTTGGCTCCATTCGACTCCATTCCACACCAGTCCACTCCATTCTACACTATTCTATTCTGTTCTACCCTACTCTAATCTATTCTAATCGATTCGATTCATCGCGATTCGTCTCATTTCCTCTCCACTCGACTCGATTCGGCTTGAACTGGGTCTTTTCATCCATATTCTGCACTACTCCACTCTGACGATTCTACTCTACTCATCTCTACTCCATTCTACTCTTTGTATTCTCTTCTGTTCTGCTCTATTCAATTGTACTGTGCCTTACCCACTGAATCCCTCCCTAACCTACACTACTCTAATCTATTCAATTTCATTCGATTTCATTCAATTCAATACTATTCTACCCTCTTAGACACAGTTCAAAGGGATTCGGTGAAATTCCACGAGTTTCGACAGGTTTTGGTTGGATTTCATGGAATTGGACGAAATTCGATGCAGTGGGATGCGATCAGGTGTGTTTTATCTCGATTTAGCTCGGTTCATTTTGTTTGTCTCTAGTTGGCTCTTTTCAGCTCCATTCGGCTACTTTCAGCTCGAATATGGTCGATTTGACTCGATTCGACGCAATTTGCCTTGATTCGGCTCGATTCGGCCCTATTTGGCCCTATTCGGTGCTCTTCAGCTCTATTCCACTCTTTTCTACTCTAGTCATCTCTGTCCGACTCCATTCGACTCCATTCCACACCATTCTACTCCATTCTACACTATCCTATTCTGCAGAACCCTAACCCACCCCACCCTATCCTAATCGAGTCTTTTATTTTCTCTTCTCTTCTGTGGTATTCTATTCTCTTTTTCTATTTTCTCTATTTCATCCTATGATACACTACCATAACCTACACTGAAGTATGTCATTCTATTCTTTTTATTCTATTTTCTTTGTTCCACCGCATGCTACCCTACCCTATGCTACCCCACCTAGTCATTGGGAGTACTTAATAAGGGTACTAATTAAGGGTACTAGTTATGGCAAGGGTAATGATTAACACAAGGTTACTAGTTCAGGCTACTAGTTGAAGCCAGGGCACTAGATAAGGCTACTAGTTGAGCTAAGATTCACTAGTTAGGGGTATTAGTGAATGCCAGGGTACTAGTGAAGGGTCCTAGTTCAGACACAAGTCCTTGTTGAGGGTACTGTTTTAGTCAAGGTTACTGTAAATTGCTACTGTTTAAGAGAAGGGTCCTAGTTAGGGGTACATGTTAAGGTACGGGTACAAGTTCGGGTGACTAGTTAAGGCCAGTTGACTGGTTCAGGCAAGGCTACTAGTTAAGGTAAGTTTACAAGATAGGGTTACTCGTTCAGGCCAGTTTACTAGTTAAGGCAAGGCGACTAGTTAGGGGTACTAGTTAAGGTAAGGGTACAAGTTAGGGTTACTCGTCAGGCCAGTTTACTAGTTAAGGCAAGGCACCTAGTTAGGGCTACCGGTTAAGGCAAGGGTACTGTTAGGGCTGCTACATAAGGCAGGGCACTAGTTAAGGCAAGGCTACTAGTTCAGGGTACTAATTAAGGCAGGGGCACTAGTTATGGCTCCTAGTTAAGGCAAGGGTACCAGTTTGGGGTCCTAATTCAGGGTACTTGTCAAGACAAGGGTACTATTCAAGGCTACTTGTCGAGGCTACTGATCTATGCCACTATTCTAGCTGACTTGGCTGGGTTACTAGTCTAGGCTACTACTCTAGCCTTCTCTTGTCTACTCTACTCTAGTCTACCTTAGTCTACCCTAGTCCACCCTATCAGAAGCTCCGGTGCCATAACCCTTCTAATCTGTTTGATTTGATTCGATTCAAAGCATTTCGATGCCATTGGACGCGACTATGCTGGAAGCTGCTCGATTCGGCTCGATTCAGCACCATTAGCTCGATTCAGCTCGATTATCCTCGTTTCCACTTGATTCGGCTCTGTTCAGCCTTTGTCGTCCCTATTCAGCTCGATTCCACTCTTTTCTACTCTATTCGTCTCTATTTCACTCCATTCTATTCATTCCACACAATTCGACTCTATTCTGCTCTACCCTACCCTACCCTACTCTAATTGACTCTAATCTCTCTGATGCGATTCATCTCCTTTTATCCCCATCCTGCTATATTCAGCTCTATTCGACTCGATGCTACTCTACTCTATTGTACTCTAGTCTACTCTTCTGTAGTCTAGTCTAGTCTACTCTCTTCTATTCTATTGTATGTTTGCGATTCTGTTCTGTTCTATTCTACTCCACTGTACTGTACCCTATGCTATCCCAACTCTAATCTATTCTACTCCATTTGATTGGATTCGATTCGACCCGTTTTGAAGTGATTCAGCTCGATTTGGCTCTATTCTACTCTATTCCCCTTCTACTATACTCTAGTCTACTCTTTTCTGTATTCTTTCTGTAATGTTCTGTTCTATTCTATTCTGTTTGATTCTATTCTACTCTAGTCTACCCTACCCTACCATACGCGAACATCCCCTACTCCAATCTATTCAATTTGAGTTGACGAATTTTGACACAATTCAGATCGAATCGGTTCGATTCGTGTCCGCTTGGCTCGAACAGAATAGATTCGGCTTGATTCAGCTCCATTAGACTCGATTCAATGAATTTGGCTCGATTCGAATTCATTAGGCTCAAATGAGCTCGATTCGGCCCTCTTTGGACCTATTCAGCACTATTTGGCTCTATTCGGCTCTTTTCTACTCTATTCGACTCCATTCAATTCCATTGCACACCATTCTACTCCATTCTACACTATTCTACTCTACCCTACTCTAATTTACTGTAATTGATTCGGTGGGATTCCATGCAATTTGTCTCCTTTCATCTCCATTCGGCTCGATTCGACTCTATTCTACGCTACTCTCCTCTACATTATTCTGCTCTACTCTACTTTTATCTACTCCATTCTATTGTGTTCTTTCTATTCCGTTCTACCGTGTTCAATTCTATTCTAATCTATTCTATCATAAAGTACTCTAATATATGTTGCTGGATTCAGTCGCATGCATTTCAATGCGATTGGCTCAAATCGGCTCCATTCCACTCCATTCATCCCCATTTGTCTCGAAGAGCTTCGATTCGGCTCTATTCGGCTCTAATAGCCTCTACTCGACTTTATTAGACTCTACTCAACTCTATTATCTCTTTTCAACTCCATTTGACTCCATTCGACTCCAGTCAACTCCATTCTACAGAATTCTACTTCATCCTACTCTATTCTCTGTTATATTGCATAGTAGTCTACCCTACTCTAAACGAAAAATGTGTTTTATTAGAGTAGTAGTCAATTCGAATCGATTGGATTGGATTTGACTTGAATTGTTGGGATTCAATGCAATTCGACGGGATTCGACGCTATACGGCACGGTTCTGAGGGATTCGGCGTGATTCGTCTTGATTTCTATCGGTTCAGCTAATTTTAGCTCTATTTGGCTCTGTTTGGCAATATTGGACTCTATTCTACTCTAGTCTTTGATACTCTACTCGACCCTCTTCTATTCTTTCAGTTCAGTTCTGTTCTGTTCTATTCTGTTCTACTACATTCTATTCTACCCTACCCGACCCTTGCTTACCCTACTGCAAGCTGTTCGATTCTATTCGAAACACTTGAACGCGATTCGAGCTGATTCGGGTCGTATCGGCTCGATTCAGCTCCTTTCTGCTCCATTAGACTCGATTCAGTTCTACTCGGCTCTTTTCTGCTCTATTCAGCTCTGATCGGCAGTATTCGACTCTATTTGACTCTAGTCTACTCCTCTCCACTCCACTCTATTCTTTCTGTTCTCTTCGATTCGACCGTACTCTACCCTAACCTTACCTGCACCTACACTAATCTATTTGATTCAGCTCGACACATTTCAATGCGATTCGACATGATTCGTCTCGATTCATCTCGAATTTGGTCGATTCGGGTGTATTCAGCTCTGTTCAGCTCTTTTCGGCTATTCGGTCTATTCACCTCTATTTGACTCTATTCTATTCTACTCTACTCTACTTAATTCTATTTCATTCTTTCTATTGCATTCTGTTCCGTGCTAGTCTAACCTCTCCTACCCTACCCTCCTCTACTCTAATCTATACGATTCAATTCAATGCGTTTCGTCGCGATTCCATGTGATTAGGCTTGAATCGGCTCCATTTAGCTCTCTTTGGCTTGAATCGGGTCAATTCGCCTCAATTCTGCTCGATTCAGCATAATTAGGCTCGATTAAAACTTATTGAGCTCTATTCAGCTCTTTTCTACTATATTTGTCTCTATTTGGCTCCATTCGACTCCATTCCACACCAGTCCACTCCATTCTACACTATTCTATTCTGTTCTACCCTACTCTAATCTATTCTAATCGATTCGATTCATCGCGATTCGTCTCATTTCCTCTCCACTCGACTCGATTCGGCTTGAACTGGGTCTTTTCATCCATATTCTGCACTACTCCACTCTGACGATTCTACTCTACTCATCTCTACTCCATTCTACTCTTTGTATTCTCTTCTGTTCTGCTCTATTCAATTGTACTGTGCCTTACCCACTGAATCCCTCCCTAACCTACACTACTCTAATCTATTCAATTTCATTCGATTTCATTCAATTCAATACTATTCTACCCTCTTAGACACAGTTCAAAGGGATTCGGTGAAATTCCACGAGTTTCGACAGGTTTTGGTTGGATTTCATGGAATTGGACGAAATTCGATGCAGTGGGATGCGATCAGGTGTGTTTTATCTCGATTTAGCTCGGTTCATTTTGTTTGTCTCTAGTTGGCTCTTTTCAGCTCCATTCGGCTACTTTCAGCTCGAATATGGTCGATTTGACTCGATTCGACGCAATTTGCCTTGATTCGGCTCGATTCGGCCCTATTTGGCCCTATTCGGTGCTCTTCAGCTCTATTCCACTCTTTTCTACTCTAGTCATCTCTGTCCGACTCCATTCGACTCCATTCCACACCATTCTACTCCATTCTACACTATCCTATTCTGCAGAACCCTAACCCACCCCACCCTATCCTAATCGAGTCTTTTATTTTCTCTTCTCTTCTGTGGTATTCTATTCTCTTTTTCTATTTTCTCTATTTCATCCTATGATACACTACCATAACCTACACTGAAGTATGTCATTCTATTCTTTTTATTCTATTTTCTTTGTTCCACCGCATGCTACCCTACCCTATGCTACCCCACCTAGTCATTGGGAGTACTTAATAAGGGTACTAATTAAGGGTACTAGTTATGGCAAGGGTAATGATTAACACAAGGTTACTAGTTCAGGCTACTAGTTGAAGCCAGGGCACTAGATAAGGCTACTAGTTGAGCTAAGATTCACTAGTTAGGGGTATTAGTGAATGCCAGGGTACTAGTGAAGGGTCCTAGTTCAGACACAAGTCCTTGTTGAGGGTACTGTTTTAGTCAAGGTTACTGTAAATTGCTACTGTTTAAGAGAAGGGTCCTAGTTAGGGGTACATGTTAAGGTACGGGTACAAGTTCGGGTGACTAGTTAAGGCCAGTTGACTGGTTCAGGCAAGGCTACTAGTTAAGGTAAGTTTACAAGATAGGGTTACTCGTTCAGGCCAGTTTACTAGTTAAGGCAAGGCGACTAGTTAGGGGTACTAGTTAAGGTAAGGGTACAAGTTAGGGTTACTCGTCAGGCCAGTTTACTAGTTAAGGCAAGGCACCTAGTTAGGGCTACCAGTTAAGGCAAGGGTACTGTTAGGGCTGCTACATAAGGCAGGGCACTAGTTAAGGCAAGGCTACTAGTTCAGGGTACTAATTAAGGCAGGGGCACTAGTTATGGCTCCTAGTTAAGGCAAGGGTACCAGTTTGGGGTCCTAATTCAGGGTACTTGTCAAGACAAGGGTACTATTCAAGGCTACTTGTCGAGGCTACTGATCTATGCCACTATTCTAGCTGACTTGGCTGGGTTACTAGTCTAGGCTACTACTCTAGCCTTCTCTTGTCTACTCTACTCTAGTCTACCTTAGTCTACCCTAGTCCACCCTATCAGAAACTCCGGTGCCATAACCCTTCTAATCTGTTTGATTTGATTCGATTCAAAGCATTTCGATGCCATTGGACGCGACTATGCTCGAAGCTGCTCGATTCGGCTCGATTCAGCACCATTAGCTCGATTCAGCTCGATTATCCTCGTTTCCACTTGATTCGGCTCTGTTCAGCCTTTGTCGTCCCTATTCAGCTCGATTCCACTCTTTTCTACTCTATTCGTCTCTATTTCACTCCATTCTATTCATTCCACACAATTCGACTCTATTCTGCTCTACCCTACCCTACCCTACTCTAATTGACTCTAATCTCTCTGATGCGATTCATCTCCTTTTATCCCCATCCTGCTATATTCAGCTCTATTCGACTCGATGCTACTCTACTCTATTGTACTCTAGTCTACTCTTCTGTAGTCTAGTCTAGTCTACTCTCTTCTATTCTATTGTATGTTTGCGATTCTGTTCTGTTCTATTCTACTCCACTGTACTGTACCCTATGCTATCCCAACTCTAATCTATTCTACTCCATTTGGTTGGGTTCGATTCGACCCATTTTGAAGTGATTCAGCTCGATTTGGCTCTATTCTACTCTATTCCCCTTCTACTATACTCTAGTCTACTCTTTTCTGTATTCTTTCTGTAATGTTCTGTTCTATTCTATTCTGTTTGATTCTATTCTACTCTAGTCTACCCTACCCTACCATACGCGAACATCCCCTACTCCAATCTATTCAATTTGAGTTGACGAATTTTGACACAATTCAGATCGAATCGGTTCGATTCGTGTCCGCTTGGCTCGAACAGAATAGATTCGGCTTGATTCAGCTCCATTAGACTCGATTCAATGAATTTGGCTCGATTCGAATTCATTAGGCACAAATGAGCTCGATTCGGCCCTCTTTGGACCTATTCAGCACTATTTGGCTCTATTCGGCTCTTTTCTACTCTATTCGACTCCATTCAATTCCATTGCACACCATTCTACTCCATTCTACACTATTCTACTCTACCCTACTCTAATTTACTGTAATTGATTCGGTGGGATTCCATGCAATTTGTCTCCTTTCATCTCCATTCGGCTCGATTCGACTCTATTCTACGCTACTCTCCTCTACATTATTCTGCTCTACTCTACTTTTATCTACTCCATTCTATTGTGTTCTTTCTATTCCGTTCTACCGTGTTCAATTCTATTCTAATCTATTCTATCATAAAGTACTCTAATATATGTTGCTGGATTCAGTCGCATGCATTTCAATGCGATTGGCTCAAATCGGCTCCATTCCACTCCATTCATCCCCATTTGTCTCGAAGAGCTTCGATTCGGCTCTATTCGGCTCTAATAGCCTCTACTCGACTTTATGAGACTCTACTCAACTCTATTATCTCTTTTCAACTCCATTTGACTCCATTCGACTCCAGTCAACTCCATTCTACAGAATTCTACTTCATCCTACTCTATTCTCTGTTATATTGCATAGTAGTCTACCCTACTCTAAACGAAAAATGTGTTTTATTAGAGTAGTAGTCAATTCGAATCGATTGGATTGGATTTGACTTGAATTGTTGGGATTCAATGCAATTCGACGGGATTCGACGCTATACGGCACGGTTCTGAGGGATTCGGCGTGATTCGTCTTGATTTCTATCGGTTCAGCTAATTTTAGCTCTATTTGGCTCTGTTTGGCAATATTGGACTCTATTCTACTCTAGTCTTTGATACTCTACTCGACCCTCTTCTATTCTTTCAGTTCAGTTCTGTTCTGTTCTATTCTGTTCTACTACATTCTATTCTACCCTACCCGACCCTTGCTTACCCTACTGCAAGCTGTTCGATTCTATTCGAAACACTTGAACGCGATTCGAGCTGATTCGGGTCGTATCGGCTCGATTCAGCTCCTTTCTGCTCCATTAGACTCGATTCAGTTCTACTCGGCTCTTTTCTGCTCTATTCAGCTCTGATCGGCAGTATTCGACTCTATTTGACTCTAGTCTACTCCTCTCCACTCCACTCTATTCTTTCTGTTCTCTTCGATTCGACCGTACTCTACCCTAACCTTACCTGCACCTACACTAATCTATTTGATTCAGCTCGACACATTTCAATGCGATTCGACATGATTCGTCTCGATTCATCTCGAATTTGGTCGATTCGGGTGTATTCAGCTCTGTTCAGCTCTTTTCGGCTATTCGGTCTATTCACCTCTATTTGACTCTATTCTATTCTACTCTACTCTACTTAATTCTATTTCATTCTTTCTATTGCATTCTGTTCCGTGCTAGTCTAACCTCTCCTACCCTACCCTCCTCTACTCTAATCTATACGATTCAATTCAATGCGTTTCGTCGCGATTCCATGTGATTAGGCTTGAATCGGCTCCATTTAGCTCTCTTTGGCTTGAATCGGGTCAATTCGCCTCAATTCTGCTCGATTCAGCATAATTAGGCTCGATTAAAACTTATTGAGCTCTATTCAGCTCTTTTCTACTATATTTGTCTCTATTTGGCTCCATTCGACTCCATTCCACACCAGTCCACTCCATTCTACACTATTCTATTCTGTTCTACCCTACTCTAATCTATTCTAATCGATTCGATTCATCGCGATTCGTCTCATTTCCTCTCCACTCGACTCGATTCGGCTTGAACTGGGTCTTTTCATCCATATTCTGCACTACTCCACTCTGACGATTCTACTCTACTCATCTCTACTCCATTCTACTCTTTGTATTCTCTTCTGTTCTGCTCTATTCAATTGTACTGTGCCTTACCCACTGAATCCCTCCCTAACCTACACTACTCTAATCTATTCAATTTCATTCGATTTCATTCAATTCAATACTATTCTACCCTCTTAGACACAGTTCAAAGGGATTCGGTGAAATTCCACGAGTTTCGACAGGTTTTGGTTGGATTTCATGGAATTGGACGAAATTCGATGCAGTGGGATGCGATCAGGTGTGTTTTATCTCGATTTAGCTCGGTTCATTTTGTTTGTCTCTAGTTGGCTCTTTTCAGCTCCATTCGGCTACTTTCAGCTCGAATATGGTCGATTTGACTCGATTCGACGCAATTTGCCTTGATTCGGCTCGATTCGGCCCTATTTGGCCCTATTCGGTGCTCTTCAGCTCTATTCCACTCTTTTCTACTCTAGTCATCTCTGTCCGACTCCATTCGACTCCATTCCACACCATTCTACTCCATTCTACACTATCCTATTCTGCAGAACCCTAACCCACCCCACCCTATCCTAATCGAGTCTTTTATTTTCTCTTCTCTTCTGTGGTATTCTATTCTCTTTTTCTATTTTCTCTATTTCATCCTATGATACACTACCATAACCTACACTGAAGTATGTCATTCTATTCTTTTTATTCTATTTTCTTTGTTCCACCGCATGCTACCCTACCCTATGCTACCCCACCTAGTCATTGGGAGTACTTAATAAGGGTACTAATTAAGGGTACTAGTTATGGCAAGGGTAATGATTAACACAAGGTTACTAGTTCAGGCTACTAGTTGAAGCCAGGGCACTAGATAAGGCTACTAGTTGAGCTAAGATTCACTAGTTAGGGGTATTAGTGAATGCCAGGGTACTAGTGAAGGGTCCTAGTTCAGACACAAGTCCTTGTTGAGGGTACTGTTTTAGTCAAGGTTACTGTAAATTGCTACTGTTTAAGAGAAGGGTCCTAGTTAGGGGTACATGTTAAGGTACGGGTACAAGTTCGGGTGACTAGTTAAGGCCAGTTGACTGGTTCAGGCAAGGCTACTAGTTAAGGTAAGTTTACAAGATAGGGTTACTCGTTCAGGCCAGTTTACTAGTTAAGGCAAGGCGACTAGTTAGGGGTACTAGTTAAGGTAAGGGTACAAGTTAGGGTTACTCGTCAGGCCAGTTTACTAGTTAAGGCAAGGCACCTAGTTAGGGCTACCAGTTAAGGCAAGGGTACTGTTAGGGCTGCTACATAAGGCAGGGCACTAGTTAAGGCAAGGCTACTAGTTCAGGGTACTAATTAAGGCAGGGGCACTAGTTATGGCTCCTAGTTAAGGCAAGGGTACCAGTTTGGGGTCCTAATTCAGGGTACTTGTCAAGACAAGGGTACTATTCAAGGCTACTTGTCGAGGCTACTGATCTATGCCACTATTCTAGCTGACTTGGCTGGGTTACTAGTCTAGGCTACTACTCTAGCCTTCTCTTGTCTACTCTACTCTAGTCTACCTTAGTCTACCCTAGTCCACCCTATCAGAAACTCCGGTGCCATAACCCTTCTAATCTGTTTGATTTGATTCGATTCAAAGCATTTCGATGCCATTGGACGCGACTATGCTCGAAGCTGCTCGATTCGGCTCGATTCAGCACCATTAGCTCGATTCAGCTCGATTATCCTCGTTTCCACTTGATTCGGCTCTGTTCAGCCTTTGTCGTCCCTATTCAGCTCGATTCCACTCTTTTCTACTCTATTCGTCTCTATTTCACTCCATTCTATTCATTCCACACAATTCGACTCTATTCTGCTCTACCCTACCCTACCCTACTCTAATTGACTCTAATCTCTCTGATGCGATTCATCTCCTTTTATCCCCATCCTGCTATATTCAGCTCTATTCGACTCGATGCTACTCTACTCTATTGTACTCTAGTCTACTCTTCTGTAGTCTAGTCTAGTCTACTCTCTTCTATTCTATTGTATGTTTGCGATTCTGTTCTGTTCTATTCTACTCCACTGTACTGTACCCTATGCTATCCCAACTCTAATCTATTCTACTCCATTTGGTTGGGTTCGATTCGACCCATTTTGAAGTGATTCAGCTCGATTTGGCTCTATTCTACTCTATTCCCCTTCTACTATACTCTAGTCTACTCTTTTCTGTATTCTTTCTGTAATGTTCTGTTCTATTCTATTCTGTTTGATTCTATTCTACTCTAGTCTACCCTACCCTACCATACGCGAACATCCCCTACTCCAATCTATTCAATTTGAGTTGACGAATTTTGACACAATTCAGATCGAATCGGTTCGATTCGTGTCCGCTTGGCTCGAACAGAATAGATTCGGCTTGATTCAGCTCCATTAGACTCGATTCAATGAATTTGGCTCGATTCGAATTCATTAGGCACAAATGAGCTCGATTCGGCCCTCTTTGGACCTATTCAGCACTATTTGGCTCTATTCGGCTCTTTTCTACTCTATTCGACTCCATTCAATTCCATTGCACACCATTCTACTCCATTCTACACTATTCTACTCTACCCTACTCTAATTTACTGTAATTGATTCGGTGGGATTCCATGCAATTTGTCTCCTTTCATCTCCATTCGGCTCGATTCGACTCTATTCTACGCTACTCTCCTCTACATTATTCTGCTCTACTCTACTTTTATCTACTCCATTCTATTGTGTTCTTTCTATTCCGTTCTACCGTGTTCAATTCTATTCTAATCTATTCTATCATAAAGTACTCTAATATATGTTGCTGGATTCAGTCGCATGCATTTCAATGCGATTGGCTCAAATCGGCTCCATTCCACTCCATTCATCCCCATTTGTCTCGAAGAGCTTCGATTCGGCTCTATTCGGCTCTAATAGCCTCTACTCGACTTTATGAGACTCTACTCAACTCTATTATCTCTTTTCAACTCCATTTGACTCCATTCGACTCCAGTCAACTCCATTCTACAGAATTCTACTTCATCCTACTCTATTCTCTGTTATATTGCATAGTAGTCTACCCTACTCTAAACGAAAAATGTGTTTTATTAGAGTAGTAGTCAATTCGAATCGATTGGATTGGATTTGACTTGAATTGTTGGGATTCAATGCAATTCGACGGGATTCGACGCTATACGGCACGGTTCTGAGGGATTCGGCGTGATTCGTCTTGATTTCTATCGGTTCAGCTAATTTTAGCTCTATTTGGCTCTGTTTGGCAATATTGGACTCTATTCTACTCTAGTCTTTGATACTCTACTCGACCCTCTTCTATTCTTTCAGTTCAGTTCTGTTCTGTTCTATTCTGTTCTACTACATTCTATTCTACCCTACCCGACCCTTGCTTACCCTACTGCAAGCTGTTCGATTCTATTCGAAACACTTGAACGCGATTCGAGCTGATTCGGGTCGTATCGGCTCGATTCAGCTCCTTTCTGCTCCATTAGACTCGATTCAGTTCTACTCGGCTCTTTTCTGCTCTATTCAGCTCTGATCGGCAGTATTCGACTCTATTTGACTCTAGTCTACTCCTCTCCACTCCACTCTATTCTTTCTGTTCTCTTCGATTCGACCGTACTCTACCCTAACCTTACCTGCACCTACACTAATCTATTTGATTCAGCTCGACACATTTCAATGCGATTCGACATGATTCGTCTCGATTCATCTCGAATTTGGTCGATTCGGGTGTATTCAGCTCTGTTCAGCTCTTTTCGGCTATTCGGTCTATTCACCTCTATTTGACTCTATTCTATTCTACTCTACTCTACTTAATTCTATTTCATTCTTTCTATTGCATTCTGTTCCGTGCTAGTCTAACCTCTCCTACCCTACCCTCCTCTACTCTAATCTATACGATTCAATTCAATGCGTTTCGTCGCGATTCCATGTGATTAGGCTTGAATCGGCTCCATTTAGCTCTCTTTGGCTTGAATCGGGTCAATTCGCCTCAATTCTGCTCGATTCAGCATAATTAGGCTCGATTAAAACTTATTGAGCTCTATTCAGCTCTTTTCTACTATATTTGTCTCTATTTGGCTCCATTCGACTCCATTCCACACCAGTCCACTCCATTCTACACTATTCTATTCTGTTCTACCCTACTCTAATCTATTCTAATCGATTCGATTCATCGCGATTCGTCTCATTTCCTCTCCACTCGACTCGATTCGGCTTGAACTGGGTCTTTTCATCCATATTCTGCACTACTCCACTCTGACGATTCTACTCTACTCATCTCTACTCCATTCTACTCTTTGTATTCTCTTCTGTTCTGCTCTATTCAATTGTACTGTGCCTTACCCACTGAATCCCTCCCTAACCTACACTACTCTAATCTATTCAATTTCATTCGATTTCATTCAATTCAATACTATTCTACCCTCTTAGACACAGTTCAAAGGGATTCGGTGAAATTCCACGAGTTTCGACAGGTTTTGGTTGGATTTCATGGAATTGGACGAAATTCGATGCAGTGGGATGCGATCAGGTGTGTTTTATCTCGATTTAGCTCGGTTCATTTTGTTTGTCTCTAGTTGGCTCTTTTCAGCTCCATTCGGCTACTTTCAGCTCGAATATGGTCGATTTGACTCGATTCGACGCAATTTGCCTTGATTCGGCTCGATTCGGCCCTATTTGGCCCTATTCGGTGCTCTTCAGCTCTATTCCACTCTTTTCTACTCTAGTCATCTCTGTCCGACTCCATTCGACTCCATTCCACACCATTCTACTCCATTCTACACTATCCTATTCTGCAGAACCCTAACCCACCCCACCCTATCCTAATCGAGTCTTTTATTTTCTCTTCTCTTCTGTGGTATTCTATTCTCTTTTTCTATTTTCTCTATTTCATCCTATGATACACTACCATAACCTACACTGAAGTATGTCATTCTATTCTTTTTATTCTATTTTCTTTGTTCCACCGCATGCTACCCTACCCTATGCTACCCCACCTAGTCATTGGGAGTACTTAATAAGGGTACTAATTAAGGGTACTAGTTATGGCAAGGGTAATGATTAACACAAGGTTACTAGTTCAGGCTACTAGTTGAAGCCAGGGCACTAGATAAGGCTACTAGTTGAGCTAAGATTCACTAGTTAGGGGTATTAGTGAATGCCAGGGTACTAGTGAAGGGTCCTAGTTCAGACACAAGTCCTTGTTGAGGGTACTGTTTTAGTCAAGGTTACTGTAAATTGCTACTGTTTAAGAGAAGGGTCCTAGTTAGGGGTACATGTTAAGGTACGGGTACAAGTTCGGGTGACTAGTTAAGGCCAGTTGACTGGTTCAGGCAAGGCTACTAGTTAAGGTAAGTTTACAAGATAGGGTTACTCGTTCAGGCCAGTTTACTAGTTAAGGCAAGGCGACTAGTTAGGGGTACTAGTTAAGGTAAGGGTACAAGTTAGGGTTACTCGTCAGGCCAGTTTACTAGTTAAGGCAAGGCACCTAGTTAGGGCTACCAGTTAAGGCAAGGGTACTGTTAGGGCTGCTACATAAGGCAGGGCACTAGTTAAGGCAAGGCTACTAGTTCAGGGTACTAATTAAGGCAGGGGCACTAGTTATGGCTCCTAGTTAAGGCAAGGGTACCAGTTTGGGGTCCTAATTCAGGGTACTTGTCAAGACAAGGGTACTATTCAAGGCTACTTGTCGAGGCTACTGATCTATGCCACTATTCTAGCTGACTTGGCTGGGTTACTAGTCTAGGCTACTACTCTAGCCTTCTCTTGTCTACTCTACTCTAGTCTACCTTAGTCTACCCTAGTCCACCCTATCAGAAACTCCGGTGCCATAACCCTTCTAATCTGTTTGATTTGATTCGATTCAAAGCATTTCGATGCCATTGGACGCGACTATGCTCGAAGCTGCTCGATTCGGCTCGATTCAGCACCATTAGCTCGATTCAGCTCGATTATCCTCGTTTCCACTTGATTCGGCTCTGTTCAGCCTTTGTCGTCCCTATTCAGCTCGATTCCACTCTTTTCTACTCTATTCGTCTCTATTTCACTCCATTCTATTCATTCCACACAATTCGACTCTATTCTGCTCTACCCTACCCTACCCTACTCTAATTGACTCTAATCTCTCTGATGCGATTCATCTCCTTTTATCCCCATCCTGCTATATTCAGCTCTATTCGACTCGATGCTACTCTACTCTATTGTACTCTAGTCTACTCTTCTGTAGTCTAGTCTAGTCTACTCTCTTCTATTCTATTGTATGTTTGCGATTCTGTTCTGTTCTATTCTACTCCACTGTACTGTACCCTATGCTATCCCAACTCTAATCTATTCTACTCCATTTGGTTGGGTTCGATTCGACCCATTTTGAAGTGATTCAGCTCGATTTGGCTCTATTCTACTCTATTCCCCTTCTACTATACTCTAGTCTACTCTTTTCTGTATTCTTTCTGTAATGTTCTGTTCTATTCTATTCTGTTTGATTCTATTCTACTCTAGTCTACCCTACCCTACCATACGCGAACATCCCCTACTCCAATCTATTCAATTTGAGTTGACGAATTTTGACACAATTCAGATCGAATCGGTTCGATTCGTGTCCGCTTGGCTCGAACAGAATAGATTCGGCTTGATTCAGCTCCATTAGACTCGATTCAATGAATTTGGCTCGATTCGAATTCATTAGGCACAAATGAGCTCGATTCGGCCCTCTTTGGACCTATTCAGCACTATTTGGCTCTATTCGGCTCTTTTCTACTCTATTCGACTCCATTCAATTCCATTGCACACCATTCTACTCCATTCTACACTATTCTACTCTACCCTACTCTAATTTACTGTAATTGATTCGGTGGGATTCCATGCAATTTGTCTCCTTTCATCTCCATTCGGCTCGATTCGACTCTATTCTACGCTACTCTCCTCTACATTATTCTGCTCTACTCTACTTTTATCTACTCCATTCTATTGTGTTCTTTCTATTCCGTTCTACCGTGTTCAATTCTATTCTAATCTATTCTATCATAAAGTACTCTAATATATGTTGCTGGATTCAGTCGCATGCATTTCAATGCGATTGGCTCAAATCGGCTCCATTCCACTCCATTCATCCCCATTTGTCTCGAAGAGCTTCGATTCGGCTCTATTCGGCTCTAATAGCCTCTACTCGACTTTATGAGACTCTACTCAACTCTATTATCTCTTTTCAACTCCATTTGACTCCATTCGACTCCAGTCAACTCCATTCTACAGAATTCTACTTCATCCTACTCTATTCTCTGTTATATTGCATAGTAGTCTACCCTACTCTAAACGAAAAATGTGTTTTATTAGAGTAGTAGTCAATTCGAATCGATTGGATTGGATTTGACTTGAATTGTTGGGATTCAATGCAATTCGACGGGATTCGACGCTATACGGCACGGTTCTGAGGGATTCGGCGTGATTCGTCTTGATTTCTATCGGTTCAGCTAATTTTAGCTCTATTTGGCTCTGTTTGGCAATATTGGACTCTATTCTACTCTAGTCTTTGATACTCTACTCAACCCTCTTCTATTCTTTCAGTTCAGTTCTGTTCTGTTCTATTCTGTTCTACTACATTCTATTCTGCCCTACCCTACCCTTGCTTACCCTACTGTAATCTGTTCGATTCTATTCGAAACACTTGAACGCGATTCGAGCTGATTCGGGTCGTATCGGCTCGATTCAGCTCCTTTCTGCTCCATTAGACTCGATTCAGTTCTACTCGGCTCTTTTCTGCTCTATTCAGCTCTGATCGGCAGTATTCGACTCTATTTGACTCTAGTCTACTCCTCTCCACTCCACTCTATTCTTTCTGTTCTCTTCGATTCGACCGTACTCTACCCTAACCTTACCTGCACCTACACTAATCTATTTGATTCAGCTCGACACATTTCAATGCGATTCGACATGATTCGTCTCGATTCATCTCGAATTTGGTCGATTCGGGTGTATTCAGCTCTGTTCGGCTCTTTTCGGCTGTTCGGTCTATTCACCTCTATTTGACTCTATTCTATTCTACTCTACTCTACTTAATTCTATTTCATTCTTTCTATTGCATTCTGTTCCGTGCTAGTCTAACCTCTCCTACCCTACCCTCCTCTACTCTAATCTATACGATTCAATTCAATGCGTTTCGTCGCGATTCCATGTGATTAGGCTTGAATCGGCTCCATTTAGCTCTCTTTGGCTTGAATCGGGTCAATTCGCCTCAATTCTGCTCGATTCAGCATAATTAGGCTCGATTAAAACTTATTGAACTCTATTCAGCTCTTTTCTACTATATTTGTCTCTATTTGGCTCCATTCGACTCCATTCCACACCAGTCCACTCCATTCTACACTATTCTATTCTGTTCTACCCTACTCTAATCTATTCTAATCGATTCGATTCATCGCGATTCGTCTCATTTCCTCTCCACTCGACTCGATTCGGCTTGAACTGGGTCTTTTCATCCATATTCTGCACTACTCCACTCTGACGATTCTACTCTACTCATCTCTACTCCATTCTACTCTTTGTATTCTCTTCTGTTCTGCTCTATTCAATTGTACTGTGCCTTACCCACTGAATCCCTCCCTAACCTACACTACTCTAATCTATTCAATTTAATTCGATTTCATTCAATTCAATACTATTCTACCCTCTTAGACACAGTTCAAAGGGATTCGGTGAAATTCCACGAGTTTCGACAGGTTTTGGTTGGATTTCATGGAATTGGACGAAATTCGATGCAGTGGGATGCGATCAGGTGTGTTTTATCTCGATTTAGCTCGGTTCATTTTGTTTGTCTCTAGTTGGCTCTTTTCAGCTCCATTCGGCTACTTTCAGCTCGAATATGGTCGATTTGACTCGATTCGACTCAATTTGCCTTGATTCGGCTCGATTCGGCCCTATTTGGCCCTATTCGGTGCTCTTCAGCTCTATTCCACTCTTTTCTACTCTAGTCATCTCTGTCCGACTCCATTCGACTCCATTCCACACCATTCTACTCCATTCTACACTATCCTATTCTGCAGAACCCTAACCCACCCCACCCTATCCTAATCGAGTCTTTTATTTTCTCTTCTCTTCTGTGGTATTCTATTCTCTTTTTCTATTTTCTCTATTTCATCCTATGATACACTACCATAACCTACACTGAAGTATGTCATTCTATTCTTTTTATTCTATTTTCTTTGTTCCACCGCATGCTACCCTACCCTATGCTACCCCACCTAGTCATTGGGAGTACTTAATAAGGGTACTAATTAAGGGTACTAGTTATGGCAAGGGTAATGATTAACACAAGGTTACTAGTTCAGGCTACTAGTTGAAGCCAGGGCACTAGATAAGGCTACTAGTTGAGCTAAGATTCACTAGTTAGGGGTATTAGTGAATGCCAGAGTACTAGTGAAGGGTCCTAGTTCAGACACAAGTCCTTGTTGAGGGTACTGTTTTAGTCAAGGTTACTGTAAATTGCTACTGTTTAAGAGAAGGGTCCTAGTTAGGGGTACATGTTAAGGTACGGGTACAAGTTCGGGTGACTAGTTAAGGCCAGTTGACTGGTTCAGGCAAGGCTACTAGTTAAGGTAAGTTTACAAGATAGGGTTACTCGTTCAGGCCAGTTTACTAGTTAAGGCAAGGCGACTAGTTAGGGGTACTAGTTAAGGTAAGGGTACAAGTTAGGGTTACTCGTCAGGCCAGTTTACTAGTTAAGGCAAGGCACCTAGTTAGGGCTACCAGTTAAGGCAAGGGTACTGTTAGGGCTGCTACATAAGGCAGGGCACTAGTTAAGGCAAGGCTACTAGTTCAGGGTACTAATTAAGGCAGGGGCACTAGTTATGGCTCCTAGTTAAGGCAAGGGTACCAGTTTGGGGTCCTAATTCAGGGTACTTGTCAAGACAAGGGTACTATTCAAGGCTACTTGTCGAGGCTACTGATCTATGCCACTATTCTAGCTGACTTGGCTGGGTTACTAGTCTAGGCTACTACTCTAGCCTTCTCTTGTCTACTCTACTCTAGTCTACCTTAGTCTACCCTAGTCCACCCTATCAGAAACTCTTCTAATCTGTTTGATTTGATTCGATTCAAAGCATTTCGATGCCATTGGACGCGACTATGCTCGAAGCTGCTCGATTCGGCTCGATTCAGCACCATTAGCTCGATTCAGCTCGATTATCCTCGTTTCCACTTGATTCGGCTCTGTTCAGCCTTTGTCGTCCCTATTCAGCTCGATTCCACTCTTTTCTACTCTATTCGTCTCTATTTCACTCCATTCTATTCATTCCACACAATTCGACTCTATTCTGCTCTACCCTACCCTACCCTACTCTAATTGACTCTAATCTCTCTGATGCGATTCATCTCCTTTTATCCCCATCCTGCTATATTCAGCTCTATTCGACTCGATGCTACTCTACTCTATTGTACTCTAGTCTACTCTTCTGTAGTCTAGTCTAGTCTACTCTCTTCTATTCTATTGTATGTTTGCGATTCTGTTCTGTTCTATTCTACTCCACTGTACTGTACCCTATGCTATCCCAACTCTAATCTATTCTACTCCATTTGATTGGATTCGATTCGACCCGTTTTGAAGTGATTCAGCTCGATTTGGCTCTATTCTACTCTATTCCCCTTCTACTATACTCTAGTCTACTCTTTTCTGTATTCTTTCTGTAATGTTCTGTTCTATTCTATTCTGTTTGATTCTATTCTACTCTAGTCTACCCTACCCTACCATACGCGAACATCCCCTACTCCAATCTATTCAATTTGAGTTGACGAATTTTGACACAATTCAGATCGAATCGGTTCGATTCGTGTCCGCTTGGCTCGAACAGAATAGATTCGGCTTGATTCAGCTCCATTAGACTCGATTCAATGAATTTGGCTCGATTCGAATTCATTAGGCTCAAATGAGCTCGATTCGGCCCTCTTTGGACCTATTCAGCACTATTTGGCTCTATTCGGCTCTTTTCTACTCTATTCGACTCCATTCAATTCCATTGCACACCATTCTACTCCATTCTACACTATTCTACTCTACCCTACTCTAATTTACTGTAATTGATTCGGTGGGATTCCATGCAATTTGTCTCCTTTCATCTCCATTCGGCTCGATTCGACTCTATTCTACGCTACTCTCCTCTACATTATTCTGCTCTACTCTACTTTTATCTACTCCATTCTATTGTGTTCTTTCTATTCCGTTCTACCGTGTTCAATTCTATTCTAATCTATTCTATCATAAAGTACTCTAATATATGTTGCTGGATTCAGTCGCATGCATTTCAATGCGATTGGCTCAAATCGGCTCCATTCCACTCCATTCATCCCCATTTGTCTCGAAGAGCTTCGATTCGGCTCTATTCGGCTCTAATAGCCTCTACTCGTCTTTATTAGACTCTACTCAACTCTATTATCTCTTTTCAACTCCATTTGACTCCATTCGACTCCAGTCAACTCCATTCTACAGAATTCTACTTCATCCTACTCTATTCTCTGTTATATTGCATAGTAGTCTACCCTACTCTAAACGAAAAATGTGTTTTATTAGAGTAGTAGTCAATTCGAATCGATTGGATTGGATTTGACTTGAATTGTTGGGATTCAATGCAATTCGACGGGATTCGACGCTATACGGCACGGTTCTGAGGGATTCGGCGTGATTCGTCTTGATTTCTATCGGTTCAGCTAATTTTAGCTCTATTTGGCTCTGTTTGGCAATATTGGACTCTATTCTACTCTAGTCTTTGATACTCTACTCGACCCTCTTCTATTCTTTCAGTTCAGTTCTGTTCTGTTCTATTCTGTTCTACTACATTCTATTCTACCCTACCCGACCCTTGCTTACCCTACTGCAATCTGTTCGATTCTATTCAAAACACTTGAACGCGATTCGAGCTGATTCGGGTCGTATCGGCTCGATTCAGCTCCTTTCTGCTCCATTAGACTCGATTCAGTTCTACTCGGCTCTTTTCTGCTCTATTCAGCTCTGATCGGCAGTATTCGACTCTATTTGACTCTAGTCTACTCCTCTCCACTCCACTCTATTCTTTCTGTTCTCTTCGATTCGACCGTACTCTACCCTAACCTTACCTGCACCTACACTAATCTATTTGATTCAGCTCGACACATTTCAATGCGATTCGACATGATTCGTCTCGATTCATCTCGAATTTGGTCGATTCGGGTGTATTCAGCTCTGTTCAGCTCTTTTCGGCTATTCGGTCTATTCACCTCTATTTGACTCTATTCTATTCTACTCTACTCTACTTAATTCTATTTCATTCTTTCTATTGCATTCTGTTCCGTGCTAGTCTAACCTCTCCTACCCTACCCTCCTCTACTCTAATCTATACGATTCAATTCAATGCGTTTCGTCGCGATTCCATGTGATTAGGCTTGAATCGGCTCCATTTAGCTCTCTTTGGCTTGAATCGGGTCAATTCGCCTCAATTCTGCTCGATTCAGCATAATTAGGCTCGATTAAAACTTATTGAGCTCTATTCAGCTCTTTTCTACTATATTTGTCTCTATTTGGCTCCATTCGACTCCATTCCACACCAGTCCACTCCATTCTACACTATTCTATTCTGTTCTACCCTACTCTAATCTATTCTAATCGATTCGATTCATCGCGATTCGTCTCATTTCCTCTCCACTCGACTCGATTCGGCTTGAACTGGGTCTTTTCATCCATATTCTGCACTACTCCACTCTGACGATTCTACTCTACTCATCTCTACTCCATTCTACTCTTTGTATTCTCTTCTGTTCTGCTCTATTCAATTGTACTGTGCCTTACCCACTGAATCCCTCCCTAACCTACACTACTCTAATCTATTCAATTTAATTCGATTTCATTCAATTCAATACTATTCTACCCTCTTAGACACAGTTCAAAGGGATTCGGTGAAATTCCACGAGTTTCGACAGGTTTTGGTTGGATTTCATGGAATTGGACGAAATTCGATGCAGTGGGATGCGATCAGGTGTGTTTTATCTCGATTTAGCTCGGTTCATTTTGTTTGTCTCTAGTTGGCTCTTTTCAGCTCCATTCGGCTACTTTCAGCTCGAATATGGTCGATTTGACTCGATTCGACGCAATTTGCCTTGATTCGGCTCGATTCGGCCCTATTTGGCCCTATTCGGTGCTCTTCAGCTCTATTCCACTCTTTTCTACTCTAGTCATCTCTGTCCGACTCCATTCGACTCCATTCCACACCATTCTACTCCATTCTACACTATCCTATTCTGCAGAACCCTAACCCACCCCACCCTATCCTAATCGAGTCTTTTATTTTCTCTTCTCTTCTGTGGTGTTCTATTCTCTTTTTCTATTTTCTCTATTTCATCCTATGATACACTACCATAACCTACACTGAAGTATGTCATTCTATTCTTTTTATTCTATTTTCTTTGTTCCACCGCATGCTACCCTACCCTATGCTACCCCACCTAGTCATTGGGAGTACTTAATAAGGGTACTAATTAAGGGTACTAGTTATGGCAAGGGTAATGATTAACACAAGGTTACTAGTTCAGGCTACTAGTTGAAGCCAGGGCACTAGATAAGGCTACTAGTTGAGCTAAGATTCACTAGTTAGGGGTATTAGTGAATGCCAGGGTACTAGTGAAGGGTCCTAGTTCAGACACAAGTCCTTGTTGAGGGTACTGTTTTAGTCAAGGTTACTGTAAATTGCTACTGTTTAAGAGAAGGGTCCTAGTTAGGGGTACATGTTAAGGTACGGGTACAAGTTGGGGTGACTAGTTAAGGCCAGTTGACTGGTTCAGGCAAGGCTACTAGTTAAGGTAAGTGTACAAGATAGGGTTACTCGTTCAGGCCAGTTTACTAGTTAAGGCAAGGCGACTAGTTAGGGGTACTAGTTAAGGTAAGGGTACAAGTTAGGGTTACTCGTCAGGCCAGTTTACTAGTTAAGGCAAGGCACCTAGTTAGGGCTACCGGTTAAGGCAAGGGTACTGTTAGGGCTGCTACATAAGGCAGGGCACTAGTTAAGGCAAGGCTACTAGTTCAGGGTACTAATTAAGGCAGGGGCACTAGTTATGGCTCCTAGTTAAGGCAAGGGTACCAGTTTGGGGTCCTAATTCAGGGTACTTGTCAAGACAAGGGTACTATTCAAGGCTACTTGTCGAGGCTACTGATCTATGCCACTATTCTAGCTGACTTGGCTGGGTTACTAGTCTAGGCTACTACTCTAGCCTTCTCTTGTCTACTCTACTCTAGTCTACCTTAGTCTACCCTAGTCCACCCTATCAGAAACTCTTCTAATCTGTTTGATTTGATTCGATTCAAAGCATTTCGATGCCATTGGACGCGACTATGCTCGAAGCTGCTCGATTCGGCTCGATTCAGCACCATTAGCTCGATTCAGCTCGATTATCCTCGTTTCCACTTGATTCGGCTCTGTTCAGCCTTTGTCGTCCCTATTCAGCTCGATTCCACTCTTTTCTACTCTATTCGTCTCTATTTCACTCCATTCTATTCATTCCACACAATTCGACTCTATTCTGCTCTACCCTACCCTACCCTACTCTAATTGACTCTAATCTCTCTGATGCGATTCATCTCCTTTTATCCCCATCCTGCTATATTCAGCTCTATTCGACTCGATGCTACTCTACTCTATTGTACTCTAGTCTACTCTTCTGTAGTCTAGTCTAGTCTACTCTCTTCTATTCTATTGTATGTTTGCGATTCTGTTCTGTTCTATTCTACTCCACTGTACTGTACCCTATGCTATCCCAACTCTAATCTATTCTACTCCATTTGATTGGATTCGATTCGACCCGTTTTGAAGTGATTCAGCTCGATTTGGCTCTATTCTACTCTATTCCCCTTCTACTATACTCTAGTCTACTCTTTTCTGTATTCTTTCTGTAATGTTCTGTTCTATTCTATTCTGTTTGATTCTATTCTACTCTAGTCTACCCTACCCTACCATACGCGAACATCCCCTACTCCAATCTATTCAATTTGAGTTGACGAATTTTGACACAATTCAGATCGAATCGGTTCGATTCGTGTCCGCTTGGCTCGAACAGAATAGATTCGGCTTGATTCAGCTCCATTAGACTCGATTCAATGAATTTGGCTCGATTCGAATTCATTAGGCTCAAATGAGCTCGATTCGGCCCTCTTTGGACCTATTCAGCACTATTTGGCTCTATTCGGCTCTTTTCTACTCTATTCGACTCCATTCAATTCCATTGCACACCATTCTACTCCATTCTACACTATTCTACTCTACCCTACTCTAATTTACTGTAATTGATTCGGTGGGATTCCATGCAATTTGTCTCCTTTCATCTCCATTCGGCTCGATTCGACTCTATTCTACGCTACTCTCCTCTACATTATTCTGCTCTACTCTACTTTTATCTACTCCATTCTATTGTGTTCTTTCTATTCCGTTCTACCGTGTTCAATTCTATTCTAATCTATTCTATCATAAAGTACTCTAATATATGTTGCTGGATTCAGTCGCATGCATTTCAATGCGATTGGCTCAAATCGGCTCCATTCCACTCCATTCATCCCCATTTGTCTCGAAGAGCTTCGATTCGGCTCTATTCGGCTCTAATAGCCTCTACTCGTCTTTATTAGACTCTACTCAACTCTATTATCTCTTTTCAACTCCATTTGACTCCATTCGACTCCAGTCAACTCCATTCTACAGAATTCTACTTCATCCTACTCTATTCTCTGTTATATTGCATAGTAGTCTACCCTACTCTAAACGAAAAATGTGTTTTATTAGAGTAGTAGTCAATTCGAATCGATTGGATTGGATTTGACTTGAATTGTTGGGATTCAATGCAATTCGACGGGATTCGACGCTATACGGCACGGTTCTGAGGGATTCGGCGTGATTCGTCTTGATTTCTATCGGTTCAGCTAATTTTAGCTCTATTTGGCTCTGTTTGGCAATATTGGACTCTATTCTACTCTAGTCTTTGATACTCTACTCGACCCTCTTCTATTCTTTCAGTTCAGTTCTGTTCTGTTCTATTCTGTTCTACTACATTCTATTCTACCCTACCCGACCCTTGCTTACCCTACTGCAATCTGTTCGATTCTATTCAAAACACTTGAACGCGATTCGAGCTGATTCGGGTCGTATCGGCTCGATTCAGCTCCTTTCTGCTCCATTAGACTCGATTCAGTTCTACTCGGCTCTTTTCTGCTCTATTCAGCTCTGATCGGCAGTATTCGACTCTATTTGACTCTAGTCTACTCCTCTCCACTCCACTCTATTCTTTCTGTTCTCTTCGATTCGACCGTACTCTACCCTAACCTTACCTGCACCTACACTAATCTATTTGATTCAGCTCGACACATTTCAATGCGATTCGACATGATTCGTCTCGATTCATCTCGAATTTGGTCGATTCGGGTGTATTCAGCTCTGTTCAGCTCTTTTCGGCTATTCGGTCTATTCACCTCTATTTGACTCTATTCTATTCTACTCTACTCTACTTAATTCTATTTCATTCTTTCTATTGCATTCTGTTCCGTGCTAGTCTAACCTCTCCTACCCTACCCTCCTCTACTCTAATCTATACGATTCAATTCAATGCGTTTCGTCGCGATTCCATGTGATTAGGCTTGAATCGGCTCCATTTAGCTCTCTTTGGCTTGAATCGGGTCAATTCGCCTCAATTCTGCTCGATTCAGCATAATTAGGCTCGATTAAAACTTATTGAGCTCTATTCAGCTCTTTTCTACTATATTTGTCTCTATTTGGCTCCATTCGACTCCATTCCACACCAGTCCACTCCATTCTACACTATTCTATTCTGTTCTACCCTACTCTAATCTATTCTAATCGATTCGATTCATCGCGATTCGTCTCATTTCCTCTCCACTCGACTCGATTCGGCTTGAACTGGGTCTTTTCATCCATATTCTGCACTACTCCACTCTGACGATTCTACTCTACTCATCTCTACTCCATTCTACTCTTTGTATTCTCTTCTGTTCTGCTCTATTCAATTGTACTGTGCCTTACCCACTGAATCCCTCCCTAACCTACACTACTCTAATCTATTCAATTTAATTCGATTTCATTCAATTCAATACTATTCTACCCTCTTAGACACAGTTCAAAGGGATTCGGTGAAATTCCACGAGTTTCGACAGGTTTTGGTTGGATTTCATGGAATTGGACGAAATTCGATGCAGTGGGATGCGATCAGGTGTGTTTTATCTCGATTTAGCTCGGTTCATTTTGTTTGTCTCTAGTTGGCTCTTTTCAGCTCCATTCGGCTACTTTCAGCTCGAATATGGTCGATTTGACTCGATTCGACGCAATTTGCCTTGATTCGGCTCGATTCGGCCCTATTTGGCCCTATTCGGTGCTCTTCAGCTCTATTCCACTCTTTTCTACTCTAGTCATCTCTGTCCGACTCCATTCGACTCCATTCCACACCATTCTACTCCATTCTACACTATCCTATTCTGCAGAACCCTAACCCACCCCACCCTATCCTAATCGAGTCTTTTATTTTCTCTTCTCTTCTGTGGTGTTCTATTCTCTTTTTCTATTTTCTCTATTTCATCCTATGATACACTACCATAACCTACACTGAAGTATGTCATTCTATTCTTTTTATTCTATTTTCTTTGTTCCACCGCATGCTACCCTACCCTATGCTACCCCACCTAGTCATTGGGAGTACTTAATAAGGGTACTAATTAAGGGTACTAGTTATGGCAAGGGTAATGATTAACACAAGGTTACTAGTTCAGGCTACTAGTTGAAGCCAGGGCACTAGATAAGGCTACTAGTTGAGCTAAGATTCACTAGTTAGGGGTATTAGTGAATGCCAGGGTACTAGTGAAGGGTCCTAGTTCAGACACAAGTCCTTGTTGAGGGTACTGTTTTAGTCAAGGTTACTGTAAATTGCTACTGTTTAAGAGAAGGGTCCTAGTTAGGGGTACATGTTAAGGTACGGGTACAAGTTGGGGTGACTAGTTAAGGCCAGTTGACTGGTTCAGGCAAGGCTACTAGTTAAGGTAAGTGTACAAGATAGGGTTACTCGTTCAGGCCAGTTTACTAGTTAAGGCAAGGCGACTAGTTAGGGGTACTAGTTAAGGTAAGGGTACAAGTTAGGGTTACTCGTCAGGCCAGTTTACTAGTTAAGGCAAGGCACCTAGTTAGGGCTACCGGTTAAGGCAAGGGTACTGTTAGGGCTGCTACATAAGGCAGGGCACTAGTTAAGGCAAGGCTACTAGTTCAGGGTACTAATTAAGGCAGGGGCACTAGTTATGGCTCCTAGTTAAGGCAAGGGTACCAGTTTGGGGTCCTAATTCAGGGTACTTGTCAAGACAAGGGTACTATTCAAGGCTACTTGTCGAGGCTACTGATCTATGCCACTATTCTAGCTGACTTGGCTGGGTTACTAGTCTAGGCTACTACTCTAGCCTTCTCTTGTCTACTCTACTCTAGTCTACCTTAGTCTACCCTAGTCCACCCTATCAGAAACTCCGGTGCCATAACCCTTCTAATCTGTTTGATTTGATTCGATTCAAAGCATTTCGATGCCATTGGACGCGACTATGCTCGAAGCTGCTCGATTCGGCTCGATTCAGCACCATTAGCTCGATTCAGCTCGATTATCCTTGTTTCCACTTGATTCGGCTCTGTTCAGCCTTTGTCGTCCCTATTCAGCTCGATTCCACTCTTTTCTACTCTATTCGTCTCTATTTCACTCCATTCTATTCATTCCACACAATTCGACTCTATTCTGCTCTACCCTACCCTACCCTACTCTAATTGACTCTAATCTCTCTGATGCGATTCATCTCCTTTTATCCCCATCCTGCTATATTCAGCTCTATTCGACTCGATGCTACTCTACTCTATTGTACTCTAGTCTACTCTTCTGTAGTCTAGTCTAGTCTACTCTCTTCTATTCTATTGTATGTTTGCGATTCTGTTCTGTTCTATTCTACTCCACTGTACTGTACCCTATGCTATCCCAACTCTAATCTATTCTACTCCATTTGATTGGATTCGATTCGACCCGTTTTGAAGTGATTCAGCTCGATTTGGCTCTATTCTACTCTATTCCCCTTCTACTATACTCTAGTCTACTCTTTTCTGTATTCTTTCTGTAATGTTCTGTTCTATTCTATTCTGTTTGATTCTATTCTACTCTAGTCTACCCTACCCTACCATACGCGAACATCCCCTACTCCAATCTATTCAATTTGAGTTGACGAATTTTGACACAATTCAGATCGAATCGGTTCGATTCGTGTCCGCTTGGCTCGAACAGAATAGATTCGGCTTGATTCAGCTCCATTAGACTCGATTCAATGAATTTGGCTCGATTCGAATTCATTAGGCTCAAATGAGCTCGATTCGGCCCTCTTTGGACCTATTCAGCACTATTTGGCTCTATTCGGCTCTTTTCTACTCTATTCGACTCCATTCAATTCCATTGCACACCATTCTACTCCATTCTACACTATTCTACTCTACCCTACTCTAATTTACTGTAATTGATTCGGTGGGATTCCACGCAATTTGTCTCCTTTCATCTCCATTCGGCTCGATTCGACTCTATTCTACGCTACTCTCCTCTACATTATTCTGCTCTACTCTACTTTTATCTACTCCATTCTATTGTGTTCTTTCTATTCCGTTCTACCGTGTTCAATTCTATTCTAATCTATTCTATCATAAAGTACTCTAATATATGTTGCTGGATTCAGTCGCATGCATTTCAATGCGATTGGCTCAAATCGGCTCCATTCCACTCCATTCATCCCCATTTGTCTCGAAGAGCTTCGATTCGGCTCTATTCGGCTCTAATAGCCTCTACTCGTCTTTATTAGACTCTACTCAACTCTATTATCTCTTTTCAACTCCATTTGACTCCATTCGACTCCAGTCAACTCCATTCTACAGAATTCTACTTCATCCTACTCTATTCTCTGTTATATTGCATAGTAGTCTACCCTACTCTAAACGAAAAATGTGTTTTATTAGAGTAGTAGTCAATTCGAATCGATTGGATTGGATTTGACTTGAATTGTTGGGATTCAATGCAATTCGACGGGATTCGACGCTATACGGCACGGTTCTGAGGGATTCGGCGTGATTCGTCTTGATTTCTATCGGTTCAGCTAATTTTAGCTCTATTTGGCTCTGTTTGGCAATATTGGACTCTATTCTACTCTAGTCTTTGATACTCTACTCGACCCTCTTCTATTCTTTCAGTTCAGTTCTGTTCTGTTCTATTCTGTTCTACTACATTCTATTCTGCCCTACCCTACCCTTGCTTACCCTACTGCAATCTGTTCGATTCTATTCGAAACACTTGAACGCGATTCGAGCTGATTCGGGTCGTATCGGCTCGATTCAGCTCCTTTCTGCTCCATTAGACTCGATTCAGTTCTACTCGGCTCTTTTCTGCTCTATTCAGCTCTGATCGGCAGTATTCGACTCTATTTGACTCTAGTCTACTCCTCTCCACTCCACTCTATTCTTTCTGTTCTCTTCGATTCGACCGTACTCTACCCTAACCTTACCTGCACCTACACTAATCTATTTGATTCAGCTCGACACATTTCAATGCGATTCGACATGATTCGTCTCGATTCATCTCGAATTTGGTCGATTCGGGTGTATTCAGCTCTGTTCGGCTCTTTTCGGCTGTTCGGTCTATTCACCTCTATTTGACTCTATTCTATTCTACTCTACTCTACTTAATTCTATTTCATTCTTTCTATTGCATTCTGTTCCGTGCTAGTCTAACCTCTCCTACCCTACCCTCCTCTACTCTAATCTATACGATTCAATTCAATGCGTTTCGTCGCGATTCCATGTGATTAGGCTTGAATCGGCTCCATTTAGCTCTCTTTGGCTTGAATCGGGTCAATTCGCCTCAATTCTGCTCGATTCAGCATAATTAGGCTCGATTAAAACTTATTGAACTCTATTCAGCTCTTTTCTACTATATTTGTCTCTATTTGGCTCCATTCGACTCCATTCCACACCAGTCCACTCCATTCTACACTATTCTATTCTGTTCTACCCTACTCTAATCTATTCTAATCGATTCGATTCATCGCGATTCGTCTCATTTCCTCTCCACTCGACTCGATTCGGCTTGAACTGGGTCTTTTCATCCATATTCTGCACTACTCCACTCTGACGATTCTACTCTACTCATCTCTACTCCATTCTACTCTTTGTATTCTCTTCTGTTCTGCTCTATTCAATTGTACTGTGCCTTACCCACTGAATCCCTCCCTAACCTACACTACTCTAATCTATTCAATTTAATTCGATTTCATTCAATTCAATACTATTCTACCCTCTTAGACACAGTTCAAAGGGATTCGGTGAAATTCCACGAGTTTCGACAGGTTTTGGTTGGATTTCATGGAATTGGACGAAATTCGATGCAGTGGGATGCGATCAGGTGTGTTTTATCTCGATTTAGCTCGGTTCATTTTGTTTGTCTCTAGTTGGCTCTTTTCAGCTCCATTCGGCTACTTTCAGCTCGAATATGGTCGATTTGACTCGATTCGACGCAATTTGCCTTGATTCGGCTCGATTCGGCCCTATTTGGCCCTATTCGGTGCTCTTCAGCTCTATTCCACTCTTTTCTACTCTAGTCATCTCTGTCCGACTCCATTCGACTCCATTCCACACCATTCTACTCCATTCTACACTATCCTATTCTGCAGAACCCTAACCCACCCCACCCTATCCTAATCGAGTCTTTTATTTTCTCTTCTCTTCTGTGGTATTCTATTCTCTTTTTCTATTTTCTCTATTTCATCCTATGATACACTACCATAACCTACACTGAAGTATGTCATTCTATTCTTTTTATTCTATTTTCTTTGTTCCACCGCATGCTACCCTACCCTATGCTACCCCACCTAGTCATTGGGAGTACTTAATAAGGGTACTAATTAAGGGTACTAGTTATGGCAAGGGTAATGATTAACACAAGGTTACTAGTTCAGGCTACTAGTTGAAGCCAGGGCACTAGATAAGGCTACTAGTTGAGCTAAGATTCACTAGTTAGGGGTATTAGTGAATGCCAGAGTACTAGTGAAGGGTCCTAGTTCAGACACAAGTCCTTGTTGAGGGTACTGTTTTAGTCAAGGTTACTGTAAATTGCTACTGTTTAAGAGAAGGGTCCTAGTTAGGGGTACATGTTAAGGTACGGGTACAAGTTCGGGTGACTAGTTAAGGCCAGTTGACTGGTTCAGGCAAGGCTACTAGTTAAGGTAAGTTTACAAGATAGGGTTACTCGTTCAGGCCAGTTTACTAGTTAAGGCAAGGCGACTAGTTAGGGGTACTAGTTAAGGTAAGGGTACAAGTTAGGGTTACTCGTCAGGCCAGTTTACTAGTTAAGGCAAGGCACCTAGTTAGGGCTACCGGTTAAGGCAAGGGTACTGTTAGGGCTGCTACATAAGGCAGGGCACTAGTTAAGGCAAGGCTACTAGTTCAGGGTACTAATTAAGGCAGGGGCACTAGTTATGGCTCCTAGTTAAGGCAAGGGTACCAGTTTGGGGTCCTAATTCAGGGTACTTGTCAAGACAAGGGTACTATTCAAGGCTACTTGTCGAGGCTACTGATCTATGCCACTATTCTAGCTGACTTGGCTGGGTTACTAGTCTAGGCTACTACTCTAGCCTTCTCTTGTCTACTCTACTCTAGTCTACCTTAGTCTACCCTAGTCCACCCTATCAGAAACTCTTCTAATCTGTTTGATTTGATTCGATTCAAAGCATTTCGATGCCATTGGACGCGACTATGCTCGAAGCTGCTCGATTCGGCTCGATTCAGCACCATTAGCTCGATTCAGCTCGATTATCCTCGTTTCCACTTGATTCGGCTCTGTTCAGCCTTTGTCGTCCCTATTCAGCTCGATTCCACTCTTTTCTACTCTATTCGTCTCTATTTCACTCCATTCTATTCATTCCACACAATTCGACTCTATTCTGCTCTACCCTACCCTACCCTACTCTAATTGACTCTAATCTCTCTGATGCGATTCATCTCCTTTTATCCCCATCCTGCTATATTCAGCTCTATTCGACTCGATGCTACTCTACTCTATTGTACTCTAGTCTACTCTTCTGTAGTCTAGTCTAGTCTACTCTCTTCTATTCTATTGTATGTTTGCGATTCTGTTCTGTTCTATTCTACTCCACTGTACTGTACCCTATGCTATCCCAACTCTAATCTATTCTACTCCATTTGATTGGATTCGATTCGACCCGTTTTGAAGTGATTCAGCTCGATTTGGCTCTATTCTACTCTATTCCCCTTCTACTATACTCTAGTCTACTCTTTTCTGTATTCTTTCTGTAATGTTCTGTTCTATTCTATTCTGTTTGATTCTATTCTACTCTAGTCTACCCTACCCTACCATACGCGAACATCCCCTACTCCAATCTATTCAATTTGAGTTGACGAATTTTGACACAATTCAGATCGAATCGGTTCGATTCGTGTCCGCTTGGCTCGAACAGAATAGATTCGGCTTGATTCAGCTCCATTAGACTCGATTCAATGAATTTGGCTCGATTCGAATTCATTAGGCTCAAATGAGCTCGATTCGGCCCTCTTTGGACCTATTCAGCACTATTTGGCTCTATTCGGCTCTTTTCTACTCTATTCGACTCCATTCAATTCCATTGCACACCATTCTACTCCATTCTACACTATTCTACTCTACCCTACTCTAATTTACTGTAATTGATTCGGTGGGATTCCATGCAATTTGTCTCCTTTCATCTCCATTCGGCTCGATTCGACTCTATTCTACGCTACTCTCCTCTACATTATTCTGCTCTACTCTACTTTTATCTACTCCATTCTATTGTGTTCTTTCTATTCCGTTCTACCGTGTTCAATTCTATTCTAATCTATTCTATCATAAAGTACTCTAATATATGTTGCTGGATTCAGTCGCATGCATTTCAATGCGATTGGCTCAAATCGGCTCCATTCCACTCCATTCATCCCCATTTGTCTCGAAGAGCTTCGATTCGGCTCTATTCGGCTCTAATAGCCTCTACTCGACTTTATTAGACTCTACTCAACTCTATTATCTCTTTTCAACTCCATTTGACTCCATTCGACTCCAGTCAACTCCATTCTACAGAATTCTACTTCATCCTACTCTATTCTCTGTTATATTGCATAGTAGTCTACCCTACTCTAAACGAAAAATGTGTTTTATTAGAGTAGTAGTCAATTCGAATCGATTGGATTGGATTTGACTTGAATTGTTGGGATTCAATGCAATTCGACGGGATTCGACGCTATACGGCACGGTTCTGAGGGATTCGGCGTGATTCGTCTTGATTTCTATCGGTTCAGCTAATTTTAGCTCTATTTGGCTCTGTTTGGCAATATTGGACTCTATTCTACTCTAGTCTTTGATACTCTACTCGACCCTCTTCTATTCTTTCAGTTCAGTTCTGTTCTGTTCTATTCTGTTCTACTACATTCTATTCTGCCCTACCCTACCCTTGCTTACCCTACTGCAATCTGTTCGATTCTATTCGAAACACTTGAACGCGATTCGAGCTGATTCGGGTCGTATCGGCTCGATTCAGCTCCTTTCTGCTCCATTAGACTCGATTCAGTTCTACTCGGCTCTTTTCTGCTCTATTCAGCTCTGATCGGCAGTATTCGACTCTATTTGACTCTAGTCTACTCCTCTCCACTCCACTCTATTCTTTCTGTTCTCTTCGATTCGACCGTACTCTACCCTAACCTTACCTGCACCTACACTAATCTATTTGATTCAGCTCGACACATTTCAATGCGATTCGACATGATTCGTCTCGATTCATCTCGAATTTGGTCGATTCGGGTGTATTCAGCTCTGTTCGGCTCTTTTCGGCTATTCGGTCTATTCACCTCTATTTGACTCTATTCTATTCTACTCTACTCTACTTAATTCTATTTCATTCTTTCTATTGCATTCTGTTCCGTGCTAGTCTAACCTCTCCTACCCTACCCTCCTCTACTCTAATCTATACGATTCAATTCAATGCGTTTCGTCGCGATTCCATGTGATTAGGCTTGAATCGGCTCCATTTAGCTCTCTTTGGCTTGAATCGGGTCAATTCGCCTCAATTCTGCTCGATTCAGCATAATTAGGCTCGATTAAAACTTATTGAACTCTATTCAGCTCTTTTCTACTATATTTGTCTCTATTTGGCTCCATTCGACTCCATTCCACACCAGTCCACTCCATTCTACACTATTCTATTCTGTTCTACCCTACTCTAATCTATTCTAATCGATTCGATTCATCGCGATTCGTCTCATTTCCTCTCCACTCGACTCGATTCGGCTTGAACTGGGTCTTTTCATCCATATTCTGCACTACTCCACTCTGACGATTCTACTCTACTCATCTCTACTCCATTCTACTCTTTGTATTCTCTTCTGTTCTGCTCTATTCAATTGTACTGTGCCTTACCCACTGAATCCCTCCCTAACCTACACTACTCTAATCTATTCAATTTAATTCGATTTCATTCAATTCAATACTATTCTACCCTCTTAGACACAGTTCAAAGGGATTCGGTGAAATTCCACGAGTTTCGACAGGTTTTGGTTGGATTTCATGGAATTGGACGAAATTCGATGCAGTGGGATGCGATCAGGTGTGTTTTATCTCGATTTAGCTCGGTTCATTTTGTTTGTCTCTAGTTGGCTCTTTTCAGCTCCATTCGGCTACTTTCAGCTCGAATATGGTCGATTTGACTCGATTCGACGCAATTTGCCTTGATTCGGCTCGATTCGGCCCTATTTGGCCCTATTCGGTGCTCTTCAGCTCTATTCCACTCTTTTCTACTCTAGTCATCTCTGTCCGACTCCATTCGACTCCATTCCACACCATTCTACTCCATTCTACACTATCCTATTCTGCAGAACCCTAACCCACCCCACCCTATCCTAATCGAGTCTTTTATTTTCTCTTCTCTTCTGTGGTATTCTATTCTCTTTTTCTATTTTCTCTATTTCATCCTATGATACACTACCATAACCTACACTGAAGTATGTCATTCTATTCTTTTTATTCTATTTTCTTTGTTCCACCGCATGCTACCCTACCCTATGCTACCCCACCTAGTCATTGGGAGTACTTAATAAGGGTACTAGTTATGGCAAGGGTAATGATTAACACAAGGTTACTAGTTCAGGCTACTAGTTGAAGCCAGGGCACTAGATAAGGCTACTAGTTGAGCTAAGATTCACTAGTTAGGGATATTAGTGAATGCCAGGGTACTAGTGAAGGGTCCTAGTTCAGACACAAGTCCTTGTTGCGGGTACTGTTTTAGTCAAGGTTACTGTAAATTGCTACTGTTTAAGAGAAGGGTCCTAGTTAGGGGTACATGTTAAGGTACGGGTACAAGTTCGGGTGACTAGTTAAGGCCAGTTGACTGGTTCAGGCAAGGCTACTAGTTAAGGTAAGTTTACAAGATAGGGTTACTCGTTCAGGCCAGTTTACTAGTTAAGGCAAGGCGACTAGTTAGGGGTACTAGTTAAGGTAAGGGTACAAGTTAGGGTTACTCATCAGGCCAGTTTACTAGTTAAGGCAAGGCACCTAGTTAGGGCTACCGGTTAAGGCAAGGGTACTGTTAGGGCTGCTACATAAGGCAGGGCACTAGTTAAGGCAAGGCTACTAGTTCAGGGTACTAATTAAGGCAGGGGCACTAGTTCTGGCTCCTAGTTAAGGCAAGGGTACCAGTTTGGGGTCCTAATTCAGGGTACTTGTCAAGACAAGGGTACTATTCAAGGCTACTTGTCGAGGCTACTGATCTATGCCACTATTCTAGCTGACTTGGCTGGGTTACTAGTCTAGGCTACTACTCTAGCCTTCTCTTGTCTACTCTACTCTAGTCTACCTTAGTCTACCCTAGTCCACCCTATCAGAAACTCCGGTGCCATAACCCTTCTAATCTGTTTGATTTGATTCGATTCAAAGCATTTCGATGCCATTGGACGCGACTATGCTCGAAGCTGCTCGATTCGGCTCGATTCAGCACCATTAGCTCGATTCAGCTCGATTATCCTCGTTTCCACTTGATTCGGCTCTGTTCAGCCTTTGTCGTCCCTATTCAGCTCGATTCCACTCTTTTCTACTCTATTCGTCTCTATTTCACTCCATTCTATTCATTCCACACAATTCGACTCTATTCTGCTCTACCCTACCCTACCCTACTCTAATTGACTCTAATCTCTCTGATGCGATTCATCTCCTTTTATCCCCATCCTGCTACATTCAGCTCTATTCGACTCGATGCTACTCTACTCTATTGTACTCTAGTCTACTCTTCTGTAGTCTAGTCTAGTCTACTCTCTTCTATTCTATTGTATGTTTGCGATTCTGTTCTGTTCTATTCTACTCCACTGTACTGTACCCTATGCTATCCCAACTCTAATCTATTCTACTCCATTTGATTGGATTCGATTCGACCCGTTTTGAAGTGATTCAGCTCGATTTGGCTCTATTCTACTCTATTCCCCTTCTACTATACTCTAGTCTACTCTTTTCTGTATTCTTTCTGTAATGTTCTGTTCTATTCTATTCTGTTTGATTCTATTCTACTCTAGTCTACCCTACCCTACCATACGCGAACATCCCCTACTCCAATCTATTCAATTTGAGTTGACGAATTTTGACACAATTCAGATCGAATCGGTTCGATTCGTGTCCGCTTGGCTCGAACAGAATAGATTCGGCTTGATTCAGCTCCATTAGACTCGATTCAATGAATTTGGCTCGATTCGAATTCATTAGGCTCAAATGAGCTCGATTCGGCCCTCTTTGGACCTATTCAGCACTATTTGGCTCTATTCGGCTCTTTTCTACTCTATTCGACTCCATTCAATTCCATTGCACACCATTCTACTCCATTCTACACTATTCTACTCTACCCTACTCTAATTTACTGTAATTGATTCGGTGGGATTCCATGCAATTTGTCTCCTTTCATCTCCATTCGGCTCGATTCGACTCTATTCTACGCTACTCTCCTCTACATTATTCTGCTCTACTCTACTTTTATCTACTCCATTCTATTGTGTTCTTTCTATTCCGTTCTACCGTGTTCAATTCTATTCTAATCTATTCTATCATAAAGTACTCTAATATATGTTGCTGGATTCAGTCGCATGCATTTCAATGCGATTGGCTCAAATCGGCTCCATTCCACTCCATTCATCCCCATTTGTCTCGAAGAGCTTCGATTCGGCTCTATTCGGCTCTAATAGCCTCTACTCGACTTTATTAGACTCTACTCAACTCTATTATCTCTTTTCAACTCCATTTGACTCCATTCGACTCCAGTCAACTCCATTCTACAGAATTCTACTTCATCCTACTCTATTCTCTGTTATATTGCATAGTAGTCTACCCTACTCTAAACGAAAAATGTGTTTTATTAGAGTAGTAGTCAATTCGAATCGATTGGATTGGATTTGACTTGAATTGTTGGGATTCAATGCAATTCGACGGGATTCGACGCTATACGGCACGGTTCTGAGGGATTCAGCGTGATTCGTCTTGATTTCTATCGGTTCAGCTAATTTTAGCTCTATTTGGCTCTGTTTGGCAATATTGGACTCTATTCTACTCTAGTCTTTGATACTCTACTCGACCCTCTTCTATTCTTTCAGTTCAGTTCTGTTCTGTTCTATTCTGTTCTACTACATTCTATTCTGCCCTACCCTACCCTTGCTTACCCTACTGCAATCTGTTCGATTCTATTCGAAACACTTGAACGCGATTCGAGCTGATTCGGGTCGTATCGGCTCGATTCAGCTCCTTTCTGCTCCATTAGACTCGATTCAGTTCTACTCGGCTCTTTTCTGCTCTATTCAGCTCTGATCGGCAGTATTCGACTCTATTTGACTCTAGTCTACTCCTCTCCACTCCACTCTATTCTTTCTGTTCTCTTCGATTCGACCGTACTCTACCCTAACCTTACCTGCACCTACACTAATCTATTTGATTCAGCTCGACACATTTCAATGCGATTCGACATGATTCGTCTCGATTCATCTCGAATTTGGTCGATTCGGGTGTATTCAGCTCTGTTCGGCTCTTTTCGGCTATTCGGTCTATTCACCTCTATTTGACTCTATTCTATTCTACTCTACTCTACTTAATTCTATTTCATTCTTTCTATTGCATTCTGTTCCGTGCTAGTCTAACCTCTCCTACCCTACCCTCCTCTACTCTAATCTATACGATTCAATTCAATGCGTTTCGTCGCGATTCCATGTGATTAGGCTTGAATCGGCTCCATTTAGCTCTCTTTGGCTTGAATCGGGTCAATTCGCCTCAATTCTGCTCGATTCAGCATAATTAGGCTCGATTAAAACTTATTGAGCTCTATTCAGCTCTTTTCTACTATATTTGTCTCTATTTGGCTCCATTCGACTCCATTCCACACCAGTCCACTCCATTCTACACTATTCTATTCTGTTCTACCCTACTCTAATCTATTCTAATCGATTCGATTCATCGCGATTCGTCTCATTTCCTCTCCACTCGACTCGATTCGGCTTGAACTGGGTCTTTTCATCCATATTCTGCACTACTCCACTCTGACGATTCTACTCTACTCATCTCTACTCCATTCTACTCTTTGTATTCTCTTCTGTTCTGCTCTATTCAATTGTACTGTGCCTTACCCACTGAATCCCTCCCTAACCTACACTACTCTAATCTATTCAATTTAATTCGATTTCATTCAATTCAATACTATTCTACCCTCTTAGACACAGTTCAAAGGGATTCGGTGAAATTCCACGAGTTTCGACAGGTTTTGGTTGGATTTCATGGAATTGGACGAAATTCGATGCAGTGGGATGCGATCAGGTGTGTTTTATCTCGATTTAGCTCGGTTCATTTTGTTTGTCTCTAGTTGGCTCTTTTCAGCTCCATTCGGCTACTTTCAGCTCGAATATGGTCGATTTGACTCGATTCGACGCAATTTGCCTTGATTCGGCTCGATTCGGCCCTATTTGGCCCTATTCGGTGCTCTTCAGCTCTATTCCACTCTTTTCTACTCTAGTCATCTCTGTCCGACTCCATTCGACTCCATTCCACACCATTCTACTCCATTCTACACTATCCTATTCTGCAGAACCCTAACCCACCCCACCCTATCCTAATCGAGTCTTTTATTTTCTCTTCTCTTCTGTGGTGTTCTATTCTCTTTTTCTATTTTCTCTATTTCATCCTATGATACACTACCATAACCTACACTGAAGTATGTCATTCTATTCTTTTTATTCTATTTTCTTTGTTCCACCGCATGCTACCCTACCCTATGCTACCCCACCTAGTCATTGGGAGTACTTAATAAGGGTACTAATTAAGGGTACTAGTTATGGCAAGGGTAATGATTAACACAAGGTTACTAGTTCAGGCTACTAGTTGAAGCCAGGGCACTAGATAAGGCTACTAGTTGAGCTAAGATTCACTAGTTAGGGGTATTAGTGAATGCCAGGGTACTAGTGAAGGGTCCTAGTTCAGACACAAGTCCTTGTTGAGGGTACTGTTTTAGTCAAGGTTACTGTAAATTGCTACTGTTTAAGAGAAGGGTCCTAGTTAGGGGTACATGTTAAGGTACGGGTACAAGTTCGGGTGACTAGTTAAGGCCAGTTGACTGGTTCAGGCAAGGCTACTAGTTAAGGTAAGTTTACAAGATAGGGTTACTCGTTCAGGCCAGTTTACTAGTTAAGGCAAGGCGACTAGTTAGGGGTACTAGTTAAGGTAAGGGTACAAGTTAGGGTTACTCGTCAGGCCAGTTTACTAGTTAAGGCAAGGCACCTAGTTAGGGCTACCGGTTAAGGCAAGGGTACTGTTAGGGCTGCTACATAAGGCAGGGCACTAGTTAAGGCAAGGCTACTAGTTCAGGGTACTAATTAAGGCAGGGGCACTAGTTATGGCTCCTAGTTAAGGCAAGGGTACCAGTTTGGGGTCCTAATTCAGGGTACTTGTCAAGACAAGGGTACTATTCAAGGCTACTTGTCGAGGCTACTGATCTATGCCACTATTCTAGCTGACTTGGCTGGGTTACTAGTCTAGGCTACTACTCTAGCCTTCTCTTGTCTACTCTACTCTAGTCTACCTTAGTCTACCCTAGTCCACCCTATCAGAAACTCCGGTGCCATAACCCTTCTAATCTGTTTGATTTGATTCGATTCAAAGCATTTCGATGCCATTGGACGCGACTATGCTCGAAGCTGCTCGATTCGGCTCGATTCAGCACCATTAGCTCGATTCAGCTCGATTATCCTCGTTTCCACTTGATTCGGCTCTGTTCAGCCTTTGTCGTCCCTATTCAGCTCGATTCCACTCTTTTCTACTCTATTCGTCTCTATTTCACTCCATTCTATTCATTCCACACAATTCGACTCTATTCTGCTCTACCCTACCCTACCCTACTCTAATTGACTCTAATCTCTCTGATGCGATTCATCTCCTTTTATCCCCATCCTGCTACATTCAGCTCTATTCGACTCGATGCTACTCTACTCTATTGTACTCTAGTCTACTCTTCTGTAGTCTAGTCTAGTCTACTCTCTTCTATTCTATTGTATGTTTGCGATTCTGTTCTGTTCTATTCTACTCCACTGTACTGTACCCTATGCTATCCCAACTCTAATCTATTCTACTCCATTTGATTGGATTCGATTCGACCCGTTTTGAAGTGATTCAGCTCGATTTGGCTCTATTCTACTCTATTCCCCTTCTACTATACTCTAGTCTACTCTTTTCTGTATTCTTTCTGTAATGTTCTGTTCTATTCTATTCTGTTTGATTCTATTCTACTCTAGTCTACCCTACCCTACCATACGCGAACATCCCCTACTCCAATCTATTCAATTTGAGTTGACGAATTTTGACACAATTCAGATCGAATCGGTTCGATTCGTGTCCGCTTGGCTCGAACAGAATAGATTCGGCTTGATTCAGCTCCATTAGACTCGATTCAATGAATTTGGCTCGATTCGAATTCATTAGGCTCAAATGAGCTCGATTCGGCCCTCTTTGGACCTATTCAGCACTATTTGGCTCTATTCGGCTCTTTTCTACTCTATTCGACTCCATTCAATTCCATTGCACACCATTCTACTCCATTCTACACTATTCTACTCTACCCTACTCTAATTTACTGTAATTGATTCGGTGGGATTCCATGCAATTTGTCTCCTTTCATCTCCATTCGGCTCGATTCGACTCTATTCTACGCTACTCTCCTCTACATTATTCTGCTCTACTCTACTTTTATCTACTCCATTCTATTGTGTTCTTTCTATTCCGTTCTACCGTGTTCAATTCTATTCTAATCTATTCTATCATAAAGTACTCTAATATATGTTGCTGGATTCAGTCGCATGCATTTCAATGCGATTGGCTCAAATCGGCTCCATTCCACTCCATTCATCCCCATTTGTCTCGAAGAGCTTCGATTCGGCTCTATTCGGCTCTAATAGCCTCTACTCGACTTTATTAGACTCTACTCAACTCTATTATCTCTTTTCAACTCCATTTGACTCCATTCGACTCCAGTCAACTCCATTCTACAGAATTCTACTTCATCCTACTCTATTCTCTGTTATATTGCATAGTAGTCTACCCTACTCTAAACGAAAAATGTGTTTTATTAGAGTAGTAGTCAATTCGAATCGATTGGATTGGATTTGACTTGAATTGTTGGGATTCAATGCAATTCGACGGGATTCGACGCTATACGGCACGGTTCTGAGGGATTCAGCGTGATTCGTCTTGATTTCTATCGGTTCAGCTAATTTTAGCTCTATTTGGCTCTGTTTGGCAATATTGGACTCTATTCTACTCTAGTCTTTGATACTCTACTCGACCCTCTTCTATTCTTTCAGTTCAGTTCTGTTCTGTTCTATTCTGTTCTACTACATTCTATTCTGCCCTACCCTACCCTTGCTTACCCTACTGCAATCTGTTCGATTCTATTCGAAACACTTGAACGCGATTCGAGCTGATTCGGGTCGTATCGGCTCGATTCAGCTCCTTTCTGCTCCATTAGACTCGATTCAGTTCTACTCGGCTCTTTTCTGCTCTATTCAGCTCTGATCGGCAGTATTCGACTCTATTTGACTCTAGTCTACTCCTCTCCACTCCACTCTATTCTTTCTGTTCTCTTCGATTCGACCGTACTCTACCCTAACCTTACCTGCACCTACACTAATCTATTTGATTCAGCTCGACACATTTCAATGCGATTCGACATGATTCGTCTCGATTCATCTCGAATTTGGTCGATTCGGGTGTATTCAGCTCTGTTCGGCTCTTTTCGGCTATTCGGTCTATTCACCTCTATTTGACTCTATTCTATTCTACTCTACTCTACTTAATTCTATTTCATTCTTTCTATTGCATTCTGTTCCGTGCTAGTCTAACCTCTCCTACCCTACCCTCCTCTACTCTAATCTATACGATTCAATTCAATGCGTTTCGTCGCGATTCCATGTGATTAGGCTTGAATCGGCTCCATTTAGCTCTCTTTGGCTTGAATCGGGTCAATTCGCCTCAATTCTGCTCGATTCAGCATAATTAGGCTCGATTAAAACTTATTGAGCTCTATTCAGCTCTTTTCTACTATATTTGTCTCTATTTGGCTCCATTCGACTCCATTCCACACCAGTCCACTCCATTCTACACTATTCTATTCTGTTCTACCCTACTCTAATCTATTCTAATCGATTCGATTCATCGCGATTCGTCTCATTTCCTCTCCACTCGACTCGATTCGGCTTGAACTGGGTCTTTTCATCCATATTCTGCACTACTCCACTCTGACGATTCTACTCTACTCATCTCTACTCCATTCTACTCTTTGTATTCTCTTCTGTTCTGCTCTATTCAATTGTACTGTGCCTTACCCACTGAATCCCTCCCTAACCTACACTACTCTAATCTATTCAATTTAATTCGATTTCATTCAATTCAATACTATTCTACCCTCTTAGACACAGTTCAAAGGGATTCGGTGAAATTCCACGAGTTTCGACAGGTTTTGGTTGGATTTCATGGAATTGGACGAAATTCGATGCAGTGGGATGCGATCAGGTGTGTTTTATCTCGATTTAGCTCGGTTCATTTTGTTTGTCTCTAGTTGGCTCTTTTCAGCTCCATTCGGCTACTTTCAGCTCGAATATGGTCGATTTGACTCGATTCGACGCAATTTGCCTTGATTCGGCTCGATTCGGCCCTATTTGGCCCTATTCGGTGCTCTTCAGCTCTATTCCACTCTTTTCTACTCTAGTCATCTCTGTCCGACTCCATTCGACTCCATTCCACACCATTCTACTCCATTCTACACTATCCTATTCTGCAGAACCCTAACCCACCCCACCCTATCCTAATCGAGTCTTTTATTTTCTCTTCTCTTCTGTGGTGTTCTATTCTCTTTTTCTATTTTCTCTATTTCATCCTATGATACACTACCATAACCTACACTGAAGTATGTCATTCTATTCTTTTTATTCTATTTTCTTTGTTCCACCGCATGCTACCCTACCCTATGCTACCCCACCTAGTCATTGGGAGTACTTAATAAGGGTACTAATTAAGGGTACTAGTTATGGCAAGGGTAATGATTAACACAAGGTTACTAGTTCAGGCTACTAGTTGAAGCCAGGGCACTAGATAAGGCTACTAGTTGAGCTAAGATTCACTAGTTAGGGGTATTAGTGAATGCCAGGGTACTAGTGAAGGGTCCTAGTTCAGACACAAGTCCTTGTTGAGGGTACTGTTTTAGTCAAGGTTACTGTAAATTGCTACTGTTTAAGAGAAGGGTCCTAGTTAGGGGTACATGTTAAGGTACGGGTACAAGTTCGGGTGACTAGTTAAGGCCAGTTGACTGGTTCAGGCAAGGCTACTAGTTAAGGTAAGTTTACAAGATAGGGTTACTCGTTCAGGCCAGTTTACTAGTTAAGGCAAGGCGACTAGTTAGGGGTACTAGTTAAGGTAAGGGTACAAGTTAGGGTTACTCGTCAGGCCAGTTTACTAGTTAAGGCAAGGCACCTAGTTAGGGCTACCGGTTAAGGCAAGGGTACTGTTAGGGCTGCTACATAAGGCAGGGCACTAGTTAAGGCAAGGCTACTAGTTCAGGGTACTAATTAAGGCAGGGGCACTAGTTATGGCTCCTAGTTAAGGCAAGGGTACCAGTTTGGGGTCCTAATTCAGGGTACTTGTCAAGACAAGGGTACTATTCAAGGCTACTTGTCGAGGCTACTGATCTATGCCACTATTCTAGCTGACTTGGCTGGGTTACTAGTCTAGGCTACTACTCTAGCCTTCTCTTGTCTACTCTACTCTAGTCTACCTTAGTCTACCCTAGTCCACCCTATCAGAAACTCCGGTGCCATAACCCTTCTAATCTGTTTGATTTGATTCGATTCAAAGCATTTCGATGCCATTGGACGCGACTATGCTCGAAGCTGCTCGATTCGGCTCGATTCAGCACCATTAGCTCGATTCAGCTCGATTATCCTCGTTTCCACTTGATTCGGCTCTGTTCAGCCTTTGTCGTCCCTATTCAGCTCGATTCCACTCTTTTCTACTCTATTCGTCTCTATTTCACTCCATTCTATTCATTCCACACAATTCGACTCTATTCTGCTCTACCCTACCCTACCCTACTCTAATTGACTCTAATCTCTCTGATGCGATTCATCTCCTTTTATCCCCATCCTGCTACATTCAGCTCTATTCGACTCGATGCTACTCTACTCTATTGTACTCTAGTCTACTCTTCTGTAGTCTAGTCTAGTCTACTCTCTTCTATTCTATTGTATGTTTGCGATTCTGTTCTGTTCTATTCTACTCCACTGTACTGTACCCTATGCTATCCCAACTCTAATCTATTCTACTCCATTTGATTGGATTCGATTCGACCCGTTTTGAAGTGATTCAGCTCGATTTGGCTCTATTCTACTCTATTCCCCTTCTACTATACTCTAGTCTACTCTTTTCTGTATTCTTTCTGTAATGTTCTGTTCTATTCTATTCTGTTTGATTCTATTCTACTCTAGTCTACCCTACCCTACCATACGCGAACATCCCCTACTCCAATCTATTCAATTTGAGTTGACGAATTTTGACACAATTCAGATCGAATCGGTTCGATTCGTGTCCGCTTGGCTCGAACAGAATAGATTCGGCTTGATTCAGCTCCATTAGACTCGATTCAATGAATTTGGCTCGATTCGAATTCATTAGGCTCAAATGAGCTCGATTCGGCCCTCTTTGGACCTATTCAGCACTATTTGGCTCTATTCGGCTCTTTTCTACTCTATTCGACTCCATTCAATTCCATTGCACACCATTCTACTCCATTCTACACTATTCTACTCTACCCTACTCTAATTTACTGTAATTGATTCGGTGGGATTCCATGCAATTTGTCTCCTTTCATCTCCATTCGGCTCGATTCGACTCTATTCTACGCTACTCTCCTCTACATTATTCTGCTCTACTCTACTTTTATCTACTCCATTCTATTGTGTTCTTTCTATTCCGTTCTACCGTGTTCAATTCTATTCTAATCTATTCTATCATAAAGTACTCTAATATATGTTGCTGGATTCAGTCGCATGCATTTCAATGCGATTGGCTCAAATCGGCTCCATTCCACTCCATTCATCCCCATTTGTCTCGAAGAGCTTCGATTCGGCTCTATTCGGCTCTAATAGCCTCTACTCGTCTTTATTAGACTCTACTCAACTCTATTATCTCTTTTCAACTCCATTTGACTCCATTCGACTCCAGTCAACTCCATTCTACAGAATTCTACTTCATCCTACTCTATTCTCTGTTATATTGCATAGTAGTCTACCCTACTCTAAACGAAAAATGTGTTTTATTAGAGTAGTAGTCAATTCGAATCGATTGGATTGGATTTGACTTGAATTGTTGGGATTCAATGCAATTCGACGGGATTCGACGCTATACGGCACGGTTCTGAGGGATTCGGCGTGATTCGTCTTGATTTCTATCGGTTCAGCTAATTTTAGCTCTATTTGGCTCTGTTTGGCAATATTGGACTCTATTCTACTCTAGTCTTTGATACTCTACTCGACCCTCTTCTATTCTTTCAGTTCAGTTCTGTTCTGTTCTATTCTGTTCTACTACATTCTATTCTGCCCTACCCTACCCTTGCTTACCCTACTGCAAGCTGTTCGATTCTATTCGAAACACTTGAACGCGATTCGAGCTGATTCGGGTCGTATCGGCTCGATTCAGCTCCTTTCTGCTCCATTAGACTCGATTCAGTTCTACTCGGCTCTTTTCTGCTCTATTCAGCTCTGATCGGCAGTATTCGACTCTATTTGACTCTAGTCTACTCCTCTCCACTCCACTCTATTCTTTCTGTTCTCTTCGATTCGACCGTACTCTACCCTAACCTTACCTGCACCTACACTAATCTATTTGATTCAGCTCGACACATTTCAATGCGATTCGACATGATTCGTCTCGATTCATCTCGAATTTGGTCGATTCGGGTGTATTCAGCTCTGTTCGGCTCTTTTCGGCTATTCGGTCTATTCACCTCTATTTGACTCTATTCTATTCTACTCTACTCTACTTAATTCTATTTCATTCTTTCTATTGCATTCTGTTCCGTGCTAGTCTAACCTCTCCTACCCTACCCTCCTCTACTCTAATCTATACGATTCAATTCAATGCGTTTCGTCGCGATTCCATGTGATTAGGCTTGAATCGGCTCCATTTAGCTCTCTTTGGCTTGAATCGGGTCAATTCGCCTCAATTCTGCTCGATTCAGCATAATTAGGCTCGATTAAAACTTATTGAGCTCTATTCAGCTCTTTTCTACTATATTTGTCTCTATTTGGCTCCATTCGACTCCATTCCACACCAGTCCACTCCATTCTACACTATTCTATTCTGTTCTACCCTACTCTAATCTATTCTAATCGATTCGATTCATCGCGATTCGTCTCATTTCCTCTCCACTCGACTCGATTCGGCTTGAACTGGGTCTTTTCATCCATATTCTGCACTACTCCACTCTGACGATTCTACTCTACTCATCTCTACTCCATTCTACTCTTTGTATTCTCTTCTGTTCTGCTCTATTCAATTGTACTGTGCCTTACCCACTGAATCCCTCCCTAACCTACACTACTCTAATCTATTCAATTTAATTCGATTTCATTCAATTCAATACTATTCTACCCTCTTAGACACAGTTCAAAGGGATTCGGTGAAATTCCACGAGTTTCGACAGGTTTTGGTTGGATTTCATGGAATTGGACGAAATTCGATGCAGTGGGATGCGATCAGGTGTGTTTTATCTCGATTTAGCTCGGTTCATTTTGTTTGTCTCTAGTTGGCTCTTTTCAGCTCCATTCGGCTACTTTCAGCTCGAATATGGTCGATTTGACTCGATTCGACGCAATTTGCCTTGATTCGGCTCGATTCGGCCCTATTTGGCCCTATTCGGTGCTCTTCAGCTCTATTCCACTCTTTTCTACTCTAGTCATCTCTGTCCGACTCCATTCGACTCCATTCCACACCATTCTACTCCATTCTACACTATCCTATTCTGCAGAACCCTAACCCACCCCACCCTATCCTAATCGAGTCTTTTATTTTCTCTTCTCTTCTGTGGTATTCTATTCTCTTTTTCTATTTTCTCTATTTCATCCTATGATACACTACCATAACCTACACTGAAGTATGTCATTCTATTCTTTTTATTCTATTTTCTTTGTTCCACCGCATGCTACCCTACCCTATGCTACCCCACCTAGTCATTGGGAGTACTTAATAAGGGTACTAATTAAGGGTACTAGTTATGGCAAGGGTAATGATTAACACAAGGTTACTAGTTCAGGCTACTAGTTGAAGCCAGGGCACTAGATAAGGCTACTAGTTGAGCTAAGATTCACTAGTTAGGGGTATTAGTGAATGCCAGGGTACTAGTGAAGGGTCCTAGTTCAGACACAAGTCCTTGTTGAGGGTACTGTTTTAGTCAAGGTTACTGTAAATTGCTACTGTTTAAGAGAAGGGTCCTAGTTAGGGGTACATGTTAAGGTAAGGGTACAAGTTAGGGTGACTAGTTAAGGCCAGTTGACTGGTTCAGGCAAGGCTACTAGTTAAGGTAAGTTTACAAGATAGGGTTACTCGTTCAGGCCAGTTTACTAGTTAAGGCAAGGCGACTAGTTAGGGGTACTAGTTAAGGTAAGGGTACAAGTTAGGGTTACTCGTCAGGCCAGTTTACTAGTGAAGGCAAGGCACCTAGTTAGGGCTACCGGTTAAGGCAAGGGTACTGTTAGGGCTGCTACATAAGGCAGGGCACTAGTTAAGGCAAGGCTACTAGTTCAGGGTACTAATTAAGGCAGGGGCACTAGTTCTGGCTCCTAGTTAAGGCAAGGGTACCAGTTTGGGGTCCTAATTCAGGGTACTTGTCAAGACAAGGGTACTATTCAAGGCTACTTGTCGAGGCTACTGATCTATGCCACTATTCTAGCTGACTTGGCTGGGTTACTAGTCTAGGCTACTACTCTAGCCTTCTCTTGTCTACTCTACTCTAGTCTACCTTAGTCTACCCTAGTCCACCCTATCAGAAACTCCGGTGCCATAACCCTTCTAATCTGTTTGATTTGATTCGATTCAAAGCATTTCGATGCCACTGGACACGACTATGCTCGAAGCTGCTCGATTCGGCTCGATTCAGCACCATTAGCTCGATTCAGCTCGATTATCCTCGTTTCCACTTGATTCGGCTCTGTTCAGCCTTTGTCGTCCCTATTCAGCTCGATTCCACTCTTTTCTACTCTATTCGTCTCTATTTCACTCCATTCTATTCATTCCACACAATTCGACTCTATTCTGCTCTACCCTACCCTACCCTACTCTAATTGACTCTAATCTCTCTGATGCGATTCATCTCCTTTTATCCCCATCCTGCTACATTCAGCTCTATTCGACTCGATGCTACTCTACGCTATCGTACTCTAGTCTACTCTTCTGTAGTCTAGTCTAGTCTACTCTCTTCTATTCTATTGTATGTTTGCGATTCTGTTCTGTTCTATTCTACTCCACTGTACTGTACCCTATGCTATCCCAACTCTAATCTATTCTACTCCATTTGATTGGATTCGATTCGACCCGTTTTGAAGTGATTCAGCTCGATTTGGCTCTATTCTACTCTATTCCCCTTCTACTATACTCTAGTCTACTCTTTTCTGTATTCTTTCTGTAATGTTCTGTTCTATTCTATTCTGTTTGATTCTATTCTACTCTAGTCTACCCTACCCTACCATACGCGAACATCCCCTACTCCAATCTATTCAATTTGAGTTGACGAATTTTGACACAATTCAGATCGAATCGGTTCGATTCGTGTCCGCTTGGCTCGAACAGAATAGATTCGGCTTGATTCAGCTCCATTAGACTCGATTCAATGAATTTGGCTCGATTCGAATTCATTAGGCTCAAATGAGCTCGATTCGGCCCTCTTTGGACCTATTCAGCACTATTTGGCTCTATTCGGCTCTTTTCTACTCTATTCGACTCCATTCAATTCCATTGCACACCATTCTACTCCATTCTACACTATTCTACTCTACCCTACTCTAATTTACTGTAATTGATTCGGTGGGATTCCATGCAATTTGTCTCCTTTCATCTCCATTCGGCTCGATTCGACTCTATTCTACGCTACTCTCCTCTACATTATTCTGCTCTACTCTACTTTTATCTACTCCATTCTATTGTGTTCTTTCTATTCCGTTCTACCGTGTTCAATTCTATTCTAATCTATTCTATCATAAAGTACTCTAATATATGTTGCTGGATTCAGTCGCATGCATTTCAATGCGATTGGCTCAAATCGGCTCCATTCCACTCCATTCATCCCCATTTGTCTCGAAGAGCTTCGATTCGGCTCTATTCGGCTCTAATAGCCTCTACTCGTCTTTATTAGACTCTACTCAACTCTATTATCTCTTTTCAACTCCATTTGACTCCATTCGACTCCAGTCAACTCCATTCTACAGAATTCTACTTCATCCTACTCTATTCTCTGTTATATTGCATAGTAGTCTACCCTACTCTAAACGAAAAATGTGTTTTATTAGAGTAGTAGTCAATTCGAATCGATTGGATTGGATTTGACTTGAATTGTTGGGATTCAATGCAATTCGACGGGATTCGACGCTATACGGCACGGTTCTGAGGAATTCGGCGTGATTCGTCTTGATTTCTATCGATTCAGCTAATTTTAGCTCTATTTGGCTCTGTTTGGCAATATTGGACTCTATTCTACTCTAGTCTTTGATACTCTACTCGACCCTCTTCTATTCTTTCAGTTCAGTTCTGTTCTGTTCTATTCTGTTCTACTACATTCTATTCTGCCCTACCCTACCCTTTCTTACCCTACTGTAATCTGTTCGATTCTATTCGAAACACTTGAACGCGATTCGAGCTGATTCGGGTCGTATCGGCTCGATTCAGCTCCTTTCTGCTCCATTAGACTCGATTCAGTTCTACTCGGCTCTTTTCTGCTCTATTCAGCTCTGATCGGCAGTATTCGACTCTATTTGACTCTAGTCTACTCCTCTCCACTCCACTCTATTCTTTCTGTTCTCTTCGATTCGACCGTACTCTACCCTAACCTTACCTGCACCTACACTAATCTATTTGATTCAGCTCGACACATTTCAATGCGATTCGACATGATTCGTCTCGATTCATCTCGAATTTGGTCGATTCGGGTGTATTCAGCTCTGTTCGGCTCTCTTCGGCTCTTCGGTCTATTCACCTCTATTTGACTCTACTCTATTCTACTCTACTCTACTTAATTCTATTTTATTCTTTCTCTTGCATTCTGTTCCGTGCTAGTCTAACCTCTCCTACCCTACCCTCCTCTACTCTAATCTATACGATTCAATTCAATGCGTTTCGTCGCGATTCCATGTGATTAGGCTTGAATCGGCTCCATTTAGCTCTCTTTGGCTTGAATCGGGTCAATTCGCCTCAATTCTGCTCGATTCAGCATAATTAGGCTCGATTAAAACTTATTGAGCTCTATTCAGCTCTTTTCTACTATATTTGTCTCTATTTGGCTCCATTCGACTCCATTCCACACCAGTCCATTCCATTCTACACTATTCTATTCTGTTCTACCCTACTCTAATCTATTCTAATCGATTCGATTCATCGCGATTCGTCTCATTTCCTCTCCACTCGACTCGATTCGGCTTGAACTGGGTCTTTTCATCCATATTCTGCACTACTCCACTCTGACGATTCTACTCTACTCATCTCTACTCCATTCTACTCTTTGTATTCTCTTCTGTTCTGCTCTATTCAATTGTACTGTGCCTTACCCACTGAATCCCTCCCTAACCTACACTACTCTAATCTATTCAATTTAATTTGATTTCATTCAATTCAATACTATTCTACCCTCTTAGACACAGTTCAAAGGGATTTGGTGAAATTCCAGGAGTTTCGACAGGTTTTGGTTGGATTTCATGGAATTGGACGGAATTCGATGCAGTGGGATGCGATCAGGTGTGTTTTATCTCGATTTAGCTCGGTTCATTTTGTTTGTCTCTAGTTGGCTCTTTTCAGCTCCATTCGGCTACTTTCAGCTCGAATATGGTCGATTTGACTCGATTCGACGCAATTTGCCTTGATTCGGCTCGATTTGGCCCTATTTGGCCCTATTCGGTGCTCTTCAGCTCTATTCCACTCTTTTCTACTCTAGTCATCTCTGTCCGATTCCATTCGACTCCATTCCACACCATTCTACTCCATTCTACACTATCCTATTCTGCAGAACCCTAACCCACCCCACCCTATCCTAATCGAGTCTTTTATTTTCTCTTCTCTTCTGTGGTATTCTATTCTCTTTTTCTATTTTCTCTATTTCATCCTATGATACACTACCATAACCTACACTGAAGTATGTCATTCTATTCTTTTTATTCTATTTTCTTTGTTCCACCGCATGCTACCCTACCCTATGCTACCCCACCTAGTCATTGGGAGTACTTCATAAGGGTACTAATTAAGGGTACTAGTTATGGCAAGGGTAATGATTAACACAAGGTTACTAGTTCAGGCTACTAGTTGAAGCCAGGGCACTAGATAAGGCTACTAGTTGAGCTAAGATTCACTAGTTAGGGGTATTAGTGAATGCCAGGGTACTAGTGAAGGGTCCTAGTTCAGACACAAGTCCTTGTTGCGGGTACTGTTTTAGTCAAGGTTACTGTAAATTGCTACTGTTTAAGAGAAGGGTCCTAGTTAGGGGTACATGTTAAGGTACGGGTACAAGTTAGGGTGACTAGTTAAGGCCAGTTGACTGGTTCAGGCAAGGCTACTAGTTAAGGCAAGTTTACAAGATAGGGTTACTCGTTCAGGCCAGTTTACTAGTTAAGGCAAGGCGACTAGTTAGGGGTACTAGTTAAGGTAAGGGTACAAGTTAGGGTTACTCGTCAGGCCAGTTTACTAGTTAAGGCAAGGCACCTAGTTAGGGCTACCGGTTAAGGCAAGGGTACTGTTAGGGCTGCTACATAAGGCAGGGCACTAGTTAAGGCAAGGCTACTAGTTCAGGGTACTAATTAAGGCAGGGGCACTAGTTATGGCTCCTAGTTAAGGCAAGGGTACCAGTTTGGGGTCCTAATTCAGGGTACTTGTCAAGACAAGGGTACTATTCAAGGCTACTTGTCGAGGCTACTGATCTATGCCACTATTCTAGCTGACTTGGCTGGGTTACTAGTCTAGGCTACTACTCTAGCCTTCTCTTGTCTACTCTACTCTAGTCTACCTTAGTCTACCCTAGTCCACCCTATCAGAAACTCCGGTGCCATAACCCTTCTAATCTGTTTGATTTGATTCGATTCAAAGCATTTCGATGCCATTGGACGCGACTATGCTGGAAGCTGCTCGATTCGGCTCGATTCAGCACCATTAGCTCGATTCAGCTCGATTATCCTCGTTTCCACTTGATTCGGCTCTGTTCAGCCTTTGTCGTCCCTATTCAGCTCGATTCCACTCTTTTCTACTCTATTCGTCTCTATTTCACTCCATTCTATTCATTCCACACAATTCGACTCTATTCTGCTCTACCCTACCCTACCCTACTCTAATTGACTCTAATCTCTCTGATGCGATTCATCTCCTTTTATCCCCATCCTGCTACATTCAGCTCTATTCGACTCGATGCTACTCTACTCTATTGTACTCTAGTCTACTCTTCTGTAGTCTAGTCTAGTCTACTCTCTTCTATTCTATTGTATGTTTGCGATTCTGTTCTGTTCTATTCTACTCCACTGTACTGTACCCTATGCTATCCCAACTCTAATCTAATCTACGCCATTTGATTGGATTCGATTCGACCCATTTTGAAGTGATTCAGCTCGATTTGGCTCTATTCTACTCCATTCCCCTTCTACTATACTCTAGTCTACTCTTTTCTGTATTCTTTCTGTAATGTTCTGTTCTATTCTATTCTGTTTGATTCTATTCTACTCTAGTCTACCCTACCCTACCATACGCGAACATCCCCTACTCCAATCTATTCAATTTGAGTTGACGAATTTTGACACAATTCAGATCGAATCGGTTCGATTCGTGTCCGCTTGGCTCGAACAGAATAGATTCGGCTTGATTCAGCTCCATTAGACTCGATTCAATGAATTTGGCTCGATTCGAATTCATTAGGCTCAAATGAGCTCGATTCGGCCCTCTTTGGACCTATTCAGCACTATTTGGCTCTATTCGGCTCTTTTCTACTCTATTCGACTCCATTCAATTCCATTGCACACCATTCTACTCCATTCTACACTATTCTACTCTACCCTACTCTAATTTACTGTAATTGATTCGGTGGGATTCCATGCAATTTGTCTCCTTTCATCTCCATTCGGCTCGATTCGACTCTATTCTACGCTACTCTCCTCTACATTATTCTGCTCTACTCTACTTTTATCTACTCCATTCTATTGTGTTCTTTCTATTCCGTTCTACCGTGTTCAATTCTATTCTAATCTATTCTATCATAAAGTACTCTAATATATGTTGCTGGATTCAGTTGCATTCATTTCAATGCGATTGGCTCAAATCGGCTCCATTCCACTCCATTCATCCCCATTTGTCTCGAAGAGCTTCGATTCGGCTCTATTCGGCTCTAATAGCCTCTACTCGACTTTAATAGACTCTACTCAACTCTATTATCTCTTTTCAACTCCATTTGACTCCATTCGACTCCAGTCAACTCCATTCTACAGAATTCTACTTCATCCTACTCTATTCTCTGTTATATTGCATAGTAGTCTACCCTACTCTAAACGAAAAATGTGTTTTATTAGAGTAGTAGTCAATTCGAATCGATTGGATTGGATTTGACTTGAATTGTTGGGATTCAATGCAATTCGACGGGATTCGACGCTATACGGCACGGTTCTGAGGGATTCGGCGTGATTCGTCTTGATTTCTATCGGTTCAGCTAATTTTAGCTCTATTTGGCTCTGTTTGGCAATATTGGACTCTATTCTACTCTAGTCTTTGATACTCTACTCGACCCTCTTCTATTCTTTCAGTTCAGTTCTGTTCTGTTCTATTCTGTTCTACTACATTCTATTCTACCCTACCCTACCCTTGCTTACCCTACTGCAATCTGTTCGATTCTATTCGAAACACTTGAACGCGATTCGAGCTGATTCGGGTCTTATCGGCTCGATTCAGCTCCTTTCTGCTCCATTAGACTCGATTCAGTTCTACTCGGCTCTTTTCTGCTCTATTCAGCTCTGATCGGCAGTATTCGACTCTATTTGACTCTAGTCTACTCCTCTCCACTCCACTCTATTCTTTCTGTTCTCTTCGATTCGACCGTACTCTACCCTAACCTTACCTGCACCTACACTAATCTATTTGATTCAGCTCGACACATTTCAATGCGATTCGACATGATTCGTCTCGATTCATCTCGAATTTGGTCGATTCGGGTGTATTCAGCTCTGTTCGGCTCTTTTCGGCTCTTCGGTCTATTCACCTCTATTTGACTCTATTCTATTCTACTCTACTCTACTTAATTCTATTTTATTCTTTCTATTGCATTCTGTTCCGTGCTAGTCTAACCTCTCCTACCCTACCCTCCTCTACTCTAATCTATACGATTCAATTCAATGCGTTTCGTCGCGATTCCATGTGATTAGGCTTGAATCGGCTCCATTTAGCTCTCTTTGGCTTGAATCGGGTCCATTCGCCTCAATTCTGCTCGATTCAGCATAATTAGGCTCGATTAAAACTTATTGAGCTCTATTCAGCTCTTTTCTACTATATTTGTCTCTATTTGGCTCCATTCGACTCCATTCCACACCAGTCCACTCCATTCTACACTATTCTATTCTGTTCTACCCTACTCTAATCTATTCTAATCGATTCGATTCATCGCGATTCGTCTCATTTCCTCTCCACTCGACTCGATTCGGCTTGAACTGGGTCTTTTCATCCATATTCTGCACTACTCCACTCTGACGATTCTACTCTACTCATCTCTACTCCATTCTACTCTTTGTATTCTCTTCTGTTCTGCTCTATTCAATTGTACTGTGCCTTACCCACTGAATCCCTCCCTAACCTACACTACTCTAATCTATTCAATTTCATTCGATTTCATTCAATTCAATACTATTCTACCCTCTTAGACACAGTTCAAAGGGATTCGGTGAAATTCCACGAGTTTCGACAGGTTTTGGTTGGATTTCATGGAATTGGACGAAATTCGATGCAGTGGGATGCGATCAGGTGTGTTTTATCTCGATTTAGCTCGGTTCATTTTGTTTGTCTCTAGTTGGCTCTTTTCAGCTCCATTCGGCTACTTTCAGCTCGAATATGGTCGATTTGACTCGATTCGACGCAATTTGCCTTGATTCGGCTCGATTCGGCCCTATTTGGCCCTATTCGGTGCTCTTCAGCTCTATTCCACTCTTTTCTACTCTAGTCATCTCTGTCCGACTCCATTCGACTCCATTCCACACCATTCTACTCCATTCTACACTATCCTATTCTGCAGAACCCTAACCCACCCCACCCTATCCTAATCGAGTCTTTTATTTTCTCTTCTCTTCTGTGGTATTCTATTCTCTTTTTCTATTTTCTCTATTTCATCCTATGATACACTACCATAACCTACACTGAAGTATGTCATTCTATTCTTTTTATTCTATTTTCTTTGTTCCACCGCATGCTACCCTACCCTATGCTACCCCACCTAGTCATTGGGAGTACTTAATAAGGGTACTAGTTATGGCAAGGGTAATGATTAACACAAGGTTACTAGTTCAGGCTACTAGTTGAAGCCAGGGCACTAGATAAGGCTACTAGTTGAGCTAAGATTCACTAGTTAGGGGTATTAGTGAATGCCAGGGTACTAGTGAAGGGTCCTAGTTCAGACACAAGTCCTTGTTGCGGGTACTGTTTTAGTCAAGGTTACTGTAAATTGCTACTGTTTAAGAGAACGGTCCTAGTTAGGGGTACATGTTAAGGTACGGGTACAAGTTAGGGTGACTAGTTAAGGCCAGTTGACTGGTTCAGGCAAGGCTACTAGTTAAGGTAAGTTTACAAGATAGGGTTACTCGTTCAGGCCAGTTTACTAGTTAAGGCAAGGCTACTAGTTAGGGGTACTAGTTAAGGTAAGGGTACAAGTTAGGGTTACTCGTCAGGCCAGTTTACTAGTTAAGGCAAGGCACCTAGTTTGGGCTACCGGTTAAGGCAAGGGTACTGTTAGGGCTGCTACATAAGGCAGGGCACTAGTTAAGGCAAGGCTACTAGTTCAGGGTACTAATTAAGGCAGGGGCACTAGTTATGGCTCCTAGTTAAGGCAAGGGTACCAGTTTGGGGTCCTAATTCAGGGTACTTGTCAAGACAAGGGTACTATTCAAGGCTACTTGTCGAGGCTACTGATCTATGCCACTATTCTAGCTGACTTGGCTGGGTTACTAGTCTAGGCTACTACTCTAGCCTTCTCTTGTCTACTCTACTCTAGTCTACCTTAGTCTACCCTAGTCCACCCTATCAGAAACTCCGGTGCCATAACCCTTCAATCTGTTTGATTTGATTCGATTCAAAGCATTTCGATGCCATTGGACGCGACTATGCTCGAAGCTGCTCGATTCGGCTCGATTCAGCACCATTAGCTCGATTCAGCTCGATTATCCTCGTTTCCACTTGATTCGGCTCTGTTCAGCCTTTGTCGTCCCTATTCAGCTCGATTCCACTCTTTTCTACTCTATTCGTCTCTATTTCACTCCATTCTATTCATTCCACACAATTCGACTCTATTCTGCTCTACCCTACCCTACCCTACTCTAATTGACTCTAATCTCTCTGATGCGATTCATCTCCTTTTATCCCCATCCTGCTATATTCAGCTCTATTCGACTCGATGCTACTCTACTCTATTGTACTCTAGTCTACTCTTCTGTAGTCTAGTCTAGTCTACTCTCTTCTATTCTATTGTATGTTTGCGATTCTGTTCTGTTCTATTCTACTCCACTGTACTGTACCCTATGCTATCCCAACTCTAATCTATTCTACTCCATTTGATTGGATTCGATTCGACCCATTTTGAAGTGATTCAGCTCGATTTGGCTCTATTCTACTCTATTCCCCTTCTACTATACTCTAGTCTACTCTTTTCTGTATTCTTTCTGTAATGTTCTCTTCTATTCTATTCTGTTTGATTCTATTCTACTCTAGTCTACCCTACCCTACCATACGCGAACATCCCCTACTCCAATCTATTCAATTTGAGTTGACGAATTTTGACACAATTCAGATCGAATCGGTTCGATTCGTGTCCGCTTGGCTCGAACAGAATAGATTCGGCTTGATTCAGCTCCATTAGACTCGATTCAATGAATTTGGCTCGATTCGAATTCATTAGGTTCAAATGAGCTCGATTCGGCCCTCTTTGGACCTATTCAGCACTATTTGGCTCTTTTCGGCTCTTTTCTACTCTATTCGACTCCATTCAATTCCATTGCACACCATTCTACTCCATTCTACACTATTCTACTCTACCCTACTCTAATTTACTGTAATTGATTCGGTGGGATTCCATGCAATTTGTCTCCTTTCATCTCCATTCGGCTCGATTCGACTCTATTCTACGCTACTCTCCTCTACATTATTCTGCTCTACTCTACTTTTATCTACTCCATTCTATTGTGTTCTTTCTATTCCGTTCTACCGTGTTCAATTCTATTCTAATCTATTCTATCATAAAGTACTCTAATATATGTTGCTGGATTCAGTTGCATGCATTTCAATGCGATTGGCTCAAATCGGCTCCATTCCACTCCATTCATCCCCATTTGTCTCGAAGAGCTTCGATTCGGCTCTATTCGGCTCTAATAGCCTCTACTCGACTTTAATAGACTCTACTCAACTCTATTATCTCTTTTCAACTCCATTTGACTCCATTCGACTCCAGTCAACTCCATTCTACAGAATTCTACTTCATCCTACTCTATTCTCTGTTATATTGCATAGTAGTCTACCCTACTCTAAACGAAAAATGTGTTTTATTAGAGTAGTAGTCAATTCGAATCGATTGGATTGGATTTGACTTGAATTGTTGGGATTCAATGCAATTCGACGGGATTCGACGCTATACGGCACGGTTCTGAGGGATTCGGCGTGATTCGTCTTGATTTCTATCGGTTCAGCTAATTTTAGCTCTATTTGGCTCTGTTTGGCAATATTGGACTCTATTCTACTCTAGTCTTTGATACTCTACTCGACCCTCTTCTATTCTTTCAGTTCAGTTCTGTTCTGTTCTATTCTGTTCTACTACATTCTATTCTACCCTACCCTACCCTTGCTTACCCTACTGCAATCTGTTCGATTCTATTCGAAACACTTGAACGCGATTCGAGCTGATTCGGGTCTTATCGGCTCGATTCAGCTCCTTTCTGCTCCATTAGACTCGATTCAGTTCTACTCGGCTCTTTTCTGCTCTATTCAGCTCTGATCGGCAGTATTCGACTCTATTTGACTCTAGTCTACTCCTCTCCACTCCACTCTATTCTTTCTGTTCTCTTCGATTCGACCGTACTCTACCCTAACCTTACCTGCACCTACACTAATCTATTTGATTCAGCTCGACACATTTCAATGCGATTCGACATGATTCGTCTCGATTCATCTCGAATTTGGTCGATTCGGGTGTATTCAGCTCTGTTCGGCTCTTTTCGGCTATTCGGTCTATTCACCTCTATTTGACTCTATTCTATTCTACTCTACTCTACTTAATTCTATTTTATTCTTTCTATTGCATTCTGTTCCGTGCTAGTCTAACCTCTCCTACCCTACCCTCCTCTACTCTAATCTATACGATTCAATTCAATGCGTTTCGTCGCGATTCCATGTGATTAGGCTTGAATCGGCTCCATTTAGCTCTCTTTGGCTTGAATCGGGTCCATTCGCCTCAATTCTGCTCGATTCAGCATAATTAGGCTCGATTAAAACTTATTGAGCTCTATTCAGCTCTTTTCTACTATATTTGTCTCTATTTGGCTCCATTCGACTCCATTCCACACCAGTCCACTCCATTCTACACTATTCTATTCTGTTCTACCCTACTCTAATCTATTCTAATCGATTCGATTCATCGCGATTCGTCTCATTTCCTCTCCACTCGACTCGATTCGGCTTGAACTGGGTCTTTTCATCCATATTCTGCACTACTCCACTCTGACGATTCTACTCTACTCATCTCTACTCCATTCTACTCTTTGTATTCTCTTCTGTTCTGCTCTATTCAATTGTACTGTGCCTTACCCACTGAATCCCTCCCTAACCTACACTACTCTAATCTATTCAATTTCATTCGATTTCATTCAATTCAATACTATTCTACCCTCTTAGACACAGTTCAAAGGGATTCGGTGAAATTCCACGAGTTTCGACAGGTTTTGGTTGGATTTCATGGAATTGGACGAAATTCGATGCAGTGGGATGCGATCAGGTGTGTTTTATCTCGATTTAGCTCGGTTCATTTTGTTTGTCTCTAGTTGGCTCTTTTCAGCTCCATTCGGCTACTTTCAGCTCGAATATGGTCGATTTGACTCGATTCGACGCAATTTGCCTTGATTCGGCTCGATTCGGCCCTATTTGGCCCTATTCGGTGCTCTTCAGCTCTATTCCACTCTTTTCTACTCTAGTCATCTCTGTCCGACTCCATTCGACTCCATTCCACACCATTCTACTCCATTCTACACTATCCTATTCTGCAGAACCCTAACCCACCCCACCCTATCCTAATCGAGTCTTTTATTTTCTCTTCTCTTCTGTGGTATTCTATTCTCTTTTTCTATTTTCTCTATTTCATCCTATGATACACTACCATAACCTACACTGAAGTATGTCATTCTATTCTTTTTATTCTATTTTCTTTGTTCCACCGCATGCTACCCTACCCTATGCTACCCCACCTAGTCATTGGGAGTACTTAATAAGGGTACTAGTTATGGCAAGGGTAATGATTAACACAAGGTTACTAGTTCAGGCTACTAGTTGAAGCCAGGGCACTAGATAAGGCTACTAGTTGAGCTAAGATTCACTAGTTAGGGGTATTAGTGAATGCCAGGGTACTAGTGAAGGGTCCTAGTTCAGACACAAGTCCTTGTTGCGGGTACTGTTTTAGTCAAGGTTACTGTAAATTGCTACTGTTTAAGAGAACGGTCCTAGTTAGGGGTACATGTTAAGGTACGGGTACAAGTTAGGGTGACTAGTTAAGGCCAGTTGACTGGTTCAGGCAAGGCTACTAGTTAAGGTAAGTTTACAAGATAGGGTTACTCGTTCAGGCCAGTTTACTAGTTAAGGCAAGGCTACTAGTTAGGGGTACTAGTTAAGGTAAGGGTACAAGTTAGGGTTACTCGTCAGGCCAGTTTACTAGTTAAGGCAAGGCACCTAGTTAGGGCTACCGGTTAAGGCAAGGGTACTGTTAGGGCTGCTACATAAGGCAGGGCACTAGTTAAGGCAAGGCTACTAGTTCAGGGTACTAATTAAGGCAGGGGCACTAGTTATGGCTCCTAGTTAAGGCAAGGGTACCAGTTTGGGGTCCTAATTCAGGGTACTTGTCAAGACAAGGGTACTATTCAAGGCTACTTGTCGAGGCTACTGATCTATGCCACTATTCTAGCTGACTTGGCTGGGTTACTAGTCTAGGCTACTACTCTAGCCTTCTCTTGTCTACTCTACTCTAGTCTACCTTAGTCTACCCTAGTCCACCCTATCAGAAACTCCGGTGCCATAACCCTTCTAATCTGTTTGATTTGATTCGATTCAAAGCATTTCGATGCCATTGGACGCGACTATGCTCGAAGCTGCTCGATTCGGCTCGATTCAGCACCATTAGCTCGATTCAGCTCGATTATCCTCGTTTCCACTTGATTCGGCTCTGTTCAGCCTTTGTCGTCCCTATTCAGCTCGATTCCACTCTTTTCTACTCTATTCGTCTCTATTTCACTCCATTCTATTCATTCCACACAATTCGACTCTATTCTGCTCTACCCTACCCTACCCTACTCTAATTGACTCTAATCTCTCTGATGCGATTCATCTCCTTTTATCCCCATCCTGCTACATTCAGCTCTATTCGACTCGATGCTACTCTACGCTATTGTACTCTAGTCTACTCTTCTGTAGTCTAGTCTAGTCTACTCTCTTCTATTCTATTGTATGTTTGCGATTCTGTTCTGTTCTATTCTACTCCACTGTACTGTACCCTATGCTATCCCAACTCTAATCTATTCTACTCCATTTGATTGGATTCGATTCGACCCGTTTTGAAGTGATTCAGCTCGATTTGGCTCTATTCTACTCTATTCCCCTTCTACTATACTCTAGTCTACTCTTTTCTGTATTCTTTCTGTAATGTTCTGTTCTATTCTATTCTGTTTGATTCTATTCTACTCTAGTCTACCCTACCCTACCATACGCGAACATCCCCTACTCCAATCTATTCAATTTGAGTTGACGAATTTTGACACAATTCAGATCGAATCGGTTCGATTCGTGTCCGCTTGGCTCGAACAGAATAGATTCGGCTTGATTCAGCTCCATTAGACTCGATTCAATGAATTTGGCTCGATTCGAATTCATTAGGCTCAAATGAGCTCGATTCGGCCCTCTTTGGACCTATTCAGCACTATTTGGCTCTTTTCGGCTCTTTTCTACTCTATTCGACTCCATTCAATTCCATTGCACACCATTCTACTCCATTCTACACTATTCTACTCTACCCTACTCTAATTTACTGTAATTGATTCGGTGGGATTCCATGCAATTTGTCTCCTTTCATCTCCATTCGGCTCGATTCGACTCTATTCTACGCTACTCTCCTCTACATTATTCTGCTCTACTCTACTTTTATCTACTCCATTCTATTGTGTTCTTTCTATTCCGTTCTACCGTGTTCAATTCTATTCTAATCTATTCTATCATAAAGTACTCTAATATATGTTGCTGGATTCAGTCGCATGCATTTCAATGCGATTGGCTCAAATCGGCTCCATTCCACTCCATTCATCCCCATTTGTCTCGAAGAGCTTCGATTCGGCTCTATTCGGCTCTAATAGCCTCTACTCGACTTTAATAGACTCTACTCAACTCTATTATCTCTTTTCAACTCCATTTGACTCCATTCGACTCCAGTCAACTCCATTCTACAGAATTCTACTTCATCCTACTCTATTCTCTGTTATATTGCATAGTAGTCTACCCTACTCTAAACGAAAAATGTGTTTTATTAGAGTAGTAGTCAATTCGAATCGATTGGATTGGATTTGACTTGAATTGTTGGGATTCAATGCAATTCGACGGGATTCGACGCTATACGGCACGGTTCTGAGGGATTCGGCGTGATTCGTCTTGATTTCTATCGGTTCAGCTAATTTTAGCTCTATTTGGCTCTGTTTGGCAATATTGGACTCTATTCTACTCTAGTCTTTGATACTCTACTCGACCCTCTTCTATTCTTTCAGTTCAGTTCTGTTCTGTTCTATTCTGTTCTACTACATTCTATTCTACCCTACCCTACCCTTGCTTACCCTACTGCAATCTGTTCGATTCTATTCGAAACACTTGAACGCGATTCGAGCTGATTCGGGTCTTATCGGCTCGATTCAGCTCCTTTCTGCTCCATTAGACTCGATTCAGTTCTACTCGGCTCTTTTCTGCTCTATTCAGCTCTGATCGGCAGTATTCGACTCTATTTGACTCTAGTCTACTCCTCTCCACTCCACTCTATTCTTTCTGTTCTCTTCGATTCGACCGTACTCTACCCTAACCTTACCTGCACCTACACTAATCTATTTGATTCAGCTCGACACATTTCAATGCGATTCGACATGATTCGTCTCGATTCATCTCGAATTTGGTCGATTCGGGTGTATTCAGCTCTGTTCGGCTCTTTTCGGCTCTTCGGTCTATTCACCTCTATTTGACTCTATTCTATTCTACTCTACTCTACTTAATTCTATTTTATTCTTTCTATTGCATTCTGTTCCGTGCTAGTCTAACCTCTCCTACCCTACCCTCCTCTACTCTAATCTATACGATTCAATTCAATGCGTTTCGTCGCGATTCCATGTGATTAGGCTTGAATCGGCTCCATTTAGCTCTCTTTGGCTTGAATCGGGTCCATTCGCCTCAATTCTGCTCGATTCAGCATAATTAGGCTCGATTAAAACTTATTGAGCTCTATTCAGCTCTTTTCTACTATATTTGTCTCTATTTGGCTCCATTCGACTCCATTCCACACCAGTCCACTCCATTCTACACTATTCTATTCTGTTCTACCCTACTCTAATCTATTCTAATCGATTCGATTCATCGCGATTCGTCTCATTTCCTCTCCACTCGACTCGATTCGGCTTGAACTGGGTCTTTTCATCCATATTCTGCACTACTCCACTCTGACGATTCTACTCTACTCATCTCTACTCCATTCTACTCTTTGTATTCTCTTCTGTTCTGCTCTATTCAATTGTACTGTGCCTTACCCACTGAATCCCTCCCTAACCTACACTACTCTAATCTATTCAATTTAATTCGATTTCATTCAATTCAATACTATTCTACCCTCTTAGACACAGTTCAAAGGGATTCGGTGAAATTCCACGAGTTTCGACAGGTTTTGGTTGGATTTCATGGAATTGGACGAAATTCGATGCAGTGGGATGCGATCAGGTGTGTTTTATCTCGATTTAGCTCGGTTCATTTTGTTTGTCTCTAGTTGGCTCTTTTCAGCTCCATTCGGCTACTTTCAGCTCGAATATGGTCGATTTGACTCGATTCGACGCAATTTGCCTTGATTCGGCTCGATTCGGCCCTATTTGGCCCTATTCGGTGCTCTTCAGCTCTATTCCACTCTTTTCTACTCTAGTCATCTCTGTCCGACTCCATTCGACTCCATTCCACACCATTCTACTCCATTCTACACTATCCTATTCTGCAGAACCCTAACCCACCCCACCCTATCCTAATCGAGTCTTTTATTTTCTCTTCTCTTCTGTGGTATTCTATTCTCTTTTTCTATTTTCTCTATTTCATCCTATGATACACTACCATAACCTACACTGAAGTATGTCATTCTATTCTTTTTATTCTATTTTCTTTGTTCCACCGCATGCTACCCTACCCTATGCTACCCCACCTAGTCATTGGGAGTACTTAATAAGGGTACTAGTTATGGCAAGGGTAATGATTAACACAAGGTTACTAGTTCAGGCTACTAGTTGAAGCCAGGGCACTAGATAAGGCTACTAGTTGAGCTAAGATTCACTAGTTAGGGGTATTAGTGAATGCCAGGGTACTAGTGAAGGGTCCTAGTTCAGACACAAGTCCTTGTTGCGGGTACTGTTTTAGTCAAGGTTACTGTAAATTGCTACTGTTTAAGAGAAGGGTCCTAGTTAGGGGTACATGTTAAGGTACGGGTACAAGTTAGGGTGACTAGTTAAGGCCAGTTGACTGGATCAGGCAAGGCTACTAGTTAAGGTAAGTTTACAAGATAGGGTTACTCGTTCAGGCCAGTTTACTAGTTAAGGCAAGGCGACTAGTTAGGGGTACTAGTTAAGGTAAGGGTACAAGTTAGGGTTACTCGTCAGGCCAGTTTACTAGTTAAGGCAAGGCACCTAGTTAGGGCTACCGGTTAAGGCAAGGGTACTGTTAGGGCTGCTACATAAGGCAGGGCACTAGTTAAGGCAAGGCTACTAGTTCAGGGTACTAATTAAGGCAGGGGCACTAGTTATGGCTCCTAGTTAAGGCAAGGGTACCAGTTTGGGGTCCTAATTCAGGGTACTTGTCAAGACAAGGGTACTATTCAAGGCTACTTGTCGAGGCTACTGATCTATGCCACTATTCTAGCTGACTTGGCTGGGTTACTAGTCTAGGCTACTACTCTAGCCTTCTCTTGTCTACTCTACTCTAGTCTACCTTAGTCTACCCTAGTCCACCCTATCAGAAACTCCGGTGCCATAACCCTTCTAATCTGTTTGATTTGATTCGATTCAAAGCATTTCGATGCCATTGGACGCGACTATGCTCGAAGCTGCTCGATTCGGCTCGATTCAGCACCATTAGCTCGATTCAGCTCGATTATCCTCGTTTCCACTTGATTCGGCTCTGTTCAGCCTTTGTCGTCCCTATTCAGCTCGATTCCACTCTTTTCTACTCTATTCGTCTCTATTTCACTCCATTCTATTCATTCCACACAATTCGACTCTATTCTGCTCTACCCTACCCTACCCTACTCTAATTGACTCTAATCTCTCTGATGCGATTCATCTCCTTTTATCCCCATCCTGCTATATTCAGCTCTATTCGACTCGATGCTACTCTACTCTATTGTACTCTAGTCTACTCTTCTGTAGTCTAGTCTAGTCTACTCTCTTCTATTCTATTGTATGTTTGCGATTCTGTTCTGTTCTATTCTACTCCACTGTACTGTACCCTATGCTATCCCAACTCTAATCTATTCTACTCCATTTGATTGGATTCGATTCGACCCGTTTTGAAGTGATTCAGCTCGATTTGGCTCTATTCTACTCTATTCCCCTTCTACTATACTCTAGTCTACTCTTTTCTGTATTCTTTCTGTAATGTTCTGTTCTATTCTATTCTGTTTGATTCTATTCTACTCTAGTCTACCCTACCCTACCATACGCGAACATCCCCTACTCCAATCTATTCAATTTGAGTTGACGAATTTTGACACAATTCAGATCGAATCGGTTCGATTCGTGTCCGCTTGGCTCGAACAGAATAGATTCGGCTTGATTCAGCTCCATTAGACTCGATTCAATGAATTTGGCTCGATTCGAATTCATTAGGCTCAAATGAGCTCGATTCGGCCCTCTTTGGACCTATTCAGCACTATTTGGCTCTTTTCGGCTCTTTTCTACTCTATTCGACTCCATTCAATTCCATTGCACACCATTCTACTCCATTCTACACTATTCTACTCTACCCTACTCTAATTTACTGTAATTGATTCGGTGGGATTCCATGCAATTTGTCTCCTTTCATCTCCATTCGGCTCGATTCGACTCTATTCTACGCTACTCTCCTCTACATTATTCTGCTCTACTCTACTTTTATCTACTCCATTCTATTGTGTTCTTTCTATTCCGTTCTACCGTGTTCAATTCTATTCTAATCTATTCTATCATAAAGTACTCTAATATATGTTGCTGGATTCAGTCGCATGCATTTCAATGCGATTGGCTCAAATCGGCTCCATTCCACTCCATTCATCCCCATTTGTCTCGAAGAGCTTCGATTCGGCTCTATTCGGCTCTAATAGCCTCTACTCGACTTTAATAGACTCTACTCAACTCTATTATCTCTTTTCAACTCCATTTGACTCCATTCGACTCCAGTCAACTCCATTCTACAGAATTCTACTTCATCCTACTCTATTCTCTGTTATATTGCATAGTAGTCTACCCTACTCTAAACGAAAAATGTGTTTTATTAGAGTAGTAGTCAATTCGAATCGATTGGATTGGATTTGACTTGAATTGTTGGGATTCAATGCAATTCGACGGGATTCGACGCTATACGGCACGGTTCTGAGGGATTCGGCGTGATTCGTCTTGATTTCTATCGGTTCAGCTAATTTTAGCTCTATTTGGCTCTGTTTGGCAATATTGGACTCTATTCTACTCTAGTCTTTGATACTCTACTCGACCCTCTTCTATTCTTTCAGTTCAGTTCTGTTCTGTTCTATTCTGTTCTACTACATTCTATTCTACCCTACCCTACCCTTGCTTACCCTACTGCAATCTGTTCGATTCTATTCGAAACACTTGAACGCGATTCGAGCTGATTCGGGTCTTATCGGCTCGATTCAGCTCCTTTCTGCTCCATTAGACTCGATTCAGTTCTACTCGGCTCTTTTCTGCTCTATTCAGCTCTGATCGGCAGTATTCGACTCTATTTGACTCTAGTCTACTCCTCTCCACTCCACTCTATTCTTTCTGTTCTCTTCGATTCGACCGTACTCTACCCTAACCTTACCTGCACCTACACTAATCTATTTGATTCAGCTCGACACATTTCAATGCGATTCGACATGATTCGTCTCGATTCATCTCGAATTTGGTCGATTCGGGTGTATTCAGCTCTGTTCGGCTCTTTTCGGCTCTTCGGTCTATTCACCTCTATTTGACTCTATTCTATTCTACTCTACTCTACTTAATTCTATTTTATTCTTTCTATTGCATTCTGTTCCGTGCTAGTCTAACCTCTCCTACCCTACCCTCCTCTACTCTAATCTATACGATTCAATTCAATGCGTTTCGTCGCGATTCCATGTGATTAGGCTTGAATCGGCTCCATTTAGCTCTCTTTGGCTTGAATCGGGTCCATTCGCCTCAATTCTGCTCGATTCAGCATAATTAGGCTCGATTAAAACTTATTGAGCTCTATTCAGCTCTTTTCTACTATATTTGTCTCTATTTGGCTCCATTCGACTCCATTCCACACCAGTCCACTCCATTCTACACTATTCTATTCTGTTCTACCCTACTCTAATCTATTCTAATCGATTCGATTCATCGCGATTCGTCTCATTTCCTCTCCACTCGACTCGATTCGGCTTGAACTGGGTCTTTTCATCCATATTCTGCACTACTCCACTCTGACGATTCTACTCTACTCATCTCTACTCCATTCTACTCTTTGTATTCTCTTCTGTTCTGCTCTATTCAATTGTACTGTGCCTTACCCACTGAATCCCTCCCTAACCTACACTACTCTAATCTATTCAATTTAATTCGATTTCATTCAATTCAATACTATTCTACCCTCTTAGACACAGTTCAAAGGGATTCGGTGAAATTCCACGAGTTTCGACAGGTTTTGGTTGGATTTCATGGAATTGGACGAAATTCGATGCAGTGGGATGCGATCAGGTGTGTTTTATCTCGATTTAGCTCGGTTCATTTTGTTTGTCTCTAGTTGGCTCTTTTCAGCTCCATTCGGCTACTTTCAGCTCGAATATGGTCGATTTGACTCGATTCGACGCAATTTGCCTTGATTCGGCTCGATTCGGCCCTATTTGGCCCTATTCGGTGCTCTTCAGCTCTATTCCACTCTTTTCTACTCTAGTCATCTCTGTCCGACTCCATTCGACTCCATTCCACACCATTCTACTCCATTCTACACTATCCTATTCTGCAGAACCCTAACCCACCCCACCCTATCCTAATCGAGTCTTTTATTTTCTCTTCTCTTCTGTGGTATTCTATTCTCTTTTTCTATTTTCTCTATTTCATCCTATGATACACTACCATAACCTACACTGAAGTATGTCATTCTATTCTTTTTATTCTATTTTCTTTGTTCCACCGCATGCTACCCTACCCTATGCTACCCCACCTAGTCATTGGGAGTACTTAATAAGGGTACTAGTTATGGCAAGGGTAATGATTAACACAAGGTTACTAGTTCAGGCTACTAGTTGAAGCCAGGGCACTAGATAAGGCTACTAGTTGAGCTAAGATTCACTAGTTAGGGGTATTAGTGAATGCCAGGGTACTAGTGAAGGGTCCTAGTTCAGACACAAGTCCTTGTTGCGGGTACTGTTTTAGTCAAGGTTACTGTAAATTGCTACTGTTTAAGAGAACGGTCCTAGTTAGGGGTACATGTTAAGGTACGGGTACAAGTTAGGGTGACTAGTTAAGGCCAGTTGACTGGATCAGGCAAGGCTACTAGTTAAGGTAAGTTTACAAGATAGGGTTACTCGTTCAGGCCAGTTTACTAGTTAAGGCAAGGCGACTAGTTAGGGGTACTAGTTAAGGTAAGGGTACAAGTTAGGGTTACTCGTCAGGCCAGTTTACTAGTTAAGGCAAGGCACCTAGTTAGGGCTACCGGTTAAGGCAAGGGTACTGTTAGGGCTGCTACATAAGGCAGGGCACTAGTTAAGGCAAGGCTACTAGTTCAGGGTACTAATTAAGGCAGGGGCACTAGTTATGGCTCCTAGTTAAGGCAAGGGTACCAGTTTGGGGTCCTAATTCAGGGTACTTGTCAAGACAAGGGTACTATTCAAGGCTACTTGTCGAGGCTACTGATCTATGCCACTATTCTAGCTGACTTGGCTGGGTTACTAGTCTAGGCTACTACTCTAGCCTTCTCTTGTCTACTCTACTCTAGTCTACCTTAGTCTACCCTAGTCCACCCTATCAGAAACTCCGGTGCCATAACCCTTCTAATCTGTTTGATTTGATTCGATTCAAAGCATTTCGATGCCATTGGACGCGACTATGCTCGAAGCTGCTCGATTCGGCTCGATTCAGCACCATTAGCTCGATTCAGCTCGATTATCCTCGTTTCCACTTGATTCGGCTCTGTTCAGCCTTTGTCGTCCCTATTCAGCTCGATTCCACTCTTTTCTACTCTATTCGTCTCTATTTCACTCCATTCTATTCATTCCACACAATTCGACTCTATTCTGCTCTACCCTACCCTACCCTACTCTAATTGACTCTAATCTCTCTGATGCGATTCATCTCCTTTTATCCCCATCCTGCTATATTCAGCTCTATTCGACTCGATGCTACTCTACTCTATTGTACTCTAGTCTACTCTTCTGTAGTCTAGTCTAGTCTACTCTCTTCTATTCTATTGTATGTTTGCGATTCTGTTCTGTTCTATTCTACTCCACTGTACTGTACCCTATGCTATCCCAACTCTAATCTAATCTACGCCATATAGAGAGATAGTATTGGACCCGTTTTGAAGTGATTCAGCTCGATTTGGCTCTATTCTACTCTATTCCCCTTCTACTATACTCTAGGCTACTCTTTTCTGTATTCTTTCTGTAATGTTCTGTTCTATTCTATTCTGTTTGATTCTATTCTACTCTAGTCTACCCTACCCTACCATACGCGAACATCCCCTACTCCAATCTATTCAATTTGAGTTGACGAATTTTGACACAATTCAGATCGAATCGGTTCGATTCGTGTCCGCTTGGCTCGAACAGAATAGATTCGGCTTGATTCAGCTCCATTAGACTCGATTCAATGAATTTGGCTCGATTCGAATTCATTAGGCTCAAATGAGCTCGATTCGGCCCTCTTTGGACCTATTCAGCACTATTTGGCTCTATTCGGCTCTTTTCTACTCTATTCGACTCCATTCAATTCCATTGCACACCATTCTACTCCATTCTACACTATTCTACTCTACCCTACTCTAATTTACTGTAATTGATTCGGTGGGATTCCATGCAATTTGTCTCCTTTCATCTCCATTCGGCTCGATTCGACTCTATTCTACGCTACTCTCCTCTACATTATTCTGCTCTACTCTACTTTTATCTACTCCATTCTATTGTGTTCTTTCTATTCCGTTCTACCGTGTTCAATTCTATTCTAATCTATTCTATCATAAAGTACTCTAATATATGTTGCTGGATTCAGTCGCATGCATTTCAATGAGATTGGCTCAAATCGGCTCCATTCCACTCCATTCATCCCCATTTGTCTCGAAGAGCTTCGATTCGGCTCTATTCGGCTCTAATAGCCTCTACTCGTCTTTATTAGACTCTACTCAACTCTATTATCTCTTTTCAACTCCATTTGACTCCATTCGACTCCAGTCAACTCCATTCTACAGAATTCTACTTCATCCTACTCTATTCTCTGTTATATTGCATAGTAGTCTACCCTACTCTAAACGAAAAATGTGTTTTATTAGAGTAGTAGTCAATTCGAATCGATTGGATTGGATTTGACTTGAATTGTTGGGATTCAATGCAATTCGACGAGATTCGACGCTATACGGCACGGTTCTGAGGGATTCGGCGTGATTCGTCTTGATTTCTATCGATTCAGCTAATTTTAGCTCTATTTGGCTCTGTTTGGCAATATTGGACTCTATTCTACTCTAGTCTTTGATACTCTACTCGACCCTCTTCTATTCTTTCAGTTCAGTTCTGTTCTGTTCTATTCTGTTCTACTACATTCTATTCTACCCTACCCTACCCTTGCTTACCCTACTGCAAGCTGTTCGATTCTATTCGAAACACTTGAACGCGATTCGAGCTGATTCGGGTCGTATCGGCTCGATTCAGCTCCTTTCTGCTCCATTAGACTCGATTCAGTTCTACTCGGCTCTTTTCTGCTCTATTCAGCTCTGATCGGCAGTATTCGACATAGAGAGATAGTATTCTACTCCTCTCCACTCCACTCTATTCTTTCTGTTCTCTTCGATTCGACCGTACTCTACCCTAACCTTACCTGCACCTACACTAATCTATTTGATTCAGCTCGACACATTTCAATGCGATTCGACATGATTCGTCTCGATTCATCTCGAATTTGGTCGATTCGGGTGTATTCAGCTCTGTTCGGCTCTTTTCGGCTATTCGGTCTATTCACCTCTATTTGACTCTATTCTATTCTACTCTACTCTACTTAATTCTATTTCATTCTTTCTATTGCATTCTGTTCCGTGCTAGTCTAACCTCTCCTACCCTACCCTCCTCTACTCTAATCTATACGATTCAATTCAATGCGTTTCGTCGCGATTCCATGTGATTAGGCTTGAATCGGCTCCATTTAGCTCTCTTTGGCTTGAATCGGGTCCATTCGCCTCAATTCTGCTCGATTCAGCATAATTAGGCTCGATTAAAACTTATTGAGCTCTATTCAGCTCTTTTCTACTATATTTGTCTCTATTTGGCTCCATTCGACTCCATTCCACACCAGTCCACTCCATTCTACACTATTCTATTCTGTTCTACCCTACTCTAATCTATTCTAATCGATTCGATTCATCGCGATTCGTCTCATTTCCTCTCCACTCGACTCGATTCGGCTTGAACTGGGTCTTTTCATCCATATTCTGCACTACTCCACTCTGACGATTCTACTCTACTCATCTCTACTCCATTCTACTCTTTGTATTCTCTTCTGTTCTGCTCTATTCAATTGTACTGTGCCTTACCCACTGAATCCCTCCCTAACCTACACTACTCTAATCTATTCAATTTAATTCGATTTCATTCAATTCAATACTATTCTACCCTCTTAGACACAGTTCAAAGGGATTCGGTGAAATTCCACGAGTTTCGACAGGTTTTGGTTGGATTTCATGGAATTGGACGAAATTCGATGCAGTGGGATGCGATCAGGTGTGTTTTATCTCGATTTAGCTCGGTTCATTTTGTTTGTCTCTAGTTGGCTCTTTTCAGCTCCATTCGGCTACTTTCAGCTCGAATATGGTCGATTTGACTCGATTCGACGCAATTTGCCTTGATTCGGCTCGATTCGGCCCTATTTGGCCCTATTCGGTGCTCTTCAGCTCTATTCCACTCTTTTCTACTCTAGTCATCTCTGTCCGACTCCATTCGACTCCATTCCACACCATTCTACTCCATTCTACACTATCCTATTCTGCAGAACCCTAACCCACCCCACCCTATCCTAATCGAGTCTTTTATTTTCTCTTCTCTTCTGTGGTATTCTATTCTCTTTTTCTATTTTCTCTATTTCATCCTATGATACACTACCATAACCTACACTGAAGTATGTCATTCTATTCTTTTTATTCTATTTTCTTTGTTCCACCGCATGCTACCCTACCCTATGCTACCCCACCTAGTCATTGGGAGTACTTAATAAGGGTACTAATTAAGGGTACTAGTTATGGCAAGGGTAATGATTAACACAAGGTTACTAGTTCAGGCTACTAGTTGAAGCCAGGGCACTAGATAAGGCTACTAGTTGAGCTAAGATTCACTAGTTAGGGGTATTAGTGAATGCCAGAGTACTAGTGAAGGGTCCTAGTTCAGACACAAGTCCTTGTTGCGGGTACTGTTTTAGTCAAGGTTACTGTAAATTGCTACTGTTTAAGAGAAGGGTCCTAGTTAGGGGTACATGTTAAGGTACGGGTACAAGTTCGGGTGACTAGTTAAGGCCAGTTGACTGGTTCAGGCAAGGCTACTAGTTAAGGCAAGTTTACAAGATAGGGTTACTCGTTCAGGCCAGTTTACTAGTTAAGGCAAGGCGACTAGTTAGGGGTACTAGTTAAGGTAAGGGTACAAGTTAGGGTTACTCGTCAGGCCAGTTTACTAGTTAAGGCAAGGCACCTAGTTAGGGCTACCGGTTAAGGCAAGGGTACTGTTAGGGCTGCTACATAAGGCAGGGCACTAGTTAAGGCAAGGCTACTAGTTCAGGGTACTAATTAAGGCAGGGGCACTAGTTATGGCTCCTAGTTAAGGCAAGGGTACCAGTTTGGGGTCCTAATTCAGGGTACTTGTCAAGACAAGGGTACTATTCAAGGCTACTTGTCGAGGCTACTGATCTATGCCACTATTCTAGCTGACTTGGCTGGGTTACTAGTCTAGGCTACTACTCTAGCCTTCTCTTGTCTACTCTACTCTAGTCTACCTTAGTCTACCCTAGTCCACCCTATCAGAAACTCCGGTGCCATAACCCTTCAATCTGTTTGATTTGATTCGATTCAAAGCATTTCGATGCCATTGGACGCGACTATGCTCGAAGCTGCTCGATTCGGCTCGATTCAGCACCATTAGCTCGATTCAGCTCGATTATCCTCGTTTCCACTTGATTCGGCTCTGTTCAGCCTTTGTCGTCCCTATTCAGCTCGATTCCACTCTTTTCTACTCTATTCGTCTCTATTTCACTCCATTCTATTCATTCCACACAATTCGACTCTATTCTGCTCTACCCTACCCTACCCTACTCTAATTGACTCTAATCTCTCTGATGCGATTCATCTCCTTTTATCCCCATCCTGCTACATTCAGCTCTATTCGACTCGATGCTACTCTACGCTATTGTACTCTAGTCTACTCTTCTGTAGTCTAGTCTAGTCTACTCTCTTCTATTCTATTGTATGTTTGCGATTCTGTTCTGTTCTATTCTACTCCACTGTACTGTACCCTATGCTATCCCAACTCTAATCTATTCTACTCCATTTGATTGGATTCGATTCGACCCATTTTGAAGTGATTCAGCTCGATTTGGCTCTATTCTACTCTATTCCCCTTCTACTATACTCTAGTCTACTCTTTTCTGTATTCTTTCTGTAATGTTCTGTTCTATTCTATTCTGTTTGATTCTATTCTACTCTAGTCTACCCTACCCTACCATACGCGAACATCCCCTACTCCAATCTATTCAATTTGAGTTGACGAATTTTGACACAATTCAGATCGAATCGGTTCGATTCGTGTCCGCTTGGCTCGAACAGAATAGATTCGGCTTGATTCAGCTCCATTAGACTCGATTCAATGAATTTGGCTCGATTCGAATTCATTAGGCTCAAATGAGCTCGATTCGGCCCTCTTTGGACCTATTCAGCACTATTTGGCTCTATTCGGCTCTTTTCTACTCTATTCGACTCCATTCAATTCCATTGCACACCATTCTACTCCATTCTACACTATTCTACTCTACCCTACTCTAATTTACTGTAATTGATTCGGTGGGATTCCATGCAATTTGTCTCCTTTCATCTCCATTCGGCTCGATTCGACTCTATTCTACGCTACTCTCCTCTACATTATTCTGCTCTACTCTACTTTTATCTACTCCATTCTATTGTGTTCTTTCTATTCCGTTCTACCGTGTTCAATTCTATTCTAATCTATTCTATCATAAAGTACTCTAATATATGTTGCTGGATTCAGTTGCATGCATTTCAATGCGATTGGCTCAAATCGGCTCCATTCCACTCCATTCATCCCCATTTGTCTCGAAGAGCTTCGATTCGGCTCTATTCGGCTCTAATAGCCTCTACTCGACTTTAATAGACTCTACTCAACTCTATTATCTCTTTTCAACTCCATTTGACTCCATTCGACTCCAGTCAACTCCATTCTACAGAATTCTACTTCATCCTACTCTATTCTCTGTTATATTGCATAGTAGTCTACCCTACTCTAAACGAAAAATGTGTTTTATTAGAGTAGTAGTCAATTCGAATCGATTGGATTGGATTTGACTTGAATTGTTGGGATTCAATGCAATTCGACGGGATTCGACGCTATACGGCACGGTTCTGAGGGATTCGGCGTGATTCGTCTTGATTTCTATCGGTTCAGCTAATTTTAGCTCTATTTGGCTCTGTTTGGCAATATTGGACTCTATTCTACTCTAGTCTTTGATACTCTACTCAACCCTCTTCTATTCTTTCAGTTCAGTTCTGTTCTGTTCTATTCTGTTCTACTACATTCTATTCTACCCTACCCTACCCTTGCTTACCCTACTGTAATCTGTTCGATTCTATTCGAAACACTTGAACGCGATTCGAGCTGATTCGGGTCGTATCGGCTCGATTCAGCTCCTTTCTGCTCCATTAGACTCGATTCAGTTCTACTCGGCTCTTTTCTGCTCTATTCAGCTCTGATCGGCAGTATTCGACTCTATTTGACTCTAGTCTACTCCTCTCCACTCCACTCTATTCTTTCTGTTCTCTTCGATTCGACCGTACTCTACCCTAACCTTACCTGCACCTACACTAATCTATTTGATTCAGCTCGACACATTTCAATGCGATTCGACATGATTCGTCTCGATTCATCTCGAATTTGGTCGATTCGGGTGTATTCAGCTCTGTTCAGCTCTTTTCGGCTATTCGGTCTATTCACCTCTATTTGACTCTATTCTATTCTACTCTACTCTACTTAATTCTATTTCATTCTTTCTATTGCATTCTGTTCCGTGCTAGTCTAACCTCTCCTACCCTACCCTCCTCTACTCTAATCTATACGATTCAATTCAATGCGTTTCGTCGCGATTCCATGTGATTAGGCTTGAATCGGCTCCATTTAGCTCTCTTTGGCTTGAATCGGGTCAATTCGCCTCAATTCTGCTCGATTCAGCATAATTAGGCTCGATTAAAACTTATTGAGCTCTATTCAGCTCTTTTCTACTATATTTGTCTCTATTTGGCTCCATTCGACTCCATTCCACACCAGTCCACTCCATTCTACACTATTCTATTCTGTTCTACCCTACTCTAATCTATTCTAATCGATTCGATTCATCGCGATTCGTCTCATTTCCTCTCCACTCGACTCGATTCGGCTTGAACTGGGTCTTTTCATCCATATTCTGCACTACTCCACTCTGACGATTCTACTCTACTCATCTCTACTCCATTCTACTCTTTGTATTCTCTTCTGTTCTGCTCTATTCAATTGTACTGTGCCTTACCCACTGAATCCCTCCCTAACCTACACTACTCTAATCTATTCAATTTAATTCGATTTCATTCAATTCAATACTATTCTACCCTCTTAGACACAGTTCAAAGGGATTCGGTGAAATTCCACGAGTTTCGACAGGTTTTGGTTGGATTTCATGGAATTGGACGAAATTCGATGCAGTGGGATGCGATCAGGTGTGTTTTATCTCGATTTAGCTCGGTTCATTTTGTTTGTCTCTAGTTGGCTCTTTTCAGCTCCATTCGGCTACTTTCAGCTCGAATATGGTCGATTTGACTCGATTCGACGCAATTTGCCTTGATTCGGCTCGATTCGGCCCTATTTGGCCCTATTCGGTGCTCTTCAGCTCTATTCCACTCTTTTCTACTCTAGTCATCTCTGTCCGACTCCATTCGACTCCATTCCACACCATTCTACTCCATTCTACACTATCCTATTCTGCAGAACCCTAACCCACCCCACCCTATCCTAATCGAGTCTTTTATTTTCTCTTCTCTTCTGTGGTGTTCTATTCTCTTTTTCTATTTTCTCTATTTCATCCTATGATACACTACCATAACCTACACTGAAGTATGTCATTCTATTCTTTTTATTCTATTTTCTTTGTTCCACCGCATGCTACCCTACCCTATGCTACCCCACCTAGTCATTGGGAGTACTTAATAAGGGTACTAATTAAGGGTACTAGTTATGGCAAGGGTAATGATTAACACAAGGTTACTAGTTCAGGCTACTAGTTGAAGCCAGGGCACTAGATAAGGCTACTAGTTGAGCTAAGATTCACTAGTTAGGGGTATTAGTGAATGCCAGAGTACTAGTGAAGGGTCCTAGTTCAGACACAAGTCCTTGTTGCGGGTACTGTTTTAGTCAAGGTTACTGTAAATTGCTACTGTTTAAGAGAAGGGTCCTAGTTAGGGGTACATGTTAAGGTACGGGTACAAGTTCGGGTGACTAGTTAAGGCCAGTTGACTGGTTCAGGCAAGGCTACTAGTTAAGGCAAGTTTACAAGATAGGGTTACTCGTTCAGGCCAGTTTACTAGTTAAGGCAAGGCGACTAGTTAGGGGTACTAGTTAAGGTAAGGGTACAAGTTAGGGTTACTCGTCAGGCCAGTTTACTAGTTAAGGCAAGGCACCTAGTTAGGGCTACCGGTTAAGGCAAGGGTACTGTTAGGGCTGCTACATAAGGCAGGGCACTAGTTAAGGCAAGGCTACTAGTTCAGGGTACTAATTAAGGCAGGGGCACTAGTTATGGCTCCTAGTTAAGGCAAGGGTACCAGTTTGGGGTCCTAATTCAGGGTACTTGTCAAGACAAGGGTACTATTCAAGGCTACTTGTCGAGGCTACTGATCTATGCCACTATTCTAGCTGACTTGGCTGGGTTACTAGTCTAGGCTACTACTCTAGCCTTCTCTTGTCTACTCTACTCTAGTCTACCTTAGTCTACCCTAGTCCACCCTATCAGAAACTCCGGTGCCATAACCCTTCAATCTGTTTGATTTGATTCGATTCAAAGCATTTCGATGCCATTGGACGCGACTATGCTCGAAGCTGCTCGATTCGGCTCGATTCAGCACCATTAGCTCGATTCAGCTCGATTATCCTCGTTTCCACTTGATTCGGCTCTGTTCAGCCTTTGTCGTCCCTATTCAGCTCGATTCCACTCTTTTCTACTCTATTCGTCTCTATTTCACTCCATTCTATTCATTCCACACAATTCGACTCTATTCTGCTCTACCCTACCCTACCCTACTCTAATTGACTCTAATCTCTCTGATGCGATTCATCTCCTTTTATCCCCATCCTGCTACATTCAGCTCTATTCGACTCGATGCTACTCTACGCTATTGTACTCTAGTCTACTCTTCTGTAGTCTAGTCTAGTCTACTCTCTTCTATTCTATTGTATGTTTGCGATTCTGTTCTGTTCTATTCTACTCCACTGTACTGTACCCTATGCTATCCCAACTCTAATCTATTCTACTCCATTTGATTGGATTCGATTCGACCCATTTTGAAGTGATTCAGCTCGATTTGGCTCTATTCTACTCTATTCCCCTTCTACTATACTCTAGTCTACTCTTTTCTGTATTCTTTCTGTAATGTTCTGTTCTATTCTATTCTGTTTGATTCTATTCTACTCTAGTCTACCCTACCCTACCATACGCGAACATCCCCTACTCCAATCTATTCAATTTGAGTTGACGAATTTTGACACAATTCAGATCGAATCGGTTCGATTCGTGTCCGCTTGGCTCGAACAGAATAGATTCGGCTTGATTCAGCTCCATTAGACTCGATTCAATGAATTTGGCTCGATTCGAATTCATTAGGCTCAAATGAGCTCGATTCGGCCCTCTTTGGACCTATTCAGCACTATTTGGCTCTATTCGGCTCTTTTCTACTCTATTCGACTCCATTCAATTCCATTGCACACCATTCTACTCCATTCTACACTATTCTACTCTACCCTACTCTAATTTACTGTAATTGATTCGGTGGGATTCCATGCAATTTGTCTCCTTTCATCTCCATTCGGCTCGATTCGACTCTATTCTACGCTACTCTCCTCTACATTATTCTGCTCTACTCTACTTTTATCTACTCCATTCTATTGTGTTCTTTCTATTCCGTTCTACCGTGTTCAATTCTATTCTAATCTATTCTATCATAAAGTACTCTAATATATGTTGCTGGATTCAGTTGCATGCATTTCAATGCGATTGGCTCAAATCGGCTCCATTCCACTCCATTCATCCCCATTTGTCTCGAAGAGCTTCGATTCGGCTCTATTCGGCTCTAATAGCCTCTACTCGACTTTAATAGACTCTACTCAACTCTATTATCTCTTTTCAACTCCATTTGACTCCATTCGACTCCAGTCAACTCCATTCTACAGAATTCTACTTCATCCTACTCTATTCTCTGTTATATTGCATAGTAGTCTACCCTACTCTAAACGAAAAATGTGTTTTATTAGAGTAGTAGTCAATTCGAATCGATTGGATTGGATTTGACTTGAATTGTTGGGATTCAATGCAATTCGACGGGATTCGACGCTATACGGCACGGTTCTGAGGGATTCGGCGTGATTCGTCTTGATTTCTATCGGTTCAGCTAATTTTAGCTCTATTTGGCTCTGTTTGGCAATATTGGACTCTATTCTACTCTAGTCTTTGATACTCTACTCAACCCTCTTCTATTCTTTCAGTTCAGTTCTGTTCTGTTCTATTCTGTTCTACTACATTCTATTCTACCCTACCCTACCCTTGCTTACCCTACTGTAATCTGTTCGATTCTATTCGAAACACTTGAACGCGATTCGAGCTGATTCGGGTCGTATCGGCTCGATTCAGCTCCTTTCTGCTCCATTAGACTCGATTCAGTTCTACTCGGCTCTTTTCTGCTCTATTCAGCTCTGATCGGCAGTATTCGACTCTATTTGACTCTAGTCTACTCCTCTCCACTCCACTCTATTCTTTCTGTTCTCTTCGATTCGACCGTACTCTACCCTAACCTTACCTGCACCTACACTAATCTATTTGATTCAGCTCGACACATTTCAATGCGATTCGACATGATTCGTCTCGATTCATCTCGAATTTGGTCGATTCGGGTGTATTCAGCTCTGTTCAGCTCTTTTCGGCTATTCGGTCTATTCACCTCTATTTGACTCTATTCTATTCTACTCTACTCTACTTAATTCTATTTCATTCTTTCTATTGCATTCTGTTCCGTGCTAGTCTAACCTCTCCTACCCTACCCTCCTCTACTCTAATCTATACGATTCAATTCAATGCGTTTCGTCGCGATTCCATGTGATTAGGCTTGAATCGGCTCCATTTAGCTCTCTTTGGCTTGAATCGGGTCAATTCGCCTCAATTCTGCTCGATTCAGCATAATTAGGCTCGATTAAAACTTATTGAGCTCTATTCAGCTCTTTTCTACTATATTTGTCTCTATTTGGCTCCATTCGACTCCATTCCACACCAGTCCACTCCATTCTACACTATTCTATTCTGTTCTACCCTACTCTAATCTATTCTAATCGATTCGATTCATCGCGATTCGTCTCATTTCCTCTCCACTCGACTCGATTCGGCTTGAACTGGGTCTTTTCATCCATATTCTGCACTACTCCACTCTGACGATTCTACTCTACTCATCTCTACTCCATTCTACTCTTTGTATTCTCTTCTGTTCTGCTCTATTCAATTGTACTGTGCCTTACCCACTGAATCCCTCCCTAACCTACACTACTCTAATCTATTCAATTTAATTCGATTTCATTCAATTCAATACTATTCTACCCTCTTAGACACAGTTCAAAGGGATTCGGTGAAATTCCACGAGTTTCGACAGGTTTTGGTTGGATTTCATGGAATTGGACGAAATTCGATGCAGTGGGATGCGATCAGGTGTGTTTTATCTCGATTTAGCTCGGTTCATTTTGTTTGTCTCTAGTTGGCTCTTTTCAGCTCCATTCGGCTACTTTCAGCTCGAATATGGTCGATTTGACTCGATTCGACGCAATTTGCCTTGATTCGGCTCGATTCGGCCCTATTTGGCCCTATTCGGTGCTCTTCAGCTCTATTCCACTCTTTTCTACTCTAGTCATCTCTGTCCGACTCCATTCGACTCCATTCCACACCATTCTACTCCATTCTACACTATCCTATTCTGCAGAACCCTAACCCACCCCACCCTATCCTAATCGAGTCTTTTATTTTCTCTTCTCTTCTGTGGTGTTCTATTCTCTTTTTCTATTTTCTCTATTTCATCCTATGATACACTACCATAACCTACACTGAAGTATGTCATTCTATTCTTTTTATTCTATTTTCTTTGTTCCACCGCATGCTACCCTACCCTATGCTACCCCACCTAGTCATTGGGAGTACTTAATAAGGGTACTAATTAAGGGTACTAGTTATGGCAAGGGTAATGATTAACACAAGGTTACTAGTTCAGGCTACTAGTTGAAGCCAGGGCACTAGATAAGGCTACTAGTTGAGCTAAGATTCACTAGTTAGGGGTATTAGTGAATGCCAGGGTACTAGTGAAGGGTCCTAGTTCAGACACAAGTCCTTGTTGCGGGTACTGTTTTAGTCAAGGTTACTGTAAATTGCTACTGTTTAAGAGAAGGGTCCTAGTTAGGGGTACATGTTAAGGTACGGGTACAAGTTCGGGTGACTAGTTAAGGCCAGTTGACTGGTTCAGGCAAGGCTACTAGTTAAGGCAAGTTTACAAGATAGGGTTACTCGTTCAGGCCAGTTTACTAGTTAAGGCAAGGCGACTAGTTAGGGGTACTAGTTAAGGTAAGGGTACAAGTTAGGGTTACTCGTCAGGCCAGTTTACTAGTTAAGGCAAGGCACCTAGTTAGGGCTACCGGTTAAGGCAAGGGTACTGTTAGGGCTGCTACATAAGGCAGGGCACTAGTTAAGGCAAGGCTACTAGTTCAGGGTACTAATTAAGGCAGGGGCACTAGTTATGGCTCCTAGTTAAGGCAAGGGTACCAGTTTGGGGTCCTAATTCAGGGTACTTGTCAAGACAAGGGTACTATTCAAGGCTACTTGTCGAGGCTACTGATCTATGCCACTATTCTAGCTGACTTGGCTGGGTTACTAGTCTAGGCTACTACTCTAGCCTTCTCTTGTCTACTCTACTCTAGTCTACCTTAGTCTACCCTAGTCCACCCTATCAGAAACTCCGGTGCCATAACCCTTCAATCTGTTTGATTTGATTCGATTCAAAGCATTTCGATGCCATTGGACGCGACTATGCTCGAAGCTGCTCGATTCGGCTCGATTCAGCACCATTAGCTCGATTCAGCTCGATTATCCTCGTTTCCACTTGATTCGGCTCTGTTCAGCCTTTGTCGTCCCTATTCAGCTCGATTCCACTCTTTTCTACTCTATTCGTCTCTATTTCACTCCATTCTATTCATTCCACACAATTCGACTCTATTCTGCTCTACCCTACCCTACCCTACTCTAATTGACTCTAATCTCTCTGATGCGATTCATCTCCTTTTATCCCCATCCTGCTACATTCAGCTCTATTCGACTCGATGCTACTCTACGCTATTGTACTCTAGTCTACTCTTCTGTAGTCTAGTCTAGTCTACTCTCTTCTATTCTATTGTATGTTTGCGATTCTGTTCTGTTCTATTCTACTCCACTGTACTGTACCCTATGCTATCCCAACTCTAATCTATTCTACTCCATTTGATTGGATTCGATTCGACCCATTTTGAAGTGATTCAGCTCGATTTGGCTCTATTCTACTCTATTCCCCTTCTACTATACTCTAGTCTACTCTTTTCTGTATTCTTTCTGTAATGTTCTGTTCTATTCTATTCTGTTTGATTCTATTCTACTCTAGTCTACCCTACCCTACCATACGCGAACATCCCCTACTCCAATCTATTCAATTTGAGTTGACGAATTTTGACACAATTCAGATCGAATCGGTTCGATTCGTGTCCGCTTGGCTCGAACAGAATAGATTCGGCTTGATTCAGCTCCATTAGACTCGATTCAATGAATTTGGCTCGATTCGAATTCATTAGGCTCAAATGAGCTCGATTCGGCCCTCTTTGGACCTATTCAGCACTATTTGGCTCTATTCGGCTCTTTTCTACTCTATTCGACTCCATTCAATTCCATTGCACACCATTCTACTCCATTCTACACTATTCTACTCTACCCTACTCTAATTTACTGTAATTGATTCGGTGGGATTCCATGCAATTTGTCTCCTTTCATCTCCATTCGGCTCGATTCGACTCTATTCTACGCTACTCTCCTCTACATTATTCTGCTCTACTCTACTTTTATCTACTCCATTCTATTGTGTTCTTTCTATTCCGTTCTACCGTGTTCAATTCTATTCTAATCTATTCTATCATAAAGTACTCTAATATATGTTGCTGGATTCAGTTGCATGCATTTCAATGCGATTGGCTCAAATCGGCTCCATTCCACTCCATTCATCCCCATTTGTCTCGAAGAGCTTCGATTCGGCTCTATTCGGCTCTAATAGCCTCTACTCGACTTTAATAGACTCTACTCAACTCTATTATCTCTTTTCAACTCCATTTGACTCCATTCGACTCCAGTCAACTCCATTCTACAGAATTCTACTTCATCCTACTCTATTCTCTGTTATATTGCATAGTAGTCTACCCTACTCTAAACGAAAAATGTGTTTTATTAGAGTAGTAGTCAATTCGAATCGATTGGATTGGATTTGACTTGAATTGTTGGGATTCAATGCAATTCGACGGGATTCGACGCTATACGGCACGGTTCTGAGGGATTCGGCGTGATTCGTCTTGATTTCTATCGGTTCAGCTAATTTTAGCTCTATTTGGCTCTGTTTGGCAATATTGGACTCTATTCTACTCTAGTCTTTGATACTCTACTCAACCCTCTTCTATTCTTTCAGTTCAGTTCTGTTCTGTTCTATTCTGTTCTACTACATTCTATTCTACCCTACCCTACCCTTGCTTACCCTACTGTAATCTGTTCGATTCTATTCGAAACACTTGAACGCGATTCGAGCTGATTCGGGTCGTATCGGCTCGATTCAGCTCCTTTCTGCTCCATTAGACTCGATTCAGTTCTACTCGGCTCTTTTCTGCTCTATTCAGCTCTGATCGGCAGTATTCGACTCTATTTGACTCTAGTCTACTCCTCTCCACTCCACTCTATTCTTTCTGTTCTCTTCGATTCGACCGTACTCTACCCTAACCTTACCTGCACCTACACTAATCTATTTGATTCAGCTCGACACATTTCAATGCGATTCGACATGATTCGTCTCGATTCATCTCGAATTTGGTCGATTCGGGTGTATTCAGCTCTGTTCAGCTCTTTTCGGCTATTCGGTCTATTCACCTCTATTTGACTCTATTCTATTCTACTCTACTCTACTTAATTCTATTTCATTCTTTCTATTGCATTCTGTTCCGTGCTAGTCTAACCTCTCCTACCCTACCCTCCTCTACTCTAATCTATACGATTCAATTCAATGCGTTTCGTCGCGATTCCATGTGATTAGGCTTGAATCGGCTCCATTTAGCTCTCTTTGGCTTGAATCGGGTCAATTCGCCTCAATTCTGCTCGATTCAGCATAATTAGGCTCGATTAAAACTTATTGAGCTCTATTCAGCTCTTTTCTACTATATTTGTCTCTATTTGGCTCCATTCGACTCCATTCCACACCAGTCCACTCCATTCTACACTATTCTATTCTGTTCTACCCTACTCTAATCTATTCTAATCGATTCGATTCATCGCGATTCGTCTCATTTCCTCTCCACTCGACTCGATTCGGCTTGAACTGGGTCTTTTCATCCATATTCTGCACTACTCCACTCTGACGATTCTACTCTACTCATCTCTACTCCATTCTACTCTTTGTATTCTCTTCTGTTCTGCTCTATTCAATTGTACTGTGCCTTACCCACTGAATCCCTCCCTAACCTACACTACTCTAATCTATTCAATTTAATTCGATTTCATTCAATTCAATACTATTCTACCCTCTTAGACACAGTTCAAAGGGATTCGGTGAAATTCCACGAGTTTCGACAGGTTTTGGTTGGATTTCATGGAATTGGACGAAATTCGATGCAGTGGGATGCGATCAGGTGTGTTTTATCTCGATTTAGCTCGGTTCATTTTGTTTGTCTCTAGTTGGCTCTTTTCAGCTCCATTCGGCTACTTTCAGCTCGAATATGGTCGATTTGACTCGATTCGACGCAATTTGCCTTGATTCGGCTCGATTCGGCCCTATTTGGCCCTATTCGGTGCTCTTCAGCTCTATTCCACTCTTTTCTACTCTAGTCATCTCTGTCCGACTCCATTCGACTCCATTCCACACCATTCTACTCCATTCTACACTATCCTATTCTGCAGAACCCTAACCCACCCCACCCTATCCTAATCGAGTCTTTTATTTTCTCTTCTCTTCTGTGGTGTTCTATTCTCTTTTTCTATTTTCTCTATTTCATCCTATGATACACTACCATAACCTACACTGAAGTATGTCATTCTATTCTTTTTATTCTATTTTCTTTGTTCCACCGCATGCTACCCTACCCTATGCTACCCCACCTAGTCATTGGGAGTACTTAATAAGGGTACTAATTAAGGGTACTAGTTATGGCAAGGGTAATGATTAACACAAGGTTACTAGTTCAGGCTACTAGTTGAAGCCAGGGCACTAGATAAGGCTACTAGTTGAGCTAAGATTCACTAGTTAGGGGTATTAGTGAATGCCAGGGTACTAGTGAAGGGTCCTAGTTCAGACACAAGTCCTTGTTGCGGGTACTGTTTTAGTCAAGGTTACTGTAAATTGCTACTGTTTAAGAGAAGGGTCCTAGTTAGGGGTACATGTTAAGGTACGGGTACAAGTTAGGGTGACTAGTTAAGGCCAGTTGACTGGTTCAGGCAAGGCTACTAGTTAAGGCAAGTTTACAAGATAGGGTTACTCGTTCAGGCCAGTTTACTAGTTAAGGCAAGGCGACTAGTTAGGGGTACTAGTTAAGGTAAGGGTACAAGTTAGGGTTACTCGTCAGGCCAGTTTACTAGTTAAGGCAAGGCACCTAGTTAGGGCTACCGGTTAAGGCAAGGGTACTGTTAGGGCTGCTACATAAGGCAGGGCACTAGTTAAGGCAAGGCTACTAGTTCAGGGTACTAATTAAGGCAGGGGCACTAGTTATGGCTCCTAGTTAAGGCAAGGGTACCAGTTTGGGGTCCTAATTCAGGGTACTTGTCAAGACAAGGGTACTATTCAAGGCTACTTGTCGAGGCTACTGATCTATGCCACTATTCTAGCTGACTTGGCTGGGTTACTAGTCTAGGCTACTACTCTAGCCTTCTCTTGTCTACTCTACTCTAGTCTACCTTAGTCTACCCTAGTCCACCCTATCAGAAACTCCGGTGCCATAACCCTTCAATCTGTTTGATTTGATTCGATTCAAAGCATTTCGATGCCATTGGACGCGACTATGCTCGAAGCTGCTCGATTCGGCTCGATTCAGCACCATTAGCTCGATTCAGCTCGATTATCCTCGTTTCCACTTGATTCGGCTCTGTTCAGCCTTTGTCGTCCCTATTCAGCTCGATTCCACTCTTTTCTACTCTATTCGTCTCTATTTCACTCCATTCTATTCATTCCACACAATTCGACTCTATTCTGCTCTACCCTACCCTACCCTACTCTAATTGACTCTAATCTCTCTGATGCGATTCATCTCCTTTTATCCCCATCCTGCTACATTCAGCTCTATTCGACTCGATGCTACTCTACGCTATTGTACTCTAGTCTACTCTTCTGTAGTCTAGTCTAGTCTACTCTCTTCTATTCTATTGTATGTTTGCGATTCTGTTCTGTTCTATTCTACTCCACTGTACTGTACCCTATGCTATCCCAACTCTAATCTATTCTACTCCATTTGATTGGATTCGATTCGACCCATTTTGAAGTGATTCAGCTCGATTTGGCTCTATTCTACTCTATTCCCCTTCTACTATACTCTAGTCTACTCTTTTCTGTATTCTTTCTGTAATGTTCTGTTCTATTCTATTCTGTTTGATTCTATTCTACTCTAGTACATCCCCTACTCCAATCTATTCAATTTGAGTTGACGAATTTTGACACAATTCAGATCGAATCGGTTCGATTCGTGTCCGCTTGGCTCGAACAGAATAGATTCGGCTTGATTCAGCTCCATTAGACTCGATTCAATGAATTTGGCTCGATTCGAATTCATTAGGCTCAAATGAGCTCGATTCGGCCCTCTTTGGACCTATTCAGCACTATTTGGCTCTATTCGGCTCTTTTCTACTCTATTCGACTCCATTCAATTCCATTGCACACCATTCTACTCCATTCTACACTATTCTACTCTACCCTACTCTAATTTACTGTAATTGATTCGGTGGGATTCCATGCAATTTGTCTCCTTTCATCTCCATTCGGCTCGATTCGACTCTATTCTACGCTACTCTCCTCTACATTATTCTGCTCTACTCTACTTTTATCTACTCCATTCTATTGTGTTCTTTCTATTCCGTTCTACCGTGTTCAATTCTATTCTAATCTATTCTATCATAAAGTACTCTAATATATGTTGCTGGATTCAGTTGCATGCATTTCAATGCGATTGGCTCAAATCGGCTCCATTCCACTCCATTCATCCCCATTTGTCTCGAAGAGCTTCGATTCGGCTCTATTCGGCTCTAATAGCCTCTACTCGACTTTATGAGACTCTACTCAACTCTATTATCTCTTTTCAACTCCATTTGACTCCATTCGACTCCAGTCAACTCCATTCTACAGAATTCTACTTCATCCTACTCTATTCTCTGTTATATTGCATAGTAGTCTACCCTACTCTAAACGAAAAATGTGTTTTATTAGAGTAGTAGTCAATTCGAATCGATTGGATTGGATTTGACTTGAATTGTTGGGATTCAATGCAATTCGACGGGATTCGACGCTATACGGCACGGTTCTGAGGGATTCGGCGTGATTCGTCTTGATTTCTATCGGTTCAGCTAATTTTAGCTCTATTTGGCTCTGTTTGGCAATATTGGACTCTATTCTACTCTAGTCTTTGATACTCTACTCAACCCTCTTCTATTCTTTCAGTTCAGTTCTGTTCTGTTCTATTCTGTTCTACTACATTCTATTCTACCCTACCCTACCCTTGCTTACCCTACTGTAATCTGTTCGATTCTATTCGAAACACTTGAACGCGATTCGAGCTGATTCGGGTCGTATCGGCTCGATTCAGCTCCTTTCTGCTCCATTAGACTCGATTCAGTTCTACTCGGCTCTTTTCTGCTCTATTCAGCTCTGATCGGCAGTATTCGACTCTATTTGACTCTAGTCTACTCCTCTCCACTCCACTCTATTCTTTCTGTTCTCTTCGATTCGACCGTACTCTACCCTAACCTTACCTGCACCTACACTAATCTATTTGATTCAGCTCGACACATTTCAATGCGATTCGACATGATTCGTCTCGATTCATCTCGAATTTGGTCGATTCGGGTGTATTCAGCTCTGTTCAGCTCTTTTCGGCTATTCGGTCTATTCACCTCTATTTGACTCTATTCTATTCTACTCTACTCTACTTAATTCTATTTCATTCTTTCTATTGCATTCTGTTCCGTGCTAGTCTAACCTCTCCTACCCTACCCTCCTCTACTCTAATCTATACGATTCAATTCAATGCGTTTTGTCGCGATTCCATGTGATTAGGCTTGAATCGGCTCCATTTAGCTCTCTTTGGCTTGAATCGGGTCAATTCGCCTCAATTCTGCTCGATTCAGCATAATTAGGCTCGATTAAAACTTATTGAGCTCTATTCAGCTCTTTTCTACTATATTTGTCTCTATTTGGCTCCATTCGACTCCATTCCACACCAGTCCACTCCATTCTACACTATTCTATTCTGTTCTACCCTACTCTAATCTATTCTAATCGATTCGATTCATCGCGATTCGTCTCATTTCCTCTCCACTCGACTCGATTCGGCTTGAACTGGGTCTTTTCATCCATATTCTGCACTACTCCACTCTGACGATTCTACTCTACTCATCTCTACTCCATTCTACTCTTTGTATTCTCTTCTGTTCTGCTCTATTCAATTGTACTGTGCCTTACCCACTGAATCCCTCCCTAACCTACACTACTCTAATCTATTCAATTTAATTCGATTTCATTCAATTCAATACTATTCTACCCTCTTAGACACAGTTCAAAGGGATTCGGTGAAATTCCACGAGTTTCGACAGGTTTTGGTTGGATTTCATGGAATTGGACGAAATTCGATGCAGTGGGATGTGATCAGGTGTGTTTTATCTCGATTTAGCTCGGTTCATTTTGTTTGTCTCTAGTTGGCTCTTTTCAGCTCCATTCGGCTACTTTCAGCTCGAATATGGTCGATTTGACTCGATTCGACGCAATTTGCCTTGATTCGGCTCGATTCGGCCCTATTTGGCCCTATTCGGTGCTCTTCAGCTCTATTCCACTCTTTTCTACTCTAGTCATCTCTGTCCGACTCCATTCGACTCCATTCCACACCATTCTACTCCATTCTACACTATCCTATTCTGCAGAACCCTAACCCACCCCACCCTATCCTAATCGAGTCTTTTATTTTCTCTTCTCTTCTGTGGTGTTCTATTCTCTTTTTCTATTTTCTCTATTTCATCCTATGATACACTACCATAACCTACACTGAAGTATGTCATTCTATTCTTTTTATTCTATTTTCTTTGTTCCACCGCATGCTACCCTACCCTATGCTACCCCACCTAGTCATTGGGAGTACTTAATAAGGGTACTAATTAAGGGTACTAGTTATGGCAAGGGTAATGATTAACACAAGGTTACTAGTTCAGGCTACTAGTTGAAGCCAGGGCACTAGATAAGGCTACTAGTTGAGCTAGGATTCACTAGTTAGGGGTATTAGTGAATGCCAGGGTACTAGTGAAGGGTCCTAGTTCAGACACAAGTCCTTGTTGCGGGTACTGTTTTAGTCAAGGTTACTGTAAATTGCTACTGTTTAAGAGAAGGGTCCTAGTTAGGGGTACATGTTAAGGTACGGGTACAAGTTCGGGTGACTAGTTAAGGCCAGTTGACTGGTTCAGGCAAGGCTACTAGTTAAGGCAAGTTTACAAGATAGGGTTACTCGTTCAGGCCAGTTTACTAGTTAAGGCAAGGCGACTAGTTAGGGGTACTAGTTAAGGTAAGGGTACAAGTTAGGGTTACTCGTCAGGCCAGTTTACTAGTTAAGGCAAGGCACCTAGTTAGGGCTACCGGTTAAGGCAAGGGTACTGTTAGGGCTGCTACATAAGGCAGGGCACTAGTTAAGGCAAGGCTACTAGTTCAGGGTACTAATTAAGGCAGGGGCACTAGTTATGGCTCCTAGTTAAGGCAAGGGTACCAGTTTGGGGTCCTAATTCAGGGTACTTGTCAAGACAAGGGTACTATTCAAGGCTACTTGTCGAGGCTACTGATCTATGCCACTATTCTAGCTGACTTGGCTGGGTTACTAGTCTAGGCTACTACTCTAGCCTTCTCTTGTCTACTCTACTCTAGTCTACCTTAGTCTACCCTAGTCCACCCTATCAGAAACTCCGGTGCCATAACCCTTCAATCTGTTTGATTTGATTCGATTCAAAGCATTTCGATGCCATTGGACGCGACTATGCTCGAAGCTGCTCGATTCGGCTCGATTCAGCACCATTAGCTCGATTCAGCTCGATTATCCTCGTTTCCACTTGATTCGGCTCTGTTCAGCCTTTGTCGTCCCTATTCAGCTCGATTCCACTCTTTTCTACTCTATTCGTCTCTATTTCACTCCATTCTATTCATTCCACACAATTCGACTCTATTCTGCTCTACCCTACCCTACCCTACTCTAATTGACTCTAATCTCTCTGATGCGATTCATCTCCTTTTATCCCCATCCTGCTACATTCAGCTCTATTCGACTCGATGCTACTCTACGCTATTGTACTCTAGTCTACTCTTCTGTAGTCTAGTCTAGTCTACTCTCTTCTATTCTATTGTATGTTTGCGATTCTGTTCTGTTCTATTCTACTCCACTGTACTGTACCCTATGCTATCCCAACTCTAATCTATTCTACTCCATTTGATTGGATTCGATTCGACCCATTTTGAAGTGATTCAGCTCGATTTGGCTCTATTCTACTCTATTCCCCTTCTACTATACTCTAGTCTACTCTTTTCTGTATTCTTTCTGTAATGTTCTGTTCTATTCTATTCTGTTTGATTCTATTCTACTCTAGTACATCCCCTACTCCAATCTATTCAATTTGAGTTGACGAATTTTGACACAATTCAGATCGAATCGGTTCGATTCGTGTCCGCTTGGCTCGAACAGAATAGATTCGGCTTGATTCAGCTCCATTAGACTCGATTCAATGAATTTGGCTCGATTCGAATTCATTAGGCTCAAATGAGCTCGATTCGGCCCTCTTTGGACCTATTCAGCACTATTTGGCTCTATTCGGCTCTTTTCTACTCTATTCGACTCCATTCAATTCCATTGCACACCATTCTACTCCATTCTACACTATTCTACTCTACCCTACTCTAATTTACTGTAATTGATTCGGTGGGATTCCATGCAATTTGTCTCCTTTCATCTCCATTCGGCTCGATTCGACTCTATTCTACGCTACTCTCCTCTACATTATTCTGCTCTACTCTACTTTTATCTACTCCATTCTATTGTGTTCTTTCTATTCCGTTCTACCGTGTTCAATTCTATTCTAATCTATTCTATCATAAAGTACTCTAATATATGTTGCTGGATTCAGTTGCATGCATTTCAATGCGATTGGCTCAAATCGGCTCCATTCCACTCCATTCATCCCCATTTGTCTCGAAGAGCTTCGATTCGGCTCTATTCGGCTCTAATAGCCTCTACTCGACTTTATGAGACTCTACTCAACTCTATTATCTCTTTTCAACTCCATTTGACTCCATTCGACTCCAGTCAACTCCATTCTACAGAATTCTACTTCATCCTACTCTATTCTCTGTTATATTGCATAGTAGTCTACCCTACTCTAAACGAAAAATGTGTTTTATTAGAGTAGTAGTCAATTCGAATCGATTGGATTGGATTTGACTTGAATTGTTGGGATTCAATGCAATTCGACGGGATTCGACGCTATACGGCACGGTTCTGAGGGATTCGGCGTGATTCGTCTTGATTTCTATCGGTTCAGCTAATTTTAGCTCTATTTGGCTCTGTTTGGCAATATTGGACTCTATTCTACTCTAGTCTTTGATACTCTACTCAACCCTCTTCTATTCTTTCAGTTCAGTTCTGTTCTGTTCTATTCTGTTCTACTACATTCTATTCTACCCTACCCTACCCTTGCTTACCCTACTGTAATCTGTTCGATTCTATTCGAAACACTTGAACGCGATTCGAGCTGATTCGGGTCGTATCGGCTCGATTCAGCTCCTTTCTGCTCCATTAGACTCGATTCAGTTCTACTCGGCTCTTTTCTGCTCTATTCAGCTCTGATCGGCAGTATTCGACTCTATTTGACTCTAGTCTACTCCTCTCCACTCCACTCTATTCTTTCTGTTCTCTTCGATTCGACCGTACTCTACCCTAACCTTACCTGCACCTACACTAATCTATTTGATTCAGCTCGACACATTTCAATGCGATTCGACATGATTCGTCTCGATTCATCTCGAATTTGGTCGATTCGGGTGTATTCAGCTCTGTTCAGCTCTTTTCGGCTATTCGGTCTATTCACCTCTATTTGACTCTATTCTATTCTACTCTACTCTACTTAATTCTATTTCATTCTTTCTATTGCATTCTGTTCCGTGCTAGTCTAACCTCTCCTACCCTACCCTCCTCTACTCTAATCTATACGATTCAATTCAATGCGTTTTGTCGCGATTCCATGTGATTAGGCTTGAATCGGCTCCATTTAGCTCTCTTTGGCTTGAATCGGGTCAATTCGCCTCAATTCTGCTCGATTCAGCATAATTAGGCTCGATTAAAACTTATTGAGCTCTATTCAGCTCTTTTCTACTATATTTGTCTCTATTTGGCTCCATTCGACTCCATTCCACACCAGTCCACTCCATTCTACACTATTCTATTCTGTTCTACCCTACTCTAATCTATTCTAATCGATTCGATTCATCGCGATTCGTCTCATTTCCTCTCCACTCGACTCGATTCGGCTTGAACTGGGTCTTTTCATCCATATTCTGCACTACTCCACTCTGACGATTCTACTCTACTCATCTCTACTCCATTCTACTCTTTGTATTCTCTTCTGTTCTGCTCTATTCAATTGTACTGTGCCTTACCCACTGAATCCCTCCCTAACCTACACTACTCTAATCTATTCAATTTAATTCGATTTCATTCAATTCAATACTATTCTACCCTCTTAGACACAGTTCAAAGGGATTCGGTGAAATTCCACGAGTTTCGACAGGTTTTGGTTGGATTTCATGGAATTGGACGAAATTCGATGCAGTGGGATGTGATCAGGTGTGTTTTATCTCGATTTAGCTCGGTTCATTTTGTTTGTCTCTAGTTGGCTCTTTTCAGCTCCATTCGGCTACTTTCAGCTCGAATATGGTCGATTTGACTCGATTCGACGCAATTTGCCTTGATTCGGCTCGATTCGGCCCTATTTGGCCCTATTCGGTGCTCTTCAGCTCTATTCCACTCTTTTCTACTCTAGTCATCTCTGTCCGACTCCATTCGACTCCATTCCACACCATTCTACTCCATTCTACACTATCCTATTCTGCAGAACCCTAACCCACCCCACCCTATCCTAATCGAGTCTTTTATTTTCTCTTCTCTTCTGTGGTGTTCTATTCTCTTTTTCTATTTTCTCTATTTCATCCTATGATACACTACCATAACCTACACTGAAGTATGTCATTCTATTCTTTTTATTCTATTTTCTTTGTTCCACCGCATGCTACCCTACCCTATGCTACCCCACCTAGTCATTGGGAGTACTTAATAAGGGTACTAATTAAGGGTACTAGTTATGGCAAGGGTAATGATTAACACAAGGTTACTAGTTCAGGCTACTAGTTGAAGCCAGGGCACTAGATAAGGCTACTAGTTGAGCTAGGATTCACTAGTTAGGGGTATTAGTGAATGCCAGGGTACTAGTGAAGGGTCCTAGTTCAGACACAAGTCCTTGTTGCGGGTACTGTTTTAGTCAAGGTTACTGTAAATTGCTACTGTTTAAGAGAAGGGTCCTAGTTAGGGGTACATGTTAAGGTACGGGTACAAGTTCGGGTGACTAGTTAAGGCCAGTTGACTGGTTCAGGCAAGGCTACTAGTTAAGGCAAGTTTACAAGATAGGGTTACTCGTTCAGGCCAGTTTACTAGTTAAGGCAAGGCGACTAGTTAGGGGTACTAGTTAAGGTAAGGGTACAAGTTAGGGTTACTCGTCAGGCCAGTTTACTAGTTAAGGCAAGGCACCTAGTTAGGGCTACCGGTTAAGGCAAGGGTACTGTTAGGGCTGCTACATAAGGCAGGGCACTAGTTAAGGCAAGGCTACTAGTTCAGGGTACTAATTAAGGCAGGGGCACTAGTTATGGCTCCTAGTTAAGGCAAGGGTACCAGTTTGGGGTCCTAATTCAGGGTACTTGTCAAGACAAGGGTACTATTCAAGGCTACTTGTCGAGGCTACTGATCTATGCCACTATTCTAGCTGACTTGGCTGGGTTACTAGTCTAGGCTACTACTCTAGCCTTCTCTTGTCTACTCTACTCTAGTCTACCTTAGTCTACCCTAGTCCACCCTATCAGAAACTCCGGTGCCATAACCCTTCAATCTGTTTGATTTGATTCGATTCAAAGCATTTCGATGCCATTGGACGCGACTATGCTCGAAGCTGCTCGATTCGGCTCGATTCAGCACCATTAGCTCGATTCAGCTCGATTATCCTCGTTTCCACTTGATTCGGCTCTGTTCAGCCTTTGTCGTCCCTATTCAGCTCGATTCCACTCTTTTCTACTCTATTCGTCTCTATTTCACTCCATTCTATTCATTCCACACAATTCGACTCTATTCTGCTCTACCCTACCCTACCCTACTCTAATTGACTCTAATCTCTCTGATGCGATTCATCTCCTTTTATCCCCATCCTGCTACATTCAGCTCTATTCGACTCGATGCTACTCTACGCTATTGTACTCTAGTCTACTCTTCTGTAGTCTAGTCTAGTCTACTCTCTTCTATTCTATTGTATGTTTGCGATTCTGTTCTGTTCTATTCTACTCCACTGTACTGTACCCTATGCTATCCCAACTCTAATCTATTCTACTCCATTTGATTGGATTCGATTCGACCCATTTTGAAGTGATTCAGCTCGATTTGGCTCTATTCTACTCTATTCCCCTTCTACTATACTCTAGTCTACTCTTTTCTGTATTCTTTCTGTAATGTTCTGTTCTATTCTATTCTGTTTGATTCTATTCTACTCTAGTCTACCCTACCCTACCATACGCGAACATCCCCTACTCCAATCTATTCAATTTGAGTTGACGAATTTTGACACAATTCAGATCGAATCGGTTCGATTCGTGTCCGCTTGGCTCGAACAGAATAGATTCGGCTTGATTCAGCTCCATTAGACTCGATTCAATGAATTTGGCTCGATTCGAATTCATTAGGCTCAAATGAGCTCGATTCGGCCCTCTTTGGACCTATTCAGCACTATTTGGCTCTATTCGGCTCTTTTCTACTCTATTCGACTCCATTCAATTCCATTGCACACCATTCTACTCCATTCTACACTATTCTACTCTACCCTACTCTAATTTACTGTAATTGATTCGGTGGGATTCCATGCAATTTGTCTCCTTTCATCTCCATTCGGCTCGATTCGACTCTATTCTACGCTACTCTCCTCTACATTATTCTGCTCTACTCTACTTTTATCTACTCCATTCTATTGTGTTCTTTCTATTCCGTTCTACCGTGTTCAATTCTATTCTAATCTATTCTATCATAAAGTACTCTAATATATGTTGCTGGATTCAGTTGCATGCATTTCAATGCGATTGGCTCAAATCGGCTCCATTCCACTCCATTCATCCCCATTTGTCTCGAAGAGCTTCGATTCGGCTCTATTCGGCTCTAATAGCCTCTACTCGACTTTATGAGACTCTACTCAACTCTATTATCTCTTTTCAACTCCATTTGACTCCATTCGACTCCAGTCAACTCCATTCTACAGAATTCTACTTCATCCTACTCTATTCTCTGTTATATTGCATAGTAGTCTACCCTACTCTAAACGAAAAATGTGTTTTATTAGAGTAGTAGTCAATTCGAATCGATTGGATTGGATTTGACTTGAATTGTTGGGATTCAATGCAATTCGACGGGATTCGACGCTATACGGCACGGTTCTGAGGGATTCGGCGTGATTCGTCTTGATTTCTATCGGTTCAGCTAATTTTAGCTCTATTTGGCTCTGTTTGGCAATATTGGACTCTATTCTACTCTAGTCTTTGATACTCTACTCAACCCTCTTCTATTCTTTCAGTTCAGTTCTGTTCTGTTCTATTCTGTTCTACTACATTCTATTCTACCCTACCCTACCCTTGCTTACCCTACTGTAATCTGTTCGATTCTATTCGAAACACTTGAACGCGATTCGAGCTGATTCGGGTCGTATCGGCTGGATTCAGCTCCTTTCTGCTCCATTAGACTCGATTCAGTTCTACTCGGCTCTTTTCTGCTCTATTCAGCTCTGATCGGCAGTATTCGACTCTATTTGACTCTAGTCTACTCCTCTCCACTCCACTCTATTCTTTCTGTTCTCTTCGATTCGACCGTACTCTACCCTAACCTTACCTGCACCTACACTAATCTATTTGATTCAGCTCGACACATTTCAATGCGATTCGACATGATTCGTCTCGATTCATCTCGAATTTGGTCGATTCGGGTGTATTCAGCTCTGTTCGGCTCTTTTCGGCTATTCGGTCTATTCACCTCTATTTGACTCTATTCTATTCTACTCTACTCTACTTAATTCTATTTCATTCTTTCTATTGCATTCTGTTCCGTGCTAGTCTAACCTCTCCTACCCTACCCTCCTCTACTCTAATCTATACGATTCAATTCAATGCGTTTCGTCGCGATTCCATGTGATTAGGCTTGAATCGGCTCCATTTAGCTCTCTTTGGCTTGAATCGGGTCAATTCGCCTCAATTCTGCTCGATTCAGCATAATTAGGCTCGATTAAAACTTATTGAGCTCTATTCAGCTCTTTTCTACTATATTTGTCTCTATTTGGCTCCATTCGACTCCATTCCACACCAGTCCACTCCATTCTACACTATTCTATTCTGTTCTACCCTACTCTAATCTATTCTAATCGATTCGATTCATCGCGATTCGTCTCATTTCCTCTCCACTCGACTCGATTCGGCTTGAACTGGGTCTTTTCATCCATATTCTGCACTACTCCACTCTGACGATTCTACTCTACTCATCTCTACTCCATTCTACTCTTTGTATTCTCTTCTGTTCTGCTCTATTCAATTGTACTGTGCCTTACCCACTGAATCCCTCCCTAACCTACACTACTCTAATCTATTCAATTTAATTCGATTTCATTCAATTCAATACTATTCTACCCTCTTAGACACAGTTCAAAGGGATTCGGTGAAATTCCACGAGTTTCGACAGGTTTTGGTTGGATTTCATGGAATTGGACGAAATTCGATGCAGTGGGATGCGATCAGGTGTGTTTTATCTCGATTTAGCTCGGTTCATTTTGTTTGTCTCTAGTTGGCTCTTTTCAGCTCCATTCGGCTACTTTCAGCTCGAATATGGTCGATTTGACTCGATTCGACGCAATTTGCCTTGATTCGGCTCGATTCGGCCCTATTTGGCCCTATTCGGTGCTCTTCAGCTCTATTCCACTCTTTTCTACTCTAGTCATCTCTGTCCGACTCCATTCGACTCCATTCCACACCATTCTACTCCATTCTACACTATCCTATTCTGCAGAACCCTAACCCACCCCACCCTATCCTAATCGAGTCTTTTATTTTCTCTTCTCTTCTGTGGTGTTCTATTCTCTTTTTCTATTTTCTCTATTTCATCCTATGATACACTACCATAACCTACACTGAAGTATGTCATTCTATTCTTTTTATTCTATTTTCTTTGTTCCACCGCATGCTACCCTACCCTATGCTACCCCACCTAGTCATTGGGAGTACTTAATAAGGGTACTAATTAAGGGTACTAGTTATGGCAAGGGTAATGATTAACACAAGGTTACTAGTTCAGGCTACTAGTTGAAGCCAGGGCACTAGATAAGGCTACTAGTTGAGCTAAGATTCACTAGTTAGGGGTATTAGTGAATGCCAGAGTACTAGTGAAGGGTCCTAGTTCAGACACAAGTCCTTGTTGAGGGTACTGTTTTAGTCAAGGTTACTGTAAATTGCTACTGTTTAAGAGAAGGGTCCTAGTTAGGGGTACATGTTAAGGTACGGGTACAAGTTCGGGTGACTAGTTAAGGCCAGTTGACTGGTTCAGGCAAGGCTACTAGTTAAGGTAAGTTTACAAGATAGGGTTACTCGTTCAGGCCAGTTTACTAGTTAAGGCAAGGCGACTAGTTAGGGGTACTAGTTAAGGTAAGGGTACAAGTTAGGGTTACTCGTCAGGCCAGTTTACTAGTTAAGGCAAGGCACCTAGTTAGGGCTACCGGTTAAGGCAAGGGTACTGTTAGGGCTGCTACATAAGGCAGGGCACTAGTTAAGGCAAGGCTACTAGTTCAGGGTACTAATTAAGGCAGGGGCACTAGTTATGGCTCCTAGTTAAGGCAAGGGTACCAGTTTGGGGTCCTAATTCAGGGTACTTGTCAAGACAAGGGTACTATTCAAGGCTACTTGTCGAGGCTACTGATCTATGCCACTATTCTAGCTGACTTGGCTGGGTTACTAGTCTAGGCTACTACTCTAGCCTTCTCTTGTCTACTCTACTCTAGTCTACCTTAGTCTACCCTAGTCCACCCTATCAGAAACTCCGGTGCCATAACCCTTCAATCTGTTTGATTTGATTCGATTCAAAGCATTTCGATGCCATTGGACGCGACTATGCTCGAAGCTGCTCGATTCGGCTCGATTCAGCACCATTAGCTCGATTCAGCTCGATTATCCTCGTTTCCACTTGATTCGGCTCTGTTCAGCCTTTGTCGTCCCTATTCAGCTCGATTCCACTCTTTTCTACTCTATTCGTCTCTATTTCACTCCATTCTATTCATTCCACACAATTCGACTCTATTCTGCTCTACCCTACCCTACCCTACTCTAATTGACTCTAATCTCTCTGATGCGATTCATCTCCTTTTATCCCCATCCTGCTACATTCAGCTCTATTCGACTCGATGCTACTCTACGCTATTGTACTCTAGTCTACTCTTCTGTAGTCTAGTCTAGTCTACTCTCTTCTATTCTATTGTATGTTTGCGATTCTGTTCTGTTCTATTCTACTCCACTGTACTGTACCCTATGCTATCCCAACTCTAATCTATTCTACTCCATTTGATTGGATTCGATTCGACCCATTTTGAAGTGATTCAGCTCGATTTGGCTCTATTCTACTCTATTCCCCTTCTACTATACTCTAGTCTACTCTTTTCTGTATTCTTTCTGTAATGTTCTGTTCTATTCTATTCTGTTTGATTCTATTCTACTCTAGTCTACCCTACCCTACCATACGCGAACATCCCCTACTCCAATCTATTCAATTTGAGTTGACGAATTTTGACACAATTCAGATCGAATCGGTTCGATTCGTGTCCGCTTGGCTCGAACAGAATAGATTCGGCTTGATTCAGCTCCATTAGACTCGATTCAATGAATTTGGCTCGATTCGAATTCATTAGGCTCAAATGAGCTCGATTCGGCCCTCTTTGGACCTATTCAGCACTATTTGGCTCTATTCGGCTCTTTTCTACTCTATTCGACTCCATTCAATTCCATTGCACACCATTCTACTCCATTCTACACTATTCTACTCTACCCTACTCTAATTTACTGTAATTGATTCGGTGGGATTCCATGCAATTTGTCTCCTTTCATCTCCATTCGGCTCGATTCGACTCTATTCTACGCTACTCTCCTCTACATTATTCTGCTCTACTCTACTTTTATCTACTCCATTCTATTGTGTTCTTTCTATTCCGTTCTACCGTGTTCAATTCTATTCTAATCTATTCTATCATAAAGTACTCTAATATATGTTGCTGGATTCAGTTGCATGCATTTCAATGCGATTGGCTCAAATCGGCTCCATTCCACTCCATTCATCCCCATTTGTCTCGAAGAGCTTCGATTCGGCTCTATTCGGCTCTAATAGCCTCTACTCGACTTTAATAGACTCTACTCAACTCTATTATCTCTTTTCAACTCCATTTGACTCCATTCGACTCCAGTCAACTCCATTCTACAGAATTCTACTTCATCCTACTCTATTCTCTGTTATATTGCATAGTAGTCTACCCTACTCTAAACGAAAAATGTGTTTTATTAGAGTAGTAGTCAATTCGAATCGATTGGATTGGATTTGACTTGAATTGTTGGGATTCAATGCAATTCGACGGGATTCGACGCTATACGGCACGGTTCTGAGGGATTCGGCGTGATTCGTCTTGATTTCTATCGGTTCAGCTAATTTTAGCTCTATTTGGCTCTGTTTGGCAATATTGGACTCTATTCTACTCTAGTCTTTGATACTCTACTCAACCCTCTTCTATTCTTTCAGTTCAGTTCTGTTCTGTTCTATTCTGTTCTACTACATTCTATTCTACCCTACCCTACCCTTGCTTACCCTACTGTAATCTGTTCGATTCTATTCGAAACACTTGAACGCGATTCGAGCTGATTCGGGTCGTATCGGCTCGATTCAGCTCCTTTCTGCTCCATTAGACTCGATTCAGTTCTACTCGGCTCTTTTCTGCTCTATTCAGCTCTGATCGGCAGTATTCGACTCTATTTGACTCTAGTCTACTCCTCTCCACTCCACTCTATTCTTTCTGTTCTCTTCGATTCGACCGTACTCTACCCTAACCTTACCTGCACCTACACTAATCTATTTGATTCAGCTCGACACATTTCAATGCGATTCGACATGATTCGTCTCGATTCATCTCGAATTTGGTCGATTCGGGTGTATTCAGCTCTGTTCGGCTCTTTTCGGCTATTCGGTCTATTCACCTCTATTTGACTCTATTCTATTCTACTCTACTCTACTTAATTCTATTTCATTCTTTCTATTGCATTCTGTTCCGTGCTAGTCTAACCTCTCCTACCCTACCCTCCTCTACTCTAATCTATACGATTCAATTCAATGCGTTTCGTCGCGATTCCATGTGATTAGGCTTGAATCGGCTCCATTTAGCTCTCTTTGGCTTGAATCGGGTCAATTCGCCTCAATTCTGCTCGATTCAGCATAATTAGGCTCGATTAAAACTTATTGAGCTCTATTCAGCTCTTTTCTACTATATTTGTCTCTATTTGGCTCCATTCGACTCCATTCCACACCAGTCCACTCCATTCTACACTATTCTATTCTGTTCTACCCTACTCTAATCTATTCTAATCGATTCGATTCATCGCGATTCGTCTCATTTCCTCTCCACTCGACTCGATTCGGCTTGAACTGGGTCTTTTCATCCATATTCTGCACTACTCCACTCTGACGATTCTACTCTACTCATCTCTACTCCATTCTACTCTTTGTATTCTCTTCTGTTCTGCTCTATTCAATTGTACTGTGCCTTACCCACTGAATCCCTCCCTAACCTACACTACTCTAATCTATTCAATTTAATTCGATTTCATTCAATTCAATACTATTCTACCCTCTTAGACACAGTTCAAAGGGATTCGGTGAAATTCCACGAGTTTCGACAGGTTTTGGTTGGATTTCATGGAATTGGACGAAATTCGATGCAGTGGGATGCGATCAGGTGTGTTTTATCTCGATTTAGCTCGGTTCATTTTGTTTGTCTCTAGTTGGCTCTTTTCAGCTCCATTCGGCTACTTTCAGCTCGAATATGGTCGATTTGACTCGATTCGACGCAATTTGCCTTGATTCGGCTCGATTCGGCCCTATTTGGCCCTATTCGGTGCTCTTCAGCTCTATTCCACTCTTTTCTACTCTAGTCATCTCTGTCCGACTCCATTCGACTCCATTCCACACCATTCTACTCCATTCTACACTATCCTATTCTGCAGAACCCTAACCCACCCCACCCTATCCTAATCGAGTCTTTTATTTTCTCTTCTCTTCTGTGGTGTTCTATTCTCTTTTTCTATTTTCTCTATTTCATCCTATGATACACTACCATAACCTACACTGAAGTATGTCATTCTATTCTTTTTATTCTATTTTCTTTGTTCCACCGCATGCTACCCTACCCTATGCTACCCCACCTAGTCATTGGGAGTACTTAATAAGGGTACTAATTAAGGGTACTAGTTATGGCAAGGGTAATGATTAACACAAGGTTACTAGTTCAGGCTACTAGTTGAAGCCAGGGCACTAGATAAGGCTACTAGTTGAGCTAAGATTCACTAGTTAGGGGTATTAGTGAATGCCAGAGTACTAGTGAAGGGTCCTAGTTCAGACACAAGTCCTTGTTGAGGGTACTGTTTTAGTCAAGGTTACTGTAAATTGCTACTGTTTAAGAGAAGGGTCCTAGTTAGGGGTACATGTTAAGGTACGGGTACAAGTTCGGGTGACTAGTTAAGGCCAGTTGACTGGTTCAGGCAAGGCTACTAGTTAAGGTAAGTTTACAAGATAGGGTTACTCGTTCAGGCCAGTTTACTAGTTAAGGCAAGGCGACTAGTTAGGGGTACTAGTTAAGGTAAGGGTACAAGTTAGGGTTACTCGTCAGGCCAGTTTACTAGTTAAGGCAAGGCACCTAGTTAGGGCTACCGGTTAAGGCAAGGGTACTGTTAGGGCTGCTACATAAGGCAGGGCACTAGTTAAGGCAAGGCTACTAGTTCAGGGTACTAATTAAGGCAGGGGCACTAGTTATGGCTCCTAGTTAAGGCAAGGGTACCAGTTTGGGGTCCTAATTCAGGGTACTTGTCAAGACAAGGGTACTATTCAAGGCTACTTGTCGAGGCTACTGATCTATGCCACTATTCTAGCTGACTTGGCTGGGTTACTAGTCTAGGCTACTACTCTAGCCTTCTCTTGTCTACTCTACTCTAGTCTACCTTAGTCTACCCTAGTCCACCCTATCAGAAACTCCGGTGCCATAACCCTTCAATCTGTTTGATTTGATTCGATTCAAAGCATTTCGATGCCATTGGACGCGACTATGCTCGAAGCTGCTCGATTCGGCTCGATTCAGCACCATTAGCTCGATTCAGCTCGATTATCCTCGTTTCCACTTGATTCGGCTCTGTTCAGCCTTTGTCGTCCCTATTCAGCTCGATTCCACTCTTTTCTACTCTATTCGTCTCTATTTCACTCCATTCTATTCATTCCACACAATTCGACTCTATTCTGCTCTACCCTACCCTACCCTACTCTAATTGACTCTAATCTCTCTGATGCGATTCATCTCCTTTTATCCCCATCCTGCTACATTCAGCTCTATTCGACTCGATGCTACTCTACGCTATTGTACTCTAGTCTACTCTTCTGTAGTCTAGTCTAGTCTACTCTCTTCTATTCTATTGTATGTTTGCGATTCTGTTCTGTTCTATTCTACTCCACTGTACTGTACCCTATGCTATCCCAACTCTAATCTATTCTACTCCATTTGATTGGATTCGATTCGACCCATTTTGAAGTGATTCAGCTCGATTTGGCTCTATTCTACTCTATTCCCCTTCTACTATACTCTAGTCTACTCTTTTCTGTATTCTTTCTGTAATGTTCTGTTCTATTCTATTCTGTTTGATTCTATTCTACTCTAGTCTACCCTACCCTACCATACGCGAACATCCCCTACTCCAATCTATTCAATTTGAGTTGACGAATTTTGACACAATTCAGATCGAATCGGTTCGATTCGTGTCCGCTTGGCTCGAACAGAATAGATTCGGCTTGATTCAGCTCCATTAGACTCGATTCAATGAATTTGGCTCGATTCGAATTCATTAGGCTCAAATGAGCTCGATTCGGCCCTCTTTGGACCTATTCAGCACTATTTGGCTCTATTCGGCTCTTTTCTACTCTATTCGACTCCATTCAATTCCATTGCACACCATTCTACTCCATTCTACACTATTCTACTCTACCCTACTCTAATTTACTGTAATTGATTCGGTGGGATTCCATGCAATTTGTCTCCTTTCATCTCCATTCGGCTCGATTCGACTCTATTCTACGCTACTCTCCTCTACATTATTCTGCTCTACTCTACTTTTATCTACTCCATTCTATTGTGTTCTTTCTATTCCGTTCTACCGTGTTCAATTCTATTCTAATCTATTCTATCATAAAGTACTCTAATATATGTTGCTGGATTCAGTTGCATGCATTTCAATGCGATTGGCTCAAATCGGCTCCATTCCACTCCATTCATCCCCATTTGTCTCGAAGAGCTTCGATTCGGCTCTATTCGGCTCTAATAGCCTCTACTCGACTTTAATAGACTCTACTCAACTCTATTATCTCTTTTCAACTCCATTTGACTCCATTCGACTCCAGTCAACTCCATTCTACAGAATTCTACTTCATCCTACTCTATTCTCTGTTATATTGCATAGTAGTCTACCCTACTCTAAACGAAAAATGTGTTTTATTAGAGTAGTAGTCAATTCGAATCGATTGGATTGGATTTGACTTGAATTGTTGGGATTCAATGCAATTCGACGGGATTCGACGCTATACGGCACGGTTCTGAGGGATTCGGCGTGATTCGTCTTGATTTCTATCGGTTCAGCTAATTTTAGCTCTATTTGGCTCTGTTTGGCAATATTGGACTCTATTCTACTCTAGTCTTTGATACTCTACTCAACCCTCTTCTATTCTTTCAGTTCAGTTCTGTTCTGTTCTATTCTGTTCTACTACATTCTATTCTACCCTACCCTACCCTTGCTTACCCTACTGTAATCTGTTCGATTCTATTCGAAACACTTGAACGCGATTCGAGCTGATTCGGGTCGTATCGGCTCGATTCAGCTCCTTTCTGCTCCATTAGACTCGATTCAGTTCTACTCGGCTCTTTTCTGCTCTATTCAGCTCTGATCGGCAGTATTCGACTCTATTTGACTCTAGTCTACTCCTCTCCACTCCACTCTATTCTTTCTGTTCTCTTCGATTCGACCGTACTCTACCCTAACCTTACCTGCACCTACACTAATCTATTTGATTCAGCTCGACACATTTCAATGCGATTCGACATGATTCGTCTCGATTCATCTCGAATTTGGTCGATTCGGGTGTATTCAGCTCTGTTCGGCTCTTTTCGGCTATTCGGTCTATTCACCTCTATTTGACTCTATTCTATTCTACTCTACTCTACTTAATTCTATTTCATTCTTTCTATTGCATTCTGTTCCGTGCTAGTCTAACCTCTCCTACCCTACCCTCCTCTACTCTAATCTATACGATTCAATTCAATGCGTTTCGTCGCGATTCCATGTGATTAGGCTTGAATCGGCTCCATTTAGCTCTCTTTGGCTTGAATCGGGTCAATTCGCCTCAATTCTGCTCGATTCAGCATAATTAGGCTCGATTAAAACTTATTGAGCTCTATTCAGCTCTTTTCTACTATATTTGTCTCTATTTGGCTCCATTCGACTCCATTCCACACCAGTCCACTCCATTCTACACTATTCTATTCTGTTCTACCCTACTCTAATCTATTCTAATCGATTCGATTCATCGCGATTCGTCTCATTTCCTCTCCACTCGACTCGATTCGGCTTGAACTGGGTCTTTTCATCCATATTCTGCACTACTCCACTCTGACGATTCTACTCTACTCATCTCTACTCCATTCTACTCTTTGTATTCTCTTCTGTTCTGCTCTATTCAATTGTACTGTGCCTTACCCACTGAATCCCTCCCTAACCTACACTACTCTAATCTATTCAATTTAATTCGATTTCATTCAATTCAATACTATTCTACCCTCTTAGACACAGTTCAAAGGGATTCGGTGAAATTCCACGAGTTTCGACAGGTTTTGGTTGGATTTCATGGAATTGGACGAAATTCGATGCAGTGGGATGCGATCAGGTGTGTTTTATCTCGATTTAGCTCGGTTCATTTTGTTTGTCTCTAGTTGGCTCTTTTCAGCTCCATTCGGCTACTTTCAGCTCGAATATGGTCGATTTGACTCGATTCGACGCAATTTGCCTTGATTCGGCTCGATTCGGCCCTATTTGGCCCTATTCGGTGCTCTTCAGCTCTATTCCACTCTTTTCTACTCTAGTCATCTCTGTCCGACTCCATTCGACTCCATTCCACACCATTCTACTCCATTCTACACTATCCTATTCTGCAGAACCCTAACCCACCCCACCCTATCCTAATCGAGTCTTTTATTTTCTCTTCTCTTCTGTGGTGTTCTATTCTCTTTTTCTATTTTCTCTATTTCATCCTATGATACACTACCATAACCTACACTGAAGTATGTCATTCTATTCTTTTTATTCTATTTTCTTTGTTCCACCGCATGCTACCCTACCCTATGCTACCCCACCTAGTCATTGGGAGTACTTAATAAGGGTACTAATTAAGGGTACTAGTTATGGCAAGGGTAATGATTAACACAAGGTTACTAGTTCAGGCTACTAGTTGAAGCCAGGGCACTAGATAAGGCTACTAGTTGAGCTAAGATTCACTAGTTAGGGGTATTAGTGAATGCCAGAGTACTAGTGAAGGGTCCTAGTTCAGACACAAGTCCTTGTTGAGGGTACTGTTTTAGTCAAGGTTACTGTAAATTGCTACTGTTTAAGAGAAGGGTCCTAGTTAGGGGTACATGTTAAGGTACGGGTACAAGTTCGGGTGACTAGTTAAGGCCAGTTGACTGGTTCAGGCAAGGCTACTAGTTAAGGTAAGTTTACAAGATAGGGTTACTCGTTCAGGCCAGTTTACTAGTTAAGGCAAGGCGACTAGTTAGGGGTACTAGTTAAGGTAAGGGTACAAGTTAGGGTTACTCGTCAGGCCAGTTTACTAGTTAAGGCAAGGCACCTAGTTAGGGCTACCGGTTAAGGCAAGGGTACTGTTAGGGCTGCTACATAAGGCAGGGCACTAGTTAAGGCAAGGCTACTAGTTCAGGGTACTAATTAAGGCAGGGGCACTAGTTATGGCTCCTAGTTAAGGCAAGGGTACCAGTTTGGGGTCCTAATTCAGGGTACTTGTCAAGACAAGGGTACTATTCAAGGCTACTTGTCGAGGCTACTGATCTATGCCACTATTCTAGCTGACTTGGCTGGGTTACTAGTCTAGGCTACTACTCTAGCCTTCTCTTGTCTACTCTACTCTAGTCTACCTTAGTCTACCCTAGTCCACCCTATCAGAAACTCCGGTGCCATAACCCTTCTAATCTGTTTGATTTGATTCGATTCAAAGCATTTCGATGCCATTGGACGCGACTATGCTCGAAGCTGCTCGATTCGGCTCGATTCAGCACCATTAGCTCGATTCAGCTCGATTATCCTCGTTTCCACTTGATTCGGCTCTGTTCAGCCTTTGTCGTCCCTATTCAGCTCGATTCCACTCTTTTCTACTCTATTCGTCTCTATTTCACTCCATTCTATTCATTCCACACAATTCGACTCTATTCTGCTCTACCCTACCCTACCCTACTCTAATTGACTCTAATCTCTCTGATGCGATTCATCTCCTTTTATCCCCATCCTGCTATATTCAGCTCTATTCGACTCGATGCTACTCTACTCTATTGTACTCTAGTCTACTCTTCTGTAGTCTAGTCTAGTCTACTCTCTTCTATTCTATTGTATGTTTGCGATTCTGTTCTGTTCTATTCTACTCCACTGTACTGTACCCTATGCTATCCCAACTCTAATCTATTCTACTCCATTTGATTGGATTCGATTCGACCCGTTTTGAAGTGATTCAGCTCGATTTGGCTCTATTCTACTCTATTCCCCTTCTACTATACTCTAGTCTACTCTTTTCTGTATTCTTTCTGTAATGTTCTGTTCTATTCTATTCTGTTTGATTCTATTCTACTCTAGTCTACCCTACCCTACCATACGCGAACATCCCCTACTCCAATCTATTCAATTTGAGTTGACGAATTTTGACACAATTCAGATCGAATCGGTTCGATTCGTGTCCGCTTGGCTCGAACAGAATAGATTCGGCTTGATTCAGCTCCATTAGACTCGATTCAATGAATTTGGCTCGATTCGAATTCATTAGGCTCAAATGAGCTCGATTCGGCCCTCTTTGGACCTATTCAGCACTATTTGGCTCTATTCGGCTCTTTTCTACTCTATTCGACTCCATTCAATTCCATTGCACACCATTCTACTCCATTCTACACTATTCTACTCTACCCTACTCTAATTTACTGTAATTGATTCGGTGGGATTCCATGCAATTTGTCTCCTTTCATCTCCATTCGGCTCGATTCGACTCTATTCTACGCTACTCTCCTCTACATTATTCTGCTCTACTCTACTTTTATCTACTCCATTCTATTGTGTTCTTTCTATTCCGTTCTACCGTGTTCAATTCTATTCTAATCTATTCTATCATAAAGTACTCTAATATATGTTGCTGGATTCAGTCGCATGCATTTCAATGCGATTGGCTCAAATCGGCTCCATTCCACTCCATTCATCCCCATTTGTCTCGAAGAGCTTCGATTCGGCTCTATTCGGCTCTAATAGCCTCTACTCGTCTTTATTAGACTCTACTCAACTCTATTATCTCTTTTCAACTCCATTTGACTCCATTCGACTCCAGTCAACTCCATTCTACAGAATTCTACTTCATCCTACTCTATTCTCTGTTATATTGCATAGTAGTCTACCCTACTCTAAACGAAAAATGTGTTTTATTAGAGTAGTAGTCAATTCGAATCGATTGGATTGGATTTGACTTGAATTGTTGGGATTCAATGCAATTCGACGGGATTCGACGCTATACGGCACGGTTCTGAGGGATTCGGCGTGATTCGTCTTGATTTCTATCGGTTCAGCTAATTTTAGCTCTATTTGGCTCTGTTTGGCAATATTGGACTCTATTCTACTCTAGTCTTTGATACTCTACTCGACCCTCTTCTATTCTTTCAGTTCAGTTCTGTTCTGTTCTATTCTGTTCTACTACATTCTATTCTGCCCTACCCTACCCTTGCTTACCCTACTGCAAGCTGTTCGATTCTATTCGAAACACTTGAACGCGATTCGAACTGATTCGGGTCGTATCGGCTCGATTCAGCTCCTTTCTGCTCCATTAGACTCGATTCAGTTCTACTCGGCTCTTTTCTGCTCTATTCAGCTCTGATCGGCAGTATTCGACTCTATTTGACTCTAGTCTACTCCTCTCCACTCCACTCTATTCTTTCTGTTCTCTTCGATTCGACCGTACTCTACCCTAACCTTACCTGCACCTACACTAATCTATTTGATTCAGCTCGACACATTTCAATGCGATTCGACATGATTCGTCTCGATTCATCTCGAATTTGGTCGATTCGGGTGTATTCAGCTCTGTTCGGCTCTTTTCGGCTATTCGGTCTATTCACCTCTATTTGACTCTATTCTATTCTACTCTACTCTACTTAATTCTATTTCATTCTTTCTATTGCATTCTGTTCCGTGCTAGTCTAACCTCTCCTACCCTACCCTCCTCTACTCTAATCTATACGATTCAATTCAATGCGTTTTGTCGCGATTCCATGTGATTAGGCTTGAATCGGCTCCATTTAGCTCTCTTTGGCTTGAATCGGGTCAATTCGCCTCAATTCTGCTCGATTCAGCATAATTAGGCTCGATTAAAACTTATTGAGCTCTATTCAGCTCTTTTCTACTATATTTGTCTCTATTTGGCTCCATTCGACTCCATTCCACACCAGTCCACTCCATTCTACACTATTCTATTCTGTTCTACCCTACTCTAATCTATTCTAATCGATTCGATTCATCGCGATTCGTCTCATTTCCTCTCCACTCGACTCGATTCGGCTTGAACTGGGTCTTTTCATCCATATTCTGCACTACTCCACTCTGACGATTCTACTCTACTCATCTCTACTCCATTCTACTCTTTGTATTCTCTTCTGTTCTGCTCTATTCAATTGTACTGTGCCTTACCCACTGAATCCCTCCCTAACCTACACTACTCTAATCTATTCAATTTAATTCGATTTCATTCAATTCAATACTATTCTACCCTCTTAGACACAGTTCAAAGGGATTCGGTGAAATTCCACGAGTTTCGACAGGTTTTGGTTGGATTTCATGGAATTGGACGAAATTCGATGCAGTGGGATGCGATCAGGTGTGTTTTATCTCGATTTAGCTCGGTTCATTTTGTTTGTCTCTAGTTGGCTCTTTTCAGCTCCATTCGGCTACTTTCAGCTCGAATATGGTCGATTTGACTCGATTCGACGCAATTTGCCTTGATTCGGCTCGATTCGGCCCTATTTGGCCCTATTCGGTGCTCTTCAGCTCTATTCCACTCTTTTCTACTCTAGTCATCTCTGTCCGACTCCATTCGACTCCATTCCACACCATTCTACTCCATTCTACACTATCCTATTCTGCAGAACCCTAACCCACCCCACCCTATCCTAATCGAGTCTTTTATTTTCTCTTCTCTTCTGTGGTGTTCTATTCTCTTTTTCTATTTTCTCTATTTCATCCTATGATACACTACCATAACCTACACTGAAGTATGTCATTCTATTCTTTTTATTCTATTTTCTTTGTTCCACCGCATGCTACCCTACCCTATGCTACCCCACCTAGTCATTGGGAGTACTTAATAAGGGTACTAATTAAGGGTACTAGTTATGGCAAGGGTAATGATTAACACAAGGTTACTAGTTCAGGCTACTAGTTGAAGCCAGGGCACTAGATAAGGCTACTAGTTGAGCTAAGATTCACTAGTTAGGGGTATTAGTGAATGCCAGAGTACAAGTGAAGGGTCCTAGTTCAGACACAAGTCCTTGTTGAGGGTACTGTTTTAGTCAAGGTTACTGTAAATTGCTACTGTTTAAGAGAAGGGTCCTAGTTAGGGGTACATGTTAAGGTACGGGTACAAGTTCGGGTGACTAGTTAAGGCCAGTTGACTGGTTCAGGCAAGGCTACTAGTTAAGGTAAGTTTACAAGATAGGGTTACTCGTTCAGGCCAGTTTACTAGTTAAGGCAAGGCGACTAGTTAGGGGTACTAGTTAAGGTAAGGGTACAAGTTAGGGTTACTCGTCAGGCCAGTTTACTAGTTAAGGCAAGGCACCTAGTTAGGGCTACCGGTTAAGGCAAGGGTACTGTTAGGGCTGCTACATAAGGCAGGGCACTAGTTAAGGCAAGGCTACTAGTTCAGGGTACTAATTAAGGCAGGGGCACTAGTTATGGCTCCTAGTTAAGGCAAGGGTACCAGTTTGGGGTCCTAATTCAGGGTACTTGTCAAGACAAGGGTACTATTCAAGGCTACTTGTCGAGGCTACTGATCTATGCCACTATTCTAGCTGACTTGGCTGGGTTACTAGTCTAGGCTACTACTCTAGCCTTCTCTTGTCTACTCTACTCTAGTCTACCTTAGTCTACCCTAGTCCACCCTATCAGAAACTCCGGTGCCATAACCCTTCTAATCTGTTTGATTTGATTCGATTCAAAGCATTTCGATGCCATTGGACGCGACTATGCTCGAAGCTGCTCGATTCGGCTCGATTCAGCACCATTAGCTCGATTCAGCTCGATTATCCTCGTTTCCACTTGATTCGGCTCTGTCCAGCCTTTGTCGTCCCTATTCAGCTCGATTCCACTCTTTTCTACTCTATTCGTCTCTATTTCACTCCATTCTATTCATTCCACACAATTCGACTCTATTCTGCTCTACCCTACCCTACCCTACTCTAATTGACTCTAATCTCTCTGATGCGATTCATCTCCTTTTATCCCCATCCTGCTATATTCAGCTCTATTCGACTCGATGCTACTCTACTCTATTGTACTCTAGTCTACTCTTCTGTAGTCTAGTCTAGTCTACTCTCTTCTATTCTATTGTATGTTTGCGATTCTGTTCTGTTCTATTCTACTCCACTGTACTGTACCCTATGCTATCCCAACTCTAATCTATTCTACTCCATTTGATTGGATTCGATTCGACCCGTTTTGAAGTGATTCAGCTCGATTTGGCTCTATTCTACTCTATTCCCCTTCTACTATACTCTAGTCTACTCTTTTCTGTATTCTTTCTGTAATGTTCTGTTCTATTCTATTCTGTTTGATTCTATTCTACTCTAGTCTACCCTACCCTACCATACGCGAACATCCCCTACTCCAATCTATTCAATTTGAGTTGACGAATTTTGACACAATTCAGATCGAATCGGTTCGATTCGTGTCCGCTTGGCTCGAACAGAATAGATTCGGCTTGATTCAGCTCCATTAGACTCGATTCAATGAATTTGGCTCGATTCGAATTCATTAGGCTCAAATGAGCTCGATTCGGCCCTCTTTGGACCTATTCAGCACTATTTGGCTCTATTCGGCTCTTTTCTACTCTATTCGACTCCATTCAATTCCATTGCACACCATTCTACTCCATTCTACACTATTCTACTCTACCCTACTCTAATTTACTGTAATTGATTCGGTGGGATTCCATGCAATTTGTCTCCTTTCATCTCCATTCGGCTCGATTCGACTCTATTCTACGCTACTCTCCTCTACATTATTCTGCTCTACTCTACTTTTATCTACTCCATTCTATTGTGTTCTTTCTATTCCGTTCTACCGTGTTCAATTCTATTCTAATCTATTCTATCATAAAGTACTCTAATATATGTTGCTGGATTCAGTCGCATGCATTTCAATGCGATTGGCTCAAATCGGCTCCATTCCACTCCATTCATCCCCATTTGTCTCGAAGAGCTTCGATTCGGCTCTATTCGGCTCTAATAGCCTCTACTCGTCTTTATTAGACTCTACTCAACTCTATTATCTCTTTTCAACTCCATTTGACTCCATTCGACTCCAGTCAACTCCATTCTACAGAATTCTACTTCATCCTACTCTATTCTCTGTTATATTGCATAGTAGTCTACCCTACTCTAAACGAAAAATGTGTTTTATTAGAGTAGTAGTCAATTCGAATCGATTGGATTGGATTTGACTTGAATTGTTGGGATTCAATGCAATTCGACGGGATTCGACGCTATACGGCACGGTTCTGAGGGATTCGGCGTGATTCGTCTTGATTTCTATCGGTTCAGCTAATTTTAGCTCTATTTGGCTCTGTTTGGCAATATTGGACTCTATTCTACTCTAGTCTTTGATACTCTACTCGACCCTCTTCTATTCTTTCAGTTCAGTTCTGTTCTGTTCTATTCTGTTCTACTACATTCTATTCTGCCCTACCCTACCCTTGCTTACCCTACTGCAAGCTGTTCGATTCTATTCGAAACACTTGAACGCGATTCGAACTGATTCGGGTCGTATCGGCTCGATTCAGCTCCTTTCTGCTCCATTAGACTCGATTCAGTTCTACTCGGCTCTTTTCTGCTCTATTCAGCTCTGATCGGCAGTATTCGACTCTATTTGACTCTAGTCTACTCCTCTCCACTCCACTCTATTCTTTCTGTTCTCTTCGATTCGACCGTACTCTACCCTAACCTTACCTGCACCTACACTAATCTATTTGATTCAGCTCGACACATTTCAATGCGATTCGACATGATTCGTCTCGATTCATCTCGAATTTGGTCGATTCGGGTGTATTCAGCTCTGTTCGGCTCTTTTCGGCTATTCGGTCTATTCACCTCTATTTGACTCTATTCTATTCTACTCTACTCTACTTAATTCTATTTCATTCTTTCTATTGCATTCTGTTCCGTGCTAGTCTAACCTCTCCTACCCTACCCTCCTCTACTCTAATCTATACGATTCAATTCAATGCGTTTCGTCGCGATTCCATGTGATTAGGCTTGAATCGGCTCCATTTAGCTCTCTTTGGCTTGAATCGGGTCAATTCGCCTCAATTCTGCTCGATTCAGCATAATTAGGCTCGATTAAAACTTATTGAGCTCTATTCAGCTCTTTTCTACTATATTTGTCTCTATTTGGCTCCATTCGACTCCATTCCACACCAGTCCACTCCATTCTACACTATTCTATTCTGTTCTACCCTACTCTAATCTATTCTAATCGATTCGATTCATCGCGATTCGTCTCATTTCCTCTCCACTCGACTCGATTCGGCTTGAACTGGGTCTTTTCATCCATATTCTGCACTACTCCACTCTGACGATTCTACTCTACTCATCTCTACTCCATTCTACTCTTTGTATTCTCTTCTGTTCTGCTCTATTCAATTGTACTGTGCCTTACCCACTGAATCCCTCCCTAACCTACACTACTCTAATCTATTCAATTTCATTCGATTTCATTCAATTCAATACTATTCTACCCTCTTAGACACAGTTCAAAGGGATTCGGTGAAATTCCACGAGTTTCGACAGGTTTTGGTTGGATTTCATGGAATTGGACGAAATTCGATGCAGTGGGATGCGATCAGGTGTGTTTTATCTCGATTTAGCTCGGTTCATTTTGTTTGTCTCTAGTTGGCTCTTTTCAGCTCCATTCGGCTACTTTCAGCTCGAATATGGTCGATTTGACTCGATTCGACGCAATTTGCCTTGATTCGGCTCGATTCGGCCCTATTTGGCCCTATTCGGTGCTCTTCAGCTCTATTCCACTCTTTTCTACTCTAGTCATCTCTGTCCGACTCCATTCGACTCCATTCCACACCATTCTACTCCATTCTACACTATCCTATTCTGCAGAACCCTAACCCACCCCACCCTATCCTAATCGAGTCTTTTATTTTCTCTTCTCTTCTGTGGTGTTCTATTCTCTTTTTCTATTTTCTCTATTTCATCCTATGATACACTACCATAACCTACACTGAAGTATGTCATTCTATTCTTTTTATTCTATTTTCTTTGTTCCACCGCATGCTACCCTACCCTATGCTACCCCACCTAGTCATTGGGAGTACTTAATAAGGGTACTAATTAAGGGTACTAGTTATGGCAAGGGTAATGATTAACACAAGGTTACTAGTTCAGGCTACTAGTTGAAGCCAGGGCACTAGATAAGGCTACTAGTTGAGCTAAGATTCACTAGTTAGGGGTATTAGTGAATGCCAGAGTACTAGTGAAGGGTCCTAGTTCAGACACAAGTCCTTGTTGAGGGTACTGTTTTAGTCAAGGTTACTGTAAATTGCTACTGTTTAAGAGAAGGGTCCTAGTTAGGGGTACATGTTAAGGTACGGGTACAAGTTCGGGTGACTAGTTAAGGCCAGTTGACTGGTTCAGGCAAGGCTACTAGTTAAGGTAAGTTTACAAGATAGGGTTACTCGTTCAGGCCAGTTTACTAGTTAAGGCAAGGCGACTAGTTAGGGGTACTAGTTAAGGTAAGGGTACAAGTTAGGGTTACTCGTCAGGCCAGTTTACTAGTTAAGGCAAGGCACCTAGTTAGGGCTACCGGTTAAGGCAAGGGTACTGTTAGGGCTGCTACATAAGGCAGGGCACTAGTTAAGGCAAGGCTACTAGTTCAGGGTACTAATTAAGGCAGGGGCACTAGTTATGGCTCCTAGTTAAGGCAAGGGTACCAGTTTGGGGTCCTAATTCAGGGTACTTGTCAAGACAAGGGTACTATTCAAGGCTACTTGTCGAGGCTACTGATCTATGCCACTATTCTAGCTGACTTGGCTGGGTTACTAGTCTAGGCTACTACTCTAGCCTTCTCTTGTCTACTCTACTCTAGTCTACCTTAGTCTACCCTAGTCCACCCTATCAGAAACTCCGGTGCCATAACCCTTCTAATCTGTTTGATTTGATTCGATTCAAAGCATTTCGATGCCATTGGACGCGACTATGCTCGAAGCTGCTCGATTCGGCTCGATTCAGCACCATTAGCTCGATTCAGCTCGATTATCCTCGTTTCCACTTGATTCGGCTCTGTTCAGCCTTTGTCGTCCCTATTCAGCTCGATTCCACTCTTTTCTACTCTATTCGTCTCTATTTCACTCCATTCTATTCATTCCACACAATTCGACTCTATTCTGCTCTACCCTACCCTACCCTACTCTAATTGACTCTAATCTCTCTGATGCGATTCATCTCCTTTTATCCCCATCCTGCTATATTCAGCTCTATTCGACTCGATGCTACTCTACTCTATTGTACTCTAGTCTACTCTTCTGTAGTCTAGTCTAGTCTACTCTCTTCTATTCTATTGTATGTTTGCGATTCTGTTCTGTTCTATTCTACTCCACTGTACTGTACCCTATGCTATCCCAACTCTAATCTATTCTACTCCATTTGATTGGATTCGATTCGACCCGTTTTGAAGTGATTCAGCTCGATTTGGCTCTATTCTACTCTATTCCCCTTCTACTATACTCTAGTCTACTCTTTTCTGTATTCTTTCTGTAATGTTCTGTTCTATTCTATTCTGTTTGATTCTATTCTACTCTAGTCTACCCTACCCTACCATACGCGAACATCCCCTACTCCAATCTATTCAATTTGAGTTGACGAATTTTGACACAATTCAGATCGAATCGGTTCGATTCGTGTCCGCTTGGCTCGAACAGAATAGATTCGGCTTGATTCAGCTCCATTAGACTCGATTCAATGAATTTGGCTCGATTCGAATTCATTAGGCTCAAATGAGCTCGATTCGGCCCTCTTTGGACCTATTCAGCACTATTTGGCTCTATTCGGCTCTTTTCTACTCTATTCGACTCCATTCAATTCCATTGCACACCATTCTACTCCATTCTACACTATTCTACTCTACCCTACTCTAATTTACTGTAATTGATTCGGTGGGATTCCATGCAATTTGTCTCCTTTCATCTCCATTCGGCTCGATTCGACTCTATTCTACGCTACTCTCCTCTACATTATTCTGCTCTACTCTACTTTTATCTACTCCATTCTATTGTGTTCTTTCTATTCCGTTCTACCGTGTTCAATTCTATTCTAATCTATTCTATCATAAAGTACTCTAATATATGTTGCTGGATTCAGTCGCATGCATTTCAATGCGATTGGCTCAAATCGGCTCCATTCCACTCCATTCATCCCCATTTGTCTCGAAGAGCTTCGATTCGGCTCTATTCGGCTCTAATAGCCTCTACTCGTCTTTATTAGACTCTACTCAACTCTATTATCTCTTTTCAACTCCATTTGACTCCATTCGACTCCAGTCAACTCCATTCTACAGAATTCTACTTCATCCTACTCTATTCTCTGTTATATTGCATAGTAGTCTACCCTACTCTAAACGAAAAATGTGTTTTATTAGAGTAGTAGTCAATTCGAATCGATTGGATTGGATTTGACTTGAATTGTTGGGATTCAATGCAATTCGACGGGATTCGACGCTATACGGCACGGTTCTGAGGGATTCGGCGTGATTCGTCTTGATTTCTATCGGTTCAGCTAATTTTAGCTCTATTTGGCTCTGTTTGGCAATATTGGACTCTATTCTACTCTAGTCTTTGATACTCTACTCGACCCTCTTCTATTCTTTCAGTTCAGTTCTGTTCTGTTCTATTCTGTTCTACTACATTCTATTCTGCCCTACCCTACCCTTGCTTACCCTACTGCAAGCTGTTCGATTCTATTCGAAACACTTGAACGCGATTCGAACTGATTCGGGTCGTATCGGCTCGATTCAGCTCCTTTCTGCTCCATTAGACTCGATTCAGTTCTACTCGGCTCTTTTCTGCTCTATTCAGCTCTGATCGGCAGTATTCGACTCTATTTGACTCTAGTCTACTCCTCTCCACTCCACTCTATTCTTTCTGTTCTCTTCGATTCGACCGTACTCTACCCTAACCTTACCTGCACCTACACTAATCTATTTGATTCAGCTCGACACATTTCAATGCGATTCGACATGATTCGTCTCGATTCATCTCGAATTTGGTCGATTCGGGTGTATTCAGCTCTGTTCGGCTCTTTTCGGCTATTCGGTCTATTCACCTCTATTTGACTCTATTCTATTCTACTCTACTCTACTTAATTCTATTTCATTCTTTCTATTGCATTCTGTTCCGTGCTAGTCTAACCTCTCCTACCCTACCCTCCTCTACTCTAATCTATACGATTCAATTCAATGCGTTTCGTCGCGATTCCATGTGATTAGGCTTGAATCGGCTCCATTTAGCTCTCTTTGGCTTGAATCGGGTCAATTCGCCTCAATTCTGCTCGATTCAGCATAATTAGGCTCGATTAAAACTTATTGAGCTCTATTCAGCTCTTTTCTACTATATTTGTCTCTATTTGGCTCCATTCGACTCCATTCCACACCAGTCCACTCCATTCTACACTATTCTATTCTGTTCTACCCTACTCTAATCTATTCTAATCGATTCGATTCATCGCGATTCGTCTCATTTCCTCTCCACTCGACTCGATTCGGCTTGAACTGGGTCTTTTCATCCATATTCTGCACTACTCCACTCTGACGATTCTACTCTACTCATCTCTACTCCATTCTACTCTTTGTATTCTCTTCTGTTCTGCTCTATTCAATTGTACTGTGCCTTACCCACTGAATCCCTCCCTAACCTACACTACTCTAATCTATTCAATTTCATTCGATTTCATTCAATTCAATACTATTCTACCCTCTTAGACACAGTTCAAAGGGATTCGGTGAAATTCCACGAGTTTCGACAGGTTTTGGTTGGATTTCATGGAATTGGACGAAATTCGATGCAGTGGGATGCGATCAGGTGTGTTTTATCTCGATTTAGCTCGGTTCATTTTGTTTGTCTCTAGTTGGCTCTTTTCAGCTCCATTCGGCTACTTTCAGCTCGAATATGGTCGATTTGACTCGATTCGACGCAATTTGCCTTGATTCGGCTCGATTCGGCCCTATTTGGCCCTATTCGGTGCTCTTCAGCTCTATTCCACTCTTTTCTACTCTAGTCATCTCTGTCCGACTCCATTCGACTCCATTCCACACCATTCTACTCCATTCTACACTATCCTATTCTGCAGAACCCTAACCCACCCCACCCTATCCTAATCGAGTCTTTTATTTTCTCTTCTCTTCTGTGGTGTTCTATTCTCTTTTTCTATTTTCTCTATTTCATCCTATGATACACTACCATAACCTACACTGAAGTATGTCATTCTATTCTTTTTATTCTATTTTCTTTGTTCCACCGCATGCTACCCTACCCTATGCTACCCCACCTAGTCATTGGGAGTACTTAATAAGGGTACTAATTAAGGGTACTAGTTATGGCAAGGGTAATGATTAACACAAGGTTACTAGTTCAGGCTACTAGTTGAAGCCAGGGCACTAGATAAGGCTACTAGTTGAGCTAAGATTCACTAGTTAGGGGTATTAGTGAATGCCAGAGTACTAGTGAAGGGTCCTAGTTCAGACACAAGTCCTTGTTGAGGGTACTGTTTTAGTCAAGGTTACTGTAAATTGCTACTGTTTAAGAGAAGGGTCCTAGTTAGGGGTACATGTTAAGGTACGGGTACAAGTTCGGGTGACTAGTTAAGGCCAGTTGACTGGTTCAGGCAAGGCTACTAGTTAAGGTAAGTTTACAAGATAGGGTTACTCGTTCAGGCCAGTTTACTAGTTAAGGCAAGGCGACTAGTTAGGGGTACTAGTTAAGGTAAGGGTACAAGTTAGGGTTACTCGTCAGGCCAGTTTACTAGTTAAGGCAAGGCACCTAGTTAGGGCTACCGGTTAAGGCAAGGGTACTGTTAGGGCTGCTACATAAGGCAGGGCACTAGTTAAGGCAAGGCTACTAGTTCAGGGTACTAATTAAGGCAGGGGCACTAGTTATGGCTCCTAGTTAAGGCAAGGGTACCAGTTTGGGGTCCTAATTCAGGGTACTTGTCAAGACAAGGGTACTATTCAAGGCTACTTGTCGAGGCTACTGATCTATGCCACTATTCTAGCTGACTTGGCTGGGTTACTAGTCTAGGCTACTACTCTAGCCTTCTCTTGTCTACTCTACTCTAGTCTACCTTAGTCTACCCTAGTCCACCCTATCAGAAACTCCGGTGCCATAACCCTTCTAATCTGTTTGATTTGATTCGATTCAAAGCATTTCGATGCCATTGGACGCGACTATGCTCGAAGCTGCTCGATTCGGCTCGATTCAGCACCATTAGCTCGATTCAGCTCGATTATCCTCGTTTCCACTTGATTCGGCTCTGTTCAGCCTTTGTCGTCCCTATTCAGCTCGATTCCACTCTTTTCTACTCTATTCGTCTCTATTTCACTCCATTCTATTCATTCCACACAATTCGACTCTATTCTGCTCTACCCTACCCTACCCTACTCTAATTGACTCTAATCTCTCTGATGCGATTCATCTCCTTTTATCCCCATCCTGCTATATTCAGCTCTATTCGACTCGATGCTACTCTACTCTATTGTACTCTAGTCTACTCTTCTGTAGTCTAGTCTAGTCTACTCTCTTCTATTCTATTGTATGTTTGCGATTCTGTTCTGTTCTATTCTACTCCACTGTACTGTACCCTATGCTATCCCAACTCTAATCTATTCTACTCCATTTGATTGGATTCGATTCGACCCGTTTTGAAGTGATTCAGCTCGATTTGGCTCTATTCTACTCTATTCCCCTTCTACTATACTCTAGTCTACTCTTTTCTGTATTCTTTCTGTAATGTTCTGTTCTATTCTATTCTGTTTGATTCTATTCTACTCTAGTCTACCCTACCCTACCATACGCGAACATCCCCTACTCCAATCTATTCAATTTGAGTTGACGAATTTTGACACAATTCAGATCGAATCGGTTCGATTCGTGTCCGCTTGGCTCGAACAGAATAGATTCGGCTTGATTCAGCTCCATTAGACTCGATTCAATGAATTTGGCTCGATTCGAATTCATTAGGCTCAAATGAGCTCGATTCGGCCCTCTTTGGACCTATTCAGCACTATTTGGCTCTATTCGGCTCTTTTCTACTCTATTCGACTCCATTCAATTCCATTGCACACCATTCTACTCCATTCTACACTATTCTACTCTACCCTACTCTAATTTACTGTAATTGATTCGGTGGGATTCCATGCAATTTGTCTCCTTTCATCTCCATTCGGCTCGATTCGACTCTATTCTACGCTACTCTCCTCTACATTATTCTGCTCTACTCTACTTTTATCTACTCCATTCTATTGTGTTCTTTCTATTCCGTTCTACCGTGTTCAATTCTATTCTAATCTATTCTATCATAAAGTACTCTAATATATGTTGCTGGATTCAGTCGCATGCATTTCAATGCGATTGGCTCAAATCGGCTCCATTCCACTCCATTCATCCCCATTTGTCTCGAAGAGCTTCGATTCGGCTCTATTCGGCTCTAATAGCCTCTACTCGTCTTTATTAGACTCTACTCAACTCTATTATCTCTTTTCAACTCCATTTGACTCCATTCGACTCCAGTCAACTCCATTCTACAGAATTCTACTTCATCCTACTCTATTCTCTGTTATATTGCATAGTAGTCTACCCTACTCTAAACGAAAAATGTGTTTTATTAGAGTAGTAGTCAATTCGAATCGATTGGATTGGATTTGACTTGAATTGTTGGGATTCAATGCAATTCGACGGGATTCGACGCTATACGGCACGGTTCTGAGGGATTCGGCGTGATTCGTCTTGATTTCTATCGGTTCAGCTAATTTTAGCTCTATTTGGCTCTGTTTGGCAATATTGGACTCTATTCTACTCTAGTCTTTGATACTCTACTCGACCCTCTTCTATTCTTTCAGTTCAGTTCTGTTCTGTTCTATTCTGTTCTACTACATTCTATTCTGCCCTACCCTACCCTTGCTTACCCTACTGCAAGCTGTTCGATTCTATTCGAAACACTTGAACGCGATTCGAACTGATTCGGGTCGTATCGGCTCGATTCAGCTCCTTTCTGCTCCATTAGACTCGATTCAGTTCTACTCGGCTCTTTTCTGCTCTATTCAGCTCTGATCGGCAGTATTCGACTCTATTTGACTCTAGTCTACTCCTCTCCACTCCACTCTATTCTTTCTGTTCTCTTCGATTCGACCGTACTCTACCCTAACCTTACCTGCACCTACACTAATCTATTTGATTCAGCTCGACACATTTCAATGCGATTCGACATGATTCGTCTCGATTCATCTCGAATTTGGTCGATTCGGGTGTATTCAGCTCTGTTCGGCTCTTTTCGGCTATTCGGTCTATTCACCTCTATTTGACTCTATTCTATTCTACTCTACTCTACTTAATTCTATTTCATTCTTTCTATTGCATTCTGTTCCGTGCTAGTCTAACCTCTCCTACCCTACCCTCCTCTACTCTAATCTATACGATTCAATTCAATGCGTTTCGTCGCGATTCCATGTGATTAGGCTTGAATCGGCTCCATTTAGCTCTCTTTGGCTTGAATCGGGTCAATTCGCCTCAATTCTGCTCGATTCAGCATAATTAGGCTCGATTAAAACTTATTGAGCTCTATTCAGCTCTTTTCTACTATATTTGTCTCTATTTGGCTCCATTCGACTCCATTCCACACCAGTCCACTCCATTCTACACTATTCTATTCTGTTCTACCCTACTCTAATCTATTCTAATCGATTCGATTCATCGCGATTCGTCTCATTTCCTCTCCACTCGACTCGATTCGGCTTGAACTGGGTCTTTTCATCCATATTCTGCACTACTCCACTCTGACGATTCTACTCTACTCATCTCTACTCCATTCTACTCTTTGTATTCTCTTCTGTTCTGCTCTATTCAATTGTACTGTGCCTTACCCACTGAATCTCTCCCTAACCTACACTACTCTAATCTATTCAATTTCATTCGATTTCATTCAATTCAATACTATTCTACCCTCTTAGACACAGTTCAAAGGGATTCGGTGAAATTCCACGAGTTTCGACAGGTTTTGGTTGGATTTCATGGAATTGGACGAAATTCGATGCAGTGGGATGCGATCAGGTGTGTTTTATCTCGATTTAGCTCGGTTCATTTTGTTTGTCTCTAGTTGGCTCTTTTCAGCTCCATTCGGCTACTTTCAGCTCGAATATGGTCGATTTGACTCGATTCGACGCAATTTGCCTTGATTCGGCTCGATTCGGCCCTATTTGGCCCTATTCGGTGCTCTTCAGCTCTATTCCACTCTTTTCTACTCTAGTCATCTCTGTCCGACTCCATTCGACTCCATTCCACACCATTCTACTCCATTCTACACTATCCTATTCTGCAGAACCCTAACCCACCCCACCCTATCCTAATCGAGTCTTTTATTTTCTCTTCTCTTCTGTGGTGTTCTATTCTCTTTTTCTATTTTCTCTATTTCATCCTATGATACACTACCATAACCTACACTGAAGTATGTCATTCTATTCTTTTTATTCTATTTTCTTTGTTCCACCGCATGCTACCCTACCCTATGCTACCCCACCTAGTCATTGGGAGTACTTAATAAGGGTACTAATTAAGGGTACTAGTTATGGCAAGGGTAATGATTAACACAAGGTTACTAGTTCAGGCTACTAGTTGAAGCCAGGGCACTAGATAAGGCTACTAGTTGAGCTAAGATTCACTAGTTAGGGGTATTAGTGAATGCCAGAGTACTAGTGAAGGGTCCTAGTTCAGACACAAGTCCTTGTTGAGGGTACTGTTTTAGTCAAGGTTACTGTAAATTGCTACTGTTTAAGAGAAGGGTCCTAGTTAGGGGTACATGTTAAGGTACGGGTACAAGTTCGGGTGACTAGTTAAGGCCAGTTGACTGGTTCAGGCAAGGCTACTAGTTAAGGTAAGTTTACAAGATAGGGTTACTCGTTCAGGCCAGTTTACTAGTTAAGGCAAGGCGACAAGTTAGGGGTACTAGTTAAGGTAAGGGTACTGTTAGGGCTGCTACATAAGGCAGGGCACTAGTTAAGGCAAGGCTACTAGTTCAGGGTACTAATTAAGGCAGGGGCACTAGTTATGGCTCCTAGTTAAGGCAAGGGTACCAGTTTGGGGTCCTAATTCAGGGTACTTGTCAAGACAAGGGTACTATTCAAGGCTACTTGTCGAGGCTACTGATCTATGCCACTATTCTAGCTGACTTGGCTGGGTTACTAGTCTAGGCTACTACTCTAGCCTTCTCTTGTCTACTCTACTCTAGTCTACCTTAGTCTACCCTAGTCCACCCTATCAGAAACTCCGGTGCCATAACCCTTCTAATCTGTTTGATTTGATTCGATTCAAAGCATTTCGATGCCATTGGACGCGACTATGCTCGAAGCTGCTCGATTCGGCTCGATTCAGCACCATTAGCTCGATTCAGCTCGATTATCCTCGTTTCCACTTGATTCGGCTCTGTTCAGCCTTTGTCGTCCCTATTCAGCTCGATTCCACTCTTTTCTACTCTATTCGTCTCTATTTCACTCCATTCTATTCATTCCACACAATTCGACTCTATTCTGCTCTACCCTACCCTACCCTACTCTAATTGACTCTAATCTCTCTGATGCGATTCATCTCCTTTTATCCCCATCCTGCTATATTCAGCTCTATTCGACTCGATGCTACTCTACTCTATTGTACTCTAGTCTACTCTTCTGTAGTCTAGTCTAGTCTACTCTCTTCTATTCTATTGTATGTTTGCGATTCTGTTCTGTTCTATTCTACTCCACTGTACTGTACCCTATGCTATCCCAACTCTAATCTATTCTACTCCATTTGATTGGATTCGATTCGACCCGTTTTGAAGTGATTCAGCTCGATTTGGCTCTATTCTACTCTATTCCCCTTCTACTATACTCTAGTCTACTCTTTTCTGTATTCTTTCTGTAATGTTCTGTTCTATTCTATTCTGTTTGATTCTATTCTACTCTAGTCTACCCTACCCTACCATACGCGAACATCCCCTACTCCAATCTATTCAATTTGAGTTGACGAATTTTGACACAATTCAGATCGAATCGGTTCGATTCGTGTCCGCTTGGCTCGAACAGAATAGATTCGGCTTGATTCAGCTCCATTAGACTCGATTCAATGAATTTGGCTCGATTCGAATTCATTAGGCTCAAATGAGCTCGATTCGGCCCTCTTTGGACCTATTCAGCACTATTTGGCTCTATTCGGCTCTTTTCTACTCTATTCGACTCCATTCAATTCCATTGCACACCATTCTACTCCATTCTACACTATTCTACTCTACCCTACTCTAATTTACTGTAATTGATTCGGTGGGATTCCATGCAATTTGTCTCCTTTCATCTCCATTCGGCTCGATTCGACTCTATTCTACGCTACTCTCCTCTACATTATTCTGCTCTACTCTACTTTTATCTACTCCATTCTATTGTGTTCTTTCTATTCCGTTCTACCGTGTTCAATTCTATTCTAATCTATTCTATCATAAAGTACTCTAATATATGTTGCTGGATTCAGTCGCATGCATTTCAATGCGATTGGCTCAAATCGGCTCCATTCCACTCCATTCATCCCCATTTGTCTCGAAGAGCTTCGATTCGGCTCTATTCGGCTCTAATAGCCTCTACTCGTCTTTATTAGACTCTACTCAACTCTATTATCTCTTTTCAACTCCATTTGACTCCATTCGACTCCAGTCAACTCCATTCTACAGAATTCTACTTCATCCTACTCTATTCTCTGTTATATTGCATAGTAGTCTACCCTACTCTAAACGAAAAATGTGTTTTATTAGAGTAGTAGTCAATTCGAATCGATTGGATTGGATTTGACTTGAATTGTTGGGATTCAATGCAATTCGACGGGATTCGACGCTATACGGCACGGTTCTGAGGGATTCGGCGTGATTCGTCTTGATTTCTATCGGTTCAGCTAATTTTAGCTCTATTTGGCTCTGTTTGGCAATATTGGACTCTATTCTACTCTAGTCTTTGATACTCTACTCGACCCTCTTCTATTCTTTCAGTTCAGTTCTGTTCTGTTCTATTCTGTTCTACTACATTCTATTCTGCCCTACCCTACCCTTGCTTACCCTACTGCAAGCTGTTCGATTCTATTCGAAACACTTGAACGCGATTCGAACTGATTCGGGTCGTATCGGCTCGATTCAGCTCCTTTCTGCTCCATTAGACTCGATTCAGTTCTACTCGGCTCTTTTCTGCTCTATTCAGCTCTGATCGGCAGTATTCGACTCTATTTGACTCTAGTCTACTCCTCTCCACTCCACTCTATTCTTTCTGTTCTCTTCGATTCGACCGTACTCTACCCTAACCTTACCTGCACCTACACTAATCTATTTGATTCAGCTCGACACATTTCAATGCGATTCGACATGATTCGTCTCGATTCATCTCGAATTTGGTCGATTCGGGTGTATTCAGCTCTGTTCGGCTCTTTTCGGCTATTCGGTCTATTCACCTCTATTTGACTCTATTCTATTCTACTCTACTCTACTTAATTCTATTTCATTCTTTCTATTGCATTCTGTTCCGTGCTAGTCTAACCTCTCCTACCCTACCCTCCTCTACTCTAATCTATACGATTCAATTCAATGCGTTTCGTCGCGATTCCATGTGATTAGGCTTGAATCGGCTCCATTTAGCTCTCTTTGGCTTGAATCGGGTCAATTCGCCTCAATTCTGCTCGATTCAGCATAATTAGGCTCGATTAAAACTTATTGAGCTCTATTCAGCTCTTTTCTACTATATTTGTCTCTATTTGGCTCCATTCGACTCCATTCCACACCAGTCCACTCCATTCTACACTATTCTATTCTGTTCTACCCTACTCTAATCTATTCTAATCGATTCGATTCATCGCGATTCGTCTCATTTCCTCTCCACTCGACTCGATTCGGCTTGAACTGGGTCTTTTCATCCATATTCTGCACTACTCCACTCTGACGATTCTACTCTACTCATCTCTACTCCATTCTACTCTTTGTATTCTCTTCTGTTCTGCTCTATTCAATTGTACTGTGCCTTACCCACTGAATCTCTCCCTAACCTACACTACTCTAATCTATTCAATTTCATTCGATTTCATTCAATTCAATACTATTCTACCCTCTTAGACACAGTTCAAAGGGATTCGGTGAAATTCCACGAGTTTCGACAGGTTTTGGTTGGATTTCATGGAATTGGACGAAATTCGATGCAGTGGGATGCGATCAGGTGTGTTTTATCTCGATTTAGCTCGGTTCATTTTGTTTGTCTCTAGTTGGCTCTTTTCAGCTCCATTCGGCTACTTTCAGCTCGAATATGGTCGATTTGACTCGATTCGACGCAATTTGCCTTGATTCGGCTCGATTCGGCCCTATTTGGCCCTATTCGGTGCTCTTCAGCTCTATTCCACTCTTTTCTACTCTAGTCATCTCTGTCCGACTCCATTCGACTCCATTCCACACCATTCTACTCCATTCTACACTATCCTATTCTGCAGAACCCTAACCCACCCCACCCTATCCTAATCGAGTCTTTTATTTTCTCTTCTCTTCTGTGGTGTTCTATTCTCTTTTTCTATTTTCTCTATTTCATCCTATGATACACTACCATAACCTACACTGAAGTATGTCATTCTATTCTTTTTATTCTATTTTCTTTGTTCCACCGCATGCTACCCTACCCTATGCTACCCCACCTAGTCATTGGGAGTACTTAATAAGGGTACTAATTAAGGGTACTAGTTATGGCAAGGGTAATGATTAACACAAGGTTACTAGTTCAGGCTACTAGTTGAAGCCAGGGCACTAGATAAGGCTACTAGTTGAGCTAAGATTCACTAGTTAGGGGTATTAGTGAATGCCAGAGTACTAGTGAAGGGTCCTAGTTCAGACACAAGTCCTTGTTGAGGGTACTGTTTTAGTCAAGGTTACTGTAAATTGCTACTGTTTAAGAGAAGGGTCCTAGTTAGGGGTACATGTTAAGGTACGGGTACAAGTTCGGGTGACTAGTTAAGGCCAGTTGACTGGTTCAGGCAAGGCTACTAGTTAAGGTAAGTTTACAAGATAGGGTTACTCGTTCAGGCCAGTTTACTAGTTAAGGCAAGGCGACAAGTTAGGGGTACTAGTTAAGGTAAGGGTACTGTTAGGGCTGCTACATAAGGCAGGGCACTAGTTAAGGCAAGGCTACTAGTTCAGGGTACTAATTAAGGCAGGGGCACTAGTTATGGCTCCTAGTTAAGGCAAGGGTACCAGTTTGGGGTCCTAATTCAGGGTACTTGTCAAGACAAGGGTACTATTCAAGGCTACTTGTCGAGGCTACTGATCTATGCCACTATTCTAGCTGACTTGGCTGGGTTACTAGTCTAGGCTACTACTCTAGCCTTCTCTTGTCTACTCTACTCTAGTCTACCTTAGTCTACCCTAGTCCACCCTATCAGAAACTCCGGTGCCATAACCCTTCTAATCTGTTTGATTTGATTCGATTCAAAGCATTTCGATGCCATTGGACGCGACTATGCTCGAAGCTGCTCGATTCGGCTCGATTCAGCACCATTAGCTCGATTCAGCTCGATTATCCTCGTTTCCACTTGATTCGGCTCTGTTCAGCCTTTGTCGTCCCTATTCAGCTCGATTCCACTCTTTTCTACTCTATTCGTCTCTATTTCACTCCATTCTATTCATTCCACACAATTCGACTCTATTCTGCTCTACCCTACCCTACCCTACTCTAATTGACTCTAATCTCTCTGATGCGATTCATCTCCTTTTATCCCCATCCTGCTATATTCAGCTCTATTCGACTCGATGCTACTCTACTCTATTGTACTCTAGTCTACTCTTCTGTAGTCTAGTCTAGTCTACTCTCTTCTATTCTATTGTATGTTTGCGATTCTGTTCTGTTCTATTCTACTCCACTGTACTGTACCCTATGCTATCCCAACTCTAATCTATTCTACTCCATTTGATTGGATTCGATTCGACCCGTTTTGAAGTGATTCAGCTCGATTTGGCTCTATTCTACTCTATTCCCCTTCTACTATACTCTAGTCTACTCTTTTCTGTATTCTTTCTGTAATGTTCTGTTCTATTCTATTCTGTTTGATTCTATTCTACTCTAGTCTACCCTACCCTACCATACGCGAACATCCCCTACTCCAATCTATTCAATTTGAGTTGACGAATTTTGACACAATTCAGATCGAATCGGTTCGATTCGTGTCCGCTTGGCTCGAACAGAATAGATTCGGCTTGATTCAGCTCCATTAGACTCGATTCAATGAATTTGGCTCGATTCGAATTCATTAGGCTCAAATGAGCTCGATTCGGCCCTCTTTGGACCTATTCAGCACTATTTGGCTCTATTCGGCTCTTTTCTACTCTATTCGACTCCATTCAATTCCATTGCACACCATTCTACTCCATTCTACACTATTCTACTCTACCCTACTCTAATTTACTGTAATTGATTCGGTGGGATTCCATGCAATTTGTCTCCTTTCATCTCCATTCGGCTCGATTCGACTCTATTCTACGCTACTCTCCTCTACATTATTCTGCTCTACTCTACTTTTATCTACTCCATTCTATTGTGTTCTTTCTATTCCGTTCTACCGTGTTCAATTCTATTCTAATCTATTCTATCATAAAGTACTCTAATATATGTTGCTGGATTCAGTCGCATGCATTTCAATGCGATTGGCTCAAATCGGCTCCATTCCACTCCATTCATCCCCATTTGTCTCGAAGAGCTTCGATTCGGCTCTATTCGGCTCTAATAGCCTCTACTCGTCTTTATTAGACTCTACTCAACTCTATTATCTCTTTTCAACTCCATTTGACTCCATTCGACTCCAGTCAACTCCATTCTACAGAATTCTACTTCATCCTACTCTATTCTCTGTTATATTGCATAGTAGTCTACCCTACTCTAAACGAAAAATGTGTTTTATTAGAGTAGTAGTCAATTCGAATCGATTGGATTGGATTTGACTTGAATTGTTGGGATTCAATGCAATTCGACGGGATTCGACGCTATACGGCACGGTTCTGAGGGATTCGGCGTGATTCGTCTTGATTTCTATCGGTTCAGCTAATTTTAGCTCTATTTGGCTCTGTTTGGCAATATTGGACTCTATTCTACTCTAGTCTTTGATACTCTACTCGACCCTCTTCTATTCTTTCAGTTCAGTTCTGTTCTGTTCTATTCTGTTCTACTACATTCTATTCTGCCCTACCCTACCCTTGCTTACCCTACTGCAAGCTGTTCGATTCTATTCGAAACACTTGAACGCGATTCGAGCTGATTCGGGTCGTATCGGCTCGATTCAGCTCCTTTCTGCTCCATTAGACTCGATTCAGTTCTACTCGGCTCTTTTCTGCTCTATTCAGCTCTGATCGGCAGTATTCGACTCTATTTGACTCTAGTCTACTCCTCTCCACTCCACTCTATTCTTTCTGTTCTCTTCGATTCGACCGTACTCTACCCTAACCTTACCTGCACCTACACTAATCTATTTGATTCAGCTCGACACATTTCAATGCGATTCGACATGATTCGTCTCGATTCATCTCGAATTTGGTCGATTCGGGTGTATTCAGCTCTGTTCGGCTCTTTTCGGCTATTCGGTCTATTCACCTCTATTTGACTCTATTCTATTCTACTCTACTCTACTTAATTCTATTTCATTCTTTCTATTGCATTCTGTTCCGTGCTAGTCTAACCTCTCCTACCCTACCCTCCTCTACTCTAATCTATACGATTCAATTCAATGCGTTTCGTCGCGATTCCATGTGATTAGGCTTGAATCGGCTCCATTTAGCTCTCTTTGGCTTGAATCGGGTCAATTCGCCTCAATTCTGCTCGATTCAGCATAATTAGGCTCGATTAAAACTTATTGAGCTCTATTCAGCTCTTTTCTACTATATTTGTCTCTATTTGGCTCCATTCGACTCCATTCCACACCAGTCCACTCCATTCTACACTATTCTATTCTGTTCTACCCTACTCTAATCTATTCTAATCGATTCGATTCATCGCGATTCGTCTCATTTCCTCTCCACTCGACTCGATTCGGCTTGAACTGGGTCTTTTCATCCATATTCTGCACTACTCCACTCTGACGATTCTACTCTACTCATCTCTACTCCATTCTACTCTTTGTATTCTCTTCTGTTCTGCTCTATTCAATTGTACTGTGCCTTACCCACTGAATCCCTCCCTAACCTACACTACTCTAATCTATTCAATTTAATTCGATTTCATTCAATTCAATACTATTCTACCCTCTTAGACACAGTTCAAAGGGATTCGGTGAAATTCCACGAGTTTCGACAGGTTTTGGTTGGATTTCATGGAATTGGACGAAATTCGATGCAGTGGGATGCGATCAGGTGTGTTTTATCTCGATTTAGCTCGGTTCATTTTGTTTGTCTCTAGTTGGCTCTTTTCAGCTCCATTCGGCTACTTTCAGCTCGAATATGGTCGATTTGACTCGATTCGACGCAATTTGCCTTGATTCGGCTCGATTCGGCCCTATTTGGCCCTATTCGGTGCTCTTCAGCTCTATTCCACTCTTTTCTACTCTAGTCATCTCTGTCCGACTCCATTCGACTCCATTCCACACCATTCTACTCCATTCTACACTATCCTATTCTGCAGAACCCTAACCCACCCCACCCTATCCTAATCGAGTCTTTTATTTTCTCTTCTCTTCTGTGGTGTTCTATTCTCTTTTTCTATTTTCTCTATTTCATCCTATGATACACTACCATAACCTACACTGAAGTATGTCATTCTATTCTTTTTATTCTATTTTCTTTGTTCCACCGCATGCTACCCTACCCTATGCTACCCCACCTAGTCATTGGGAGTACTTAATAAGGGTACTAGTTATGGCAAGGGTAATGATTAACACAAGGTTACTAGTTCAGGCTACTAGTTGAAGCCAGGGCACTAGATAAGGCTACTAGTTGAGCTAAGATTCACTAGTTAGGGATATTAGTGAATGCCAGGGTACTAGTGAAGGGTCCTAGTTCAGACACAAGTCCTTGTTGCGGGTACTGTTTTAGTCAAGGTTACTGTAAATTGCTACTGTTTAAGAGAAGGGTCCTAGTTAGGGGTACATGTTAAGGTACGGGTACAAGTTAGGGTGACTAGTTAAGGCCAGTTGACTGGTTCAGGCAAGGCTACTATTTAAGGTAAGTTTACAAGATAGGGTTACTCGTTCAGGCCAGTTTACTAGTTAAGGCAAGGCGACTAGTTAGGGGTACTAGTTAAGGTAAGGGTACAAGTTAGGGTTACTCATCAGGCCAGTTTACTAGTTAAGGCAAGGCACCTAGTTAGGGCTACCGGTTAAGGCAAGGGTACTGTTAGGGCTGCTACATAAGGCAGGGCACTAGTTAAGGCAAGGCTACTAGTTCAGGGTACTAATTAAGGCAGGGGCACTAGTTCTGGCTCCTAGTTAAGGCAAGGGTACCAGTTTGGGGTCCTAATTCAGGGTACTTGTCAAGACAAGGGTACTATTCAAGGCTACTTGTCGAGGCTACTGATCTATGCCACTATTCTAGCTGACTTGGCTGGGTTACTAGTCTAGGCTACTACTCTAGCCTTCTCTTGTCTACTCTACTCTAGTCTACCTTAGTCTACCCTAGTCCACCCTATCAGAAACTCCGGTGCCATAACCCTTCTAATCTGTTTGATTTGATTCGATTCAAAGCATTTCGATGCCATTGGACGCGACTATGCTCGAAGCTGCTCGATTCGGCTCGATTCAGCACCATTAGCTCGATTCAGCTCGATTATCCTCGTTTCCACTTGATTCGGCTCTGTTCAGCCTTTGTCGTCCCTATTCAGCTCGATTCCACTCTTTTCTACTCTATTCGTCTCTATTTCACTCCATTCTATTCATTCCACACAATTCGACTCTATTCTGCTCTACCCTACCCTACCCTACTCTAATTGACTCTAATCTCTCTGATGCGATTCATCTCCTTTTATCCCCATCCTGCTATATTCAGCTCTATTCGACTCGATGCTACTCTACTCTATTGTACTCTAGTCTACTCTTCTGTAGTCTAGTCTAGTCTACTCTCTTCTATTCTATTGTATGTTTGCGATTCTGTTCTGTTCTATTCTACTCCACTGTACTGTACCCTATGCTATCCCAACTCTAATCTATTCTACTCCATTTGATTGGATTCGATTCGACCCGTTTTGAAGTGATTCAGCTCGATTTGGCTCTATTCTACTCTATTCCCCTTCTACTATACTCTAGTCTACTCTTTTCTGTATTCTTTCTGTAATGTTCTGTTCTATTCTATTCTGTTTGATTCTATTCTACTCTAGTCTACCCTACCCTACCATACGCGAACATCCCCTACTCCAATCTATTCAATTTGAGTTGACGAATTTTGACACAATTCAGATCGAATCGGTTCGATTCGTGTCCGCTTGGCTCGAACAGAATAGATTCGGCTTGATTCAGCTCCATTAGACTCGATTCAATGAATTTGGCTCGATTCGAATTCATTAGGCTCAAATGAGCTCGATTCGGCCCTCTTTGGACCTATTCAGCACTATTTGGCTCTATTCGGCTCTTTTCTACTCTATTCGACTCCATTCAATTCCATTGCACACCATTCTACTCCATTCTACACTATTCTACTCTACCCTACTCTAATTTACTGTAATTGATTCGGTGGGATTCCATGCAATTTGTCTCCTTTCATCTCCATTCGGCTCGATTCGACTCTATTCTACGCTACTCTCCTCTACATTATTCTGCTCTACTCTACTTTTATCTACTCCATTCTATTGTGTTCTTTCTATTCCGTTCTACCGTGTTCAATTCTATTCTAATCTATTCTATCATAAAGTACTCTAATATATGTTGCTGGATTCAGTCGCATGCATTTCAATGAGATTGGCTCAAATCGGCTCCATTCCACTCCATTCATCCCCATTTGTCTCGAAGAGCTTCGATTCGGCTCTATTCGGCTCTAATAGCCTCTACTCGTCTTTATTAGACTCTACTCAACTCTATTATCTCTTTTCAACTCCATTTGACTCCATTCGACTCCAGTCAACTCCATTCTACAGAATTCTACTTCATCCTACTCTATTCTCTGTTATATTGCATAGTAGTCTACCCTACTCTAAACGAAAAATGTGTTTTATTAGAGTAGTAGTCAATTCGAATCGATTGGATTGGATTTGACTTGAATTGTTGGGATTCAATGCAATTCGACGGGATTCGACGCTATACGGCACGGTTCTGAGGGATTCGGCGTGATTCGTCTTGATTTCTATCGGTTCAGCTAATTTTAGCTCTATTTGGCTCTGTTTGGCAATATTGGACTCTATTCTACTCTAGTCTTTGATACTCTACTCGACCCTCTTCTATTCTTTCAGTTCAGTTCTGTTCTGTTCTATTCTGTTCTACTACATTCTATTCTGCCCTACCCTACCCTTGCTTACCCTACTGCAAGCTGTTCGATTCTATTCGAAACACTTGAACGCGATTCGAACTGATTCGGGTCGTATCGGCTCGATTCAGCTCCTTTCTGCTCCATTAGACTCGATTCAGTTCTACTCGGCTCTTTTCTGCTCTATTCAGCTCTGATCGGCAGTATTCGACTCTATTTGACTCTAGTCTACTCCTCTCCACTCCACTCTATTCTTTCTGTTCTCTTCGATTCGACCGTACTCTACCCTAACCTTACCTGCACCTACACTAATCTATTTGATTCAGCTCGACACATTTCAATGCGATTCGACATGATTCGTCTCGATTCATCTCGAATTTGGTCGATTCGGGTGTATTCAGCTCTGTTCGGCTCTTTTCGGCTATTCGGTCTATTCACCTCTATTTGACTCTATTCTATTCTACTCTACTCTACTTAATTCTATTTCATTCTTTCTATTGCATTCTGTTCCGTGCTAGTCTAACCTCTCCTACCCTACCCTCCTCTACTCTAATCTATACGATTCAATTCAATGCGTTTCGTCGCGATTCCATGTGATTAGGCTTGAATCGGCTCCATTTAGCTCTCTTTGGCTTGAATCGGGTCCATTCGCCTCAATTCTGCTCGATTCAGCATAATTAGGCTCGATTAAAACTTATTGAGCTCTATTCAGCTCTTTTCTACTATATTTGTCTCTATTTGGCTCCATTCGACTCCATTCCACACCAGTCCACTCCATTCTACACTATTCTATTCTGTTCTACCCTACTCTAATCTATTCTAATCGATTCGATTCATCGCGATTCGTCTCATTTCCTCTCCACTCGACTCGATTCGGCTTGAACTGGGTCTTTTCATCCATATTCTGCACTACTCCACTCTGACGATTCTACTCTACTCATCTCTACTCCATTCTACTCTTTGTATTCTCTTCTGTTCTGCTCTATTCAATTGTACTGTGCCTTACCCACTGAATCCCTCCCTAACCTACACTACTCTAATCTATTCAATTTCATTCGATTTCATTCAATTCAATACTATTCTACCCTCTTAGACACAGTTCAAAGGGATTCGGTGAAATTCCACGAGTTTCGACAGGTTTTGGTTGGATTTCATGGAATTGGACGAAATTCGATGCAGTGGGATGCGATCAGGTGTGTTTTATCTCGATTTAGCTCGGTTCATTTTGTTTGTCTCTAGTTGGCTCTTTTCAGCTCCATTCGGCTACTTTCAGCTCGAATATGGTCGATTTGACTCGATTCGACGCAATTTGCCTTGATTCGGCTCGATTCGGCCCTATTTGGCCCTATTCGGTGCTCTTCAGCTCTATTCCACTCTTTTCTACTCTAGTCATCTCTGTCCGACTCCATTCGACTCCATTCCACACCATTCTACTCCATTCTACACTATCCTATTCTGCAGAACCCTAACCCACCCCACCCTATCCTAATCGAGTCTTTTATTTTCTCTTCTCTTCTGTGGTGTTCTATTCTCTTTTTCTATTTTCTCTATTTCATCCTATGATACACTACCATAACCTACACTGAAGTATGTCATTCTATTCTTTTTATTCTATTTTCTTTGTTCCACCGCATGCTACCCTACCCTATGCTACCCCACCTAGTCATTGGGAGTACTTAATAAGGGTACTAATTAAGGGTACTAGTTATGGCAAGGGTAATGATTAACACAAGGTTACTAGTTCAGGCTACTAGTTGAAGCCAGGGCACTAGATAAGGCTACTAGTTGAGCTAAGATTCACTAGTTAGGGGTATTAGTGAATGCCAGAGTACTAGTGAAGGGTCCTAGTTCAGACACAAGTCCTTGTTGAGGGTACTGTTTTAGTCAAGGTTACTGTAAATTGCTACTGTTTAAGAGAAGGGTCCTAGTTAGGGGTACATGTTAAGGTACGGGTACAAGTTCGGGTGACTAGTTAAGGCCAGTTGACTGGTTCAGGCAAGGCTACTAGTTAAGGTAAGTTTACAAGATAGGGTTACTCGTTCAGGCCAGTTTACTAGTTAAGGCAAGGCGACTAGTTAGGGGTACTAGTTAAGGTAAGGGTACAAGTTAGGGTTACTCGTCAGGCCAGTTTACTAGTTAAGGCAAGGCACCTAGTTAGGGCTACCGGTTAAGGCAAGGGTACTGTTAGGGCTGCTACATAAGGCAGGGCACTAGTTAAGGCAAGGCTACTAGTTCAGGGTACTAATTAAGGCAGGGGCACTAGTTATGGCTCCTAGTTAAGGCAAGGGTACCAGTTTGGGGTCCTAATTCAGGGTACTTGTCAAGACAAGGGTACTATTCAAGGCTACTTGTCGAGGCTACTGATCTATGCCACTATTCTAGCTGACTTGGCTGGGTTACTAGTCTAGGCTACTACTCTAGCCTTCTCTTGTCTACTCTACTCTAGTCTACCTTAGTCTACCCTAGTCCACCCTATCAGAAACTCCGGTGCCATAACCCTTCTAATCTGTTTGATTTGATTCGATTCAAAGCATTTCGATGCCATTGGACGCGACTATGCTCGAAGCTGCTCGATTCGGCTCGATTCAGCACCATTAGCTCGATTCAGCTCGATTATCCTCGTTTCCACTTGATTCGGCTCTGTTCAGCCTTTGTCGTCCCTATTCAGCTCGATTCCACTCTTTTCTACTCTATTCGTCTCTATTTCACTCCATTCTATTCATTCCACACAATTCGACTCTATTCTGCTCTACCCTACCCTACCCTACTCTAATTGACTCTAATCTCTCTGATGCGATTCATCTCCTTTTATCCCCATCCTGCTATATTCAGCTCTATTCGACTCGATGCTACTCTACTCTATTGTACTCTAGTCTACTCTTCTGTAGTCTAGTCTAGTCTACTCTCTTCTATTCTATTGTATGTTTGCGATTCTGTTCTGTTCTATTCTACTCCACTGTACTGTACCCTATGCTATCCCAACTCTAATCTATTCTACTCCATTTGATTGGATTCGATTCGACCCGTTTTGAAGTGATTCAGCTCGATTTGGCTCTATTCTACTCTATTCCCCTTCTACTATACTCTAGTCTACTCTTTTCTGTATTCTTTCTGTAATGTTCTGTTCTATTCTATTCTGTTTGATTCTATTCTACTCTAGTCTACCCTACCCTACCATACGCGAACATCCCCTACTCCAATCTATTCAATTTGAGTTGACGAATTTTGACACAATTCAGATCGAATCGGTTCGATTCGTGTCCGCTTGGCTCGAACAGAATAGATTCGGCTTGATTCAGCTCCATTAGACTCGATTCAATGAATTTGGCTCGATTCGAATTCATTAGGCTCAAATGAGCTCGATTCGGCCCTCTTTGGACCTATTCAGCACTATTTGGCTCTATTCGGCTCTTTTCTACTCTATTCGACTCCATTCAATTCCATTGCACACCATTCTACTCCATTCTACACTATTCTACTCTACCCTACTCTAATTTACTGTAATTGATTCGGTGGGATTCCATGCAATTTGTCTCCTTTCATCTCCATTCGGCTCGATTCGACTCTATTCTACGCTACTCTCCTCTACATTATTCTGCTCTACTCTACTTTTATCTACTCCATTCTATTGTGTTCTTTCTATTCCGTTCTACCGTGTTCAATTCTATTCTAATCTATTCTATCATAAAGTACTCTAATATATGTTGCTGGATTCAGTCGCATGCATTTCAATGCGATTGGCTCAAATCGGCTCCATTCCACTCCATTCATCCCCATTTGTCTCGAAGAGCTTCGATTCGGCTCTATTCGGCTCTAATAGCCTCTACTCGTCTTTATTAGACTCTACTCAACTCTATTATCTCTTTTCAACTCCATTTGACTCCATTCGACTCCAGTCAACTCCATTCTACAGAATTCTACTTCATCCTACTCTATTCTCTGTTATATTGCATAGTAGTCTACCCTACTCTAAACGAAAAATGTGTTTTATTAGAGTAGTAGTCAATTCGAATCGATTGGATTGGATTTGACTTGAATTGTTGGGATTCAATGCAATTCGACGGGATTCGACGCTATACGGCACGGTTCTGAGGGATTCGGCGTGATTCGTCTTGATTTCTATCGGTTCAGCTAATTTTAGCTCTATTTGGCTCTGTTTGGCAATATTGGACTCTATTCTACTCTAGTCTTTGATACTCTACTCGACCCTCTTCTATTCTTTCAGTTCAGTTCTGTTCTGTTCTATTCTGTTCTACTACATTCTATTCTGCCCTACCCTACCCTTGCTTACCCTACTGCAAGCTGTTCGATTCTATTCGAAACACTTGAACGCGATTCGAACTGATTCGGGTCGTATCGGCTCGATTCAGCTCCTTTCTGCTCCATTAGACTCGATTCAGTTCTACTCGGCTCTTTTCTGCTCTATTCAGCTCTGATCGGCAGTATTCGACTCTATTTGACTCTAGTCTACTCCTCTCCACTCCACTCTATTCTTTCTGTTCTCTTCGATTCGACCGTACTCTACCCTAACCTTACCTGCACCTACACTAATCTATTTGATTCAGCTCGACACATTTCAATGCGATTCGACATGATTCGTCTCGATTCATCTCGAATTTGGTCGATTCGGGTGTATTCAGCTCTGTTCGGCTCTTTTCGGCTATTCGGTCTATTCACCTCTATTTGACTCTATTCTATTCTACTCTACTCTACTTAATTCTATTTCATTCTTTCTATTGCATTCTGTTCCGTGCTAGTCTAACCTCTCCTACCCTACCCTCCTCTACTCTAATCTATACGATTCAATTCAATGCGTTTCGTCGCGATTCCATGTGATTAGGCTTGAATCGGCTCCATTTAGCTCTCTTTGGCTTGAATCGGGTCCATTCGCCTCAATTCTGCTCGATTCAGCATAATTAGGCTCGATTAAAACTTATTGAGCTCTATTCAGCTCTTTTCTACTATATTTGTCTCTATTTGGCTCCATTCGACTCCATTCCACACCAGTCCACTCCATTCTACACTATTCTATTCTGTTCTACCCTACTCTAATCTATTCTAATCGATTCGATTCATCGCGATTCGTCTCATTTCCTCTCCACTCGACTCGATTCGGCTTGAACTGGGTCTTTTCATCCATATTCTGCACTACTCCACTCTGACGATTCTACTCTACTCATCTCTACTCCATTCTACTCTTTGTATTCTCTTCTGTTCTGCTCTATTCAATTGTACTGTGCCTTACCCACTGAATCCCTCCCTAACCTACACTACTCTAATCTATTCAATTTCATTCGATTTCATTCAATTCAATACTATTCTACCCTCTTAGACACAGTTCAAAGGGATTCGGTGAAATTCCACGAGTTTCGACAGGTTTTGGTTGGATTTCATGGAATTGGACGAAATTCGATGCAGTGGGATGCGATCAGGTGTGTTTTATCTCGATTTAGCTCGGTTCATTTTGTTTGTCTCTAGTTGGCTCTTTTCAGCTCCATTCGGCTACTTTCAGCTCGAATATGGTCGATTTGACTCGATTCGACGCAATTTGCCTTGATTCGGCTCGATTCGGCCCTATTTGGCCCTATTCGGTGCTCTTCAGCTCTATTCCACTCTTTTCTACTCTAGTCATCTCTGTCCGACTCCATTCGACTCCATTCCACACCATTCTACTCCATTCTACACTATCCTATTCTGCAGAACCCTAACCCACCCCACCCTATCCTAATCGAGTCTTTTATTTTCTCTTCTCTTCTGTGGTGTTCTATTCTCTTTTTCTATTTTCTCTATTTCATCCTATGATACACTACCATAACCTACACTGAAGTATGTCATTCTATTCTTTTTATTCTATTTTCTTTGTTCCACCGCATGCTACCCTACCCTATGCTACCCCACCTAGTCATTGGGAGTACTTAATAAGGGTACTAATTAAGGGTACTAGTTATGGCAAGGGTAATGATTAACACAAGGTTACTAGTTCAGGCTACTAGTTGAAGCCAGGGCACTAGATAAGGCTACTAGTTGAGCTAAGATTCACTAGTTAGGGGTATTAGTGAATGCCAGAGTACTAGTGAAGGGTCCTAGTTCAGACACAAGTCCTTGTTGAGGGTACTGTTTTAGTCAAGGTTACTGTAAATTGCTACTGTTTAAGAGAAGGGTCCTAGTTAGGGGTACATGTTAAGGTACGGGTACAAGTTCGGGTGACTAGTTAAGGCCAGTTGACTGGTTCAGGCAAGGCTACTAGTTAAGGTAAGTTTACAAGATAGGGTTACTCGTTCAGGCCAGTTTACTAGTTAAGGCAAGGCGACTAGTTAGGGGTACTAGTTAAGGTAAGGGTACAAGTTAGGGTTACTCGTCAGGCCAGTTTACTAGTTAAGGCAAGGCACCTAGTTAGGGCTACCGGTTAAGGCAAGGGTACTGTTAGGGCTGCTACATAAGGCAGGGCACTAGTTAAGGCAAGGCTACTAGTTCAGGGTACTAATTAAGGCAGGGGCACTAGTTATGGCTCCTAGTTAAGGCAAGGGTACCAGTTTGGGGTCCTAATTCAGGGTACTTGTCAAGACAAGGGTACTATTCAAGGCTACTTGTCGAGGCTACTGATCTATGCCACTATTCTAGCTGACTTGGCTGGGTTACTAGTCTAGGCTACTACTCTAGCCTTCTCTTGTCTACTCTACTCTAGTCTACCTTAGTCTACCCTAGTCCACCCTATCAGAAACTCCGGTGCCATAACCCTTCTAATCTGTTTGATTTGATTCGATTCAAAGCATTTCGATGCCATTGGACGCGACTATGCTCGAAGCTGCTCGATTCGGCTCGATTCAGCACCATTAGCTCGATTCAGCTCGATTATCCTCGTTTCCACTTGATTCGGCTCTGTTCAGCCTTTGTCGTCCCTATTCAGCTCGATTCCACTCTTTTCTACTCTATTCGTCTCTATTTCACTCCATTCTATTCATTCCACACAATTCGACTCTATTCTGCTCTACCCTACCCTACCCTACTCTAATTGACTCTAATCTCTCTGATGCGATTCATCTCCTTTTATCCCCATCCTGCTATATTCAGCTCTATTCGACTCGATGCTACTCTACTCTATTGTACTCTAGTCTACTCTTCTGTAGTCTAGTCTAGTCTACTCTCTTCTATTCTATTGTATGTTTGCGATTCTGTTCTGTTCTATTCTACTCCACTGTACTGTACCCTATGCTATCCCAACTCTAATCTATTCTACTCCATTTGATTGGATTCGATTCGACCCGTTTTGAAGTGATTCAGCTCGATTTGGCTCTATTCTACTCTATTCCCCTTCTACTATACTCTAGTCTACTCTTTTCTGTATTCTTTCTGTAATGTTCTCTTCTATTCTATTCTGTTTGATTCTATTCTACTCTAGTCTACCCTACCCTACCATACGCGAACATCCCCTACTCCAATCTATTCAATTTGAGTTGACGAATTTTGACACAATTCAGATCGAATCGGTTCGATTCGTGTCCGCTTGGCTCGAACAGAATAGATTCGGCTTGATTCAGCTCCATTAGACTCGATTCAATGAATTTGGCTCGATTCGAATTCATTAGGCTCAAATGAGCTCGATTCGGCCCTCTTTGGACCTATTCAGCACTATTTGGCTCTATTCGGCTCTTTTCTACTCTATTCGACTCCATTCAATTCCATTGCACACCATTCTACTCCATTCTACACTATTCTACTCTACCCTACTCTAATTTACTGTAATTGATTCGGTGGGATTCCATGCAATTTGTCTCCTTTCATCTCCATTCGGCTCGATTCGACTCTATTCTACGCTACTCTCCTCTACATTATTCTGCTCTACTCTACTTTTATCTACTCCATTCTATTGTGTTCTTTCTATTCCGTTCTACCGTGTTCAATTCTATTCTAATCTATTCTATCATAAAGTACTCTAATATATGTTGCTGGATTCAGTCGCATGCATTTCAATGCGATTGGCTCAAATCGGCTCCATTCCACTCCATTCATCCCCATTTGTCTCGAAGAGCTTCGATTCGGCTCTATTCGGCTCTAATAGCCTCTACTCGTCTTTATTAGACTCTACTCAACTCTATTATCTCTTTTCAACTCCATTTGACTCCATTCGACTCCAGTCAACTCCATTCTACAGAATTCTACTTCATCCTACTCTATTCTCTGTTATATTGCATAGTAGTCTACCCTACTCTAAACGAAAAATGTGTTTTATTAGAGTAGTAGTCAATTCGAATCGATTGGATTGGATTTGACTTGAATTGTTGGGATTCAATGCAATTCGACGGGATTCGACGCTATACGGCACGGTTCTGAGGGATTCGGCGTGATTCGTCTTGATTTCTATCGGTTCAGCTAATTTTAGCTCTATTTGGCTCTGTTTGGCAATATTGGACTCTATTCTACTCTAGTCTTTGATACTCTACTCGACCCTCTTCTATTCTTTCAGTTCAGTTCTGTTCTGTTCTATTCTGTTCTACTACATTCTATTCTGCCCTACCCTACCCTTGCTTACCCTACTGCAAGCTGTTCGATTCTATTCGAAACACTTGAACGCGATTCGAACTGATTCGGGTCGTATCGGCTCGATTCAGCTCCTTTCTGCTCCATTAGACTCGATTCAGTTCTACTCGGCTCTTTTCTGCTCTATTCAGCTCTGATCGGCAGTATTCGACTCTATTTGACTCTAGTCTACTCCTCTCCACTCCACTCTATTCTTTCTGTTCTCTTCGATTCGACCGTACTCTACCCTAACCTTACCTGCACCTACACTAATCTATTTGATTCAGCTCGACACATTTCAATGCGATTCGACATGATTCGTCTCGATTCATCTCGAATTTGGTCGATTCGGGTGTATTCAGCTCTGTTCGGCTCTTTTCGGCTATTCGGTCTATTCACCTCTATTTGACTCTATTCTATTCTACTCTACTCTACTTAATTCTATTTCATTCTTTCTATTGCATTCTGTTCCGTGCTAGTCTAACCTCTCCTACCCTACCCTCCTCTACTCTAATCTATACGATTCAATTCAATGCGTTTCGTCGCGATTCCATGTGATTAGGCTTGAATCGGCTCCATTTAGCTCTCTTTGGCTTGAATCGGGTCAATTCGCCTCAATTCTGCTCGATTCAGCATAATTAGGCTCGATTAAAACTTATTGAGCTCTATTCAGCTCTTTTCTACTATATTTGTCTCTATTTGGCTCCATTCGACTCCATTCCACACCAGTCCACTCCATTCTACACTATTCTATTCTGTTCTACCCTACTCTAATCTATTCTAATCGATTCGATTCATCGCGATTCGTCTCATTTCCTCTCCACTCGACTCGATTCGGCTTGAACTGGGTCTTTTCATCCATATTCTGCACTACTCCACTCTGACGATTCTACTCTACTCATCTCTACTCCATTCTACTCTTTGTATTCTCTTCTGTTCTGCTCTATTCAATTGTACTGTGCCTTACCCACTGAATCCCTCCCTAACCTACACTACTCTAATCTATTCAATTTCATTCGATTTCATTCAATTCAATACTATTCTACCCTCTTAGACACAGTTCAAAGGGATTCGGTGAAATTCCACGAGTTTCGACAGGTTTTGGTTGGATTTCATGGAATTGGACGAAATTCGATGCAGTGGGATGCGATCAGGTGTGTTTTATCTCGATTTAGCTCGGTTCATTTTGTTTGTCTCTAGTTGGCTCTTTTCAGCTCCATTCGGCTACTTTCAGCTCGAATATGGTCGATTTGACTCGATTCGACGCAATTTGCCTTGATTCGGCTCGATTCGGCCCTATTTGGCCCTATTCGGTGCTCTTCAGCTCTATTCCACTCTTTTCTACTCTAGTCATCTCTGTCCGACTCCATTCGACTCCATTCCACACCATTCTACTCCATTCTACACTATCCTATTCTGCAGAACCCTAACCCACCCCACCCTATCCTAATCGAGTCTTTTATTTTCTCTTCTCTTCTGTGGTGTTCTATTCTCTTTTTCTATTTTCTCTATTTCATCCTATGATACACTACCATAACCTACACTGAAGTATGTCATTCTATTCTTTTTATTCTATTTTCTTTGTTCCACCGCATGCTACCCTACCCTATGCTACCCCACCTAGTCATTGGGAGTACTTAATAAGGGTACTAATTAAGGGTACTAGTTATGGCAAGGGTAATGATTAACACAAGGTTACTAGTTCAGGCTACTAGTTGAAGCCAGGGCACTAGATAAGGCTACTAGTTGAGCTAAGATTCACTAGTTAGGGGTATTAGTGAATGCCAGAGTACTAGTGAAGGGTCCTAGTTCAGACACAAGTCCTTGTTGAGGGTACTGTTTTAGTCAAGGTTACTGTAAATTGCTACTGTTTAAGAGAAGGGTCCTAGTTAGGGGTACGTGTTAAGGTACGGGTACAAGTTCGGGTGACTAGTTAAGGCCAGTTGACTGGTTCAGGCAAGGCTACTAGTTAAGGTAAGTTTACAAGATAGGGTTACTCGTTCAGGCCAGTTTACTAGTTAAGGCAAGGCGACAAGTTAGGGGTACTAGTTAAGGTAAGGGTACTGTTAGGGCTGCTACATAAGGCAGGGCACTACTTAAGGCAAGGCTACTAGTTCAGGGTACTAATTAAGGCAGGGGCACTAGTTATGGCTCCTAGTTAAGGCAAGGGTACCAGTTTGGGGTCCTAATTCAGGGTACTTGTCAAGACAAGGGTACTATTCAAGGCTACTTGTCGAGGCTACTGATCTATGCCACTATTCTAGCTGACTTGGCTGGGTTACTAGTCTAGGCTACTACTCTAGCCTTCTCTTGTCTACTCTACTCTAGTCTACCTTAGTCTACCCTAGTCCACCCTATCAGAAACTCCGGTGCCATAACCCTTCTAATCTGTTTGATTTGATTCGATTCAAAGCATTTCGATGCCATTGGACGCGACTATGCTGGAAGCTGCTCGATTCGGCTCGATTCAGCACCATTAGCTCGATTCAGCTCGATTATCCTCGTTTCCACTTGATTCGGCTCTGTTCAGCCTTTGTCGTCCCTATTCAGCTCGATTCCACTCTTTTCTACTCTATTCGTCTCTATTTCACTCCATTCTATTCATTCCACACAATTCGACTCTATTCTGCTCTACCCTACCCTACCCTACTCTAATTGACTCTAATCTCTCTGATGCGATTCATCTCCTTTTATCCCCATCCTGCTATATTCAGCTCTATTCGACTCGATGCTACTCTACTCTATTGTACTCTAGTCTACTCTTCTGTAGTCTAGTCTAGTCTACTCTCTTCTATTCTATTGTATGTTTGCGATTCTGTTCTGTTCTATTCTACTCCACTGTACTGTACCCTATGCTATCCCAACTCTAATCTATTCTACTCCATTTGATTGGATTCGATTCGACCCGTTTTGAAGTGATTCAGCTCGATTTGGCTCTATTCTACTCTATTCCCCTTCTACTATACTCTAGTCTACTCTTTTCTGTATTCTTTCTGTAATGTTCTCTTCTATTCTATTCTGTTTGATTCTATTCTACTCTAGTCTACCCTACCCTACCATACGCGAACATCCCCTACTCCAATCTATTCAATTTGAGTTGACGAATTTTGACACAATTCAGATCGAATCGGTTCGATTCGTGTCCGCTTGGCTCGAACAGAATAGATTCGGCTTGATTCAGCTCCATTAGACTCGATTCAATGAATTTGGCTCGATTCGAATTCATTAGGCTCAAATGAGCTCGATTCGGCCCTCTTTGGACCTATTCAGCACTATTTGGCTCTATTCGGCTCTTTTCTACTCTATTCGACTCCATTCAATTCCATTGCACACCATTCTACTCCATTCTACACTATTCTACTCTACCCTACTCTAATTTACTGTAATTGATTCGGTGGGATTCCATGCAATTTGTCTCCTTTCATCTCCATTCGGCTCGATTCGACTCTATTCTACGCTACTCTCCTCTACATTATTCTGCTCTACTCTACTTTTATCTACTCCATTCTATTGTGTTCTTTCTATTCCGTTCTACCGTGTTCAATTCTATTCTAATCTATTCTATCATAAAGTACTCTAATATATGTTGCTGGATTCAGTTGAATGCATTTCAATGCGATTGGCTCAAATCGGCTCCATTCCACTCCATTCATCCCCATTTGTCTCGAAGAGCTTCGATTCGGCTCTATTCGGCTCTAATAGCCTCTACTCGACTTTATGAGACTCTACTCAACTCTATTATCTCTTTTCAACTCCATTTGACTCCATTCGACTCCAGTCAACTCCATTCTACAGAATTCTACTTCATCCTACTCTATTCTCTGTTATATTGCATAGTAGTCTACCCTACTCTAAACGAAAAATGTGTTTTATTAGAGTAGTAGTCAATTCGAATCGATTGGATTGGATTTGACTTGAATTGTTGGGATTCAATGCAATTCGACGGGATTCGACGCTATACGGCACGGTTCTGCGGGATTCGGCGTGATTCGTCTTGATTTCTATGGATTCAGCTAATTTTAGCTCTCTTTGGCTCTGTTTGGCAATATTGGACTCTATTCTACTCTAGTCTTTGATACTCTACTCGACCCTCTTCTATTCTTTCAGTTCAGTTCTGTTCTGTTCTATTCTGTTCTACTACATTCTCTTCTACCCTACCCTACCCTTGCTTACCCTACTGTAATCTGTTCGATTCTATTCGAAACACTTGAACGCGATTCGAGCTGATTCGGGTCGTATCGGCTCGATTCAGCTCCTTTCTGCTCCATTAGACTCGATTCAGTTCTACTCGGCTCTTTTCTGCTCTATTCAGCTCTGATCGGCAGTATTCGACTCTATTTGACTCTAGTCTACTCCTCTCCACTCCACTCTATTCTTTCTGTTCTCTTCGATTCGACCGTACTCTACTCTAACCTTACCTGCACCTACACTAATCTATTTGATTCAGTTCGACACATTTCAAAGCGATTCGACATGATTCGTCTCGATTCATCTCGAATTTGGTCGATTCGGGTGTATTCAGCTCTGTTCGGCTCTTTTCGGCTATTCGCTCTATTCACCTCTATTTGACTCTATTCTATCCTACTCTACTCTACTTAATTCTATTTTATTCTTTCTATTGCATTCTGTTCCGTGCTAGTCTAACCTCTCCTACCCTACCCTCCTCTACTCTAATCTATACGATTCAATTCAATGCGTTTCGTCGCGATTCCATGTGATTAGGCTTGAATCGGCTCCATTTAGCTCTCTTTGGCTTGAATCGGGTCAATTCGCCTCAATTCTGCTCGACTCAGCATAATTAGGCTCGATTAAAACTTATTGAGCTCTATTCAGCTCTTTTCTACTATATTTGTGTCTATGTGGCTCCATTCGACTCCATTCCACACCAGTCCACTCCATTCTACACTATTCTGTTCTGTTCTACCTTACTCTAATCTATTCTAATCGATTCGATTCATCGCGATTCGTCTCATTTCCTCTCCACTCGACTCGATTCGGCTTGAATTGGGTCTTTTCATCCATATTCTGCACTACTCCACTCTGACGATTCTACTCTACTCATCTCTACTCCATTCTACTCTTTGTATTCTCTTCTGTTCTGCTCTATTCAATTGTACTGTGCCTTACCCACTGAATCCCTCCCTAACCTACACTACTCTAATCTATTCAATTTAATTCGATTTCATTCAATTCAATACTATTCTACCCTCTTAGACACAGTTCAAAGGGATTCGGTGAAATTCCACGAGTTTCGACAGGTTTTGGTTGGATTTCATGGAATTGGACGAAATTCGATGCAGTGGGATGCGATTAGGTGTGTTTTATCTCGATTTAGCTCGGTTCATTTTGTTTGTCTCTAGTTGGCTCTTTTCAGCTCCATTCGGCTACTTTCAGCTCGAATATGGTCGATTTGACTCGATTCGACTCAATTTGCCTTGATTCGGCTCGATTCGGCCCTATTTGGCCCTATTCGGTGCTCTTCAGCTCTATTCCACTCTTTTCTACTCTAGTCATCTCTGTCCGACTCCATTCGACTCCATTCCACACCATTCTACTCCATTCTACACTATCCTATTCTGCAGAACCCTAACCCACCCCACCCTATCCTAATCTAGTCTCTTATTTTCTCTTCTCTTCTGTGGTATGCTATTCTTTTTCTATTTTCTCTATTTCATCCTATGATACACTACCATAACCTACGCTGACGTATGTCATTCTATTCTTTTATTCTATTTTCTTTGTTCCACCGCATGCTACCCTACCCTATCCTATCCCACCTAGTCATTGGGAGTACTTAATGAGGGTACTAATTAAGGGTCCTAGTTATGGCAAGGGTAATAATTAACACAAGGGTACTAGTTCAGGCTACTAGTTGAAGCTAGGGCACTAGATAAGGCTACTAGTTGAGCTAAGATTCACTAGTTAGGGGTACTAGTGAATGCCAGGGTACTAGTGAAGGGTTCTAGTTCAGACACAAGTCCTTGTGAGGGTACTGTTTTAGTCAAGGTTACTGTAAATTGCTCCTATTTAAGAGAAGGGTCCTAGTTAGGGGTACATGTTAAGGTAAGGGTACAGGTTAGGGTGACTAGTTAAGGCCAGTTGACTGGTTCAGGCAAGGCTACTAGTTAAGGTAAGTTTACAAGATAGGGTTACTCGTTCAGGCCAGTTTACTAGTTAAGGCAAGGCGACTAGTTAGGGGTACTAGTTAAGGTAAGGGTACAAGTTAGGGTTACTCGTCAGGCCAGTTTACTAGTTAAGGCAAGGCACCTAGTTAGGGCTACCGGTTAAGGCAAGGGTACTGTTAGGGCTGCTACATAAGGCAGGGCACTAGTTAAGGCAAGGCTACTAGTTCAGGGTACTAATTAAGGCAGGGGCACTAGTTATGGCTCCTAGTTAAGGCAAGGGTACCAGTTTGGGGTCCTAATTCAGGGTACTTGTCAAGACAAGGGTACTATTCAAGGCTACTTGTCTAGGCTACTGATCTATGCCACTATGCTAGCTGACTTGGCGGGGTTACTAGTCTAGGCTACTACTCTAGCCTTCTCTTGTCTACTCTACTCTAGTCTACCTTAGTCCACCCTAGTCCACCCTATCAGAAACTCCGGTGCCATAACCCTTCTAATCTGTTTGATTTGATTCGATTCAAAGCATTTCGATGCCATTGGACGCGACTATGCTCGAAGCTGCTCGATTCGGCTCGATTCAGCACCATTAGCTCGATTCAGCTCGATTATCCTCGTTTCCACTTGATTCGGCTCTGTTCAGCCTTTGTCGTCCCTATTCAGCTCGATTCCACTCTTTTCTACTCTATTCGTCTCTATTTCACTCCATTCTATTCATTCCACACAATTCGACTCTATTCTGCTCTACCCTACCCTACCCTACTCTAATTGACTCTAATCTCTCTGATGCGATTCATCTCCTTTTATCCCCATCCTGCTACATTCAGCTCTATTCGACTCGATGCTACTCTATTGTACTCTAGTCTACTCTTCTGTAGTCTAGTCTAGTCTACTCTCTTCTATTCTATTGTATGTTTGCGATTCTGTTCTGTTCTATTCTACTCCACTGTACTGTACCCTATGCTATGCCAACTCTAATCTATTCTACGCCATTTGATTGGATTCGATTCGACCCATTTTGAAGTGATTCAGCTCGATTTGGCTCTATTCTACTCTATTCCCCTTCTACTATACTCTAGTCTACTCTTTTCTGTATTCTTTCTGTAATGTTCTATTCTATTCTGTCTGATTCTATTCTACTCTAGTCTACCCTACCCTACCATACGCGAACATCCCCTACTCCAATCTATTCAATTTGAGTTGACGAATTTTGACACAATTCAGATCGAATCGGTTCGATTCGTGTCCGCTTGGCTCGAACAGAATAGATTCGGCTTGATTCAGCTCCATTAGACTCGATTCAATGAATTTGGCTCGATTCGAATTCATTAGGCTCAAATGAGCTCGATTCGGCCCTCTTTGGACCTATTCAGCACTATTTGGCTCTATTCGGCTCTTTTCTACTCTATTCGACTCCATTCAATTCCATTGCACACCATTCTACTCCATTCTACACTATTCTACTCTACCCTACTCTAATTTACTGTAATTGATTCGGTGGGATTCCATGCAATTTGTCTCCTTTCATCTCCATTCGGCTCGATTCGACTCTATTCTACGCTACTCTCCTCTACATTATTCTGCTCTACTCTACTTTTATCTACTCCATTCTATTGTGTTCTTTCTATTCCGTTCTACCGTGTTCAATTCTATTCTAATCTATTCTATCATAAAGTACTCTAATATATGTTGCTGGATTCAGTCGCATGCATTTCAATGCGATTGGCTCAAATCGGCTCCATTCCACTCCATTCATCCCCATTTGTCTCGAAGAGCTTCGATTCGGCTCTATTCGGCTCTAATAGCCTCTACTCGACTTTATGAGACTCTACTCAACTCTATTATCTCTTTTCAACTCCATTTGACTCCATTCGACTCCAGTCAACTCCATTCTACAGAATTCTACTTCATCCTACTCTATTCTCTGTTATATTGCATAGTAGTCTACCCTACTCTAAACGAAAAATGTGTTTTATTAGAGTAGTAGTCAATTCGAATCGATTGGATTGGATTTGACTTGAATTGTTGGGATTCAATGCAATTCGACGGGATTCGACGCTATACGGCACGGTTCTGAGGGATTCGGCGTGATTCGTCTTGATTTCTATGGATTCAGCTAATTTTAGCTCTCTTTGGCTCTGTTTGGCAATATTGGACTCTATTCTACTCTAGTCTTTGATACTCTACTCGACCCTCTTCTATTCTTTCAGTTCAGTTCTGTTCTGTTCTATTCTGTTCTACTACATTCTCTTCTACCCTACCCTACCCTTGCTTACCCTACTGTAATCTGTTCGATTCTATTCGAAACACTTGAACGCGATTCGAGCTGATTCGGGTCGTATCGGCTCGATTCAGCTCCTTTCTGCTCCATTAGACTTGATTCAGTTCTACTCGGCTCTTTTCTGCTCTATTCAGCTCTGATCGGCAGTATTCGACTCTATTTGACTCTAGTCTACTCCTCTCCACTCCACTCTATTCTTTCTGTTCTCTTCGATTCGACCGTACTCTACCCTAACCTTACCTGCACCTACACTAATCTATTTGATTCAGTTCGACACATTTCAAAGCGATTCGACATGATTCGTCTCGATTCATCTCGAATTTGGTCGATTCGGGTGTATTCAGCTCTGTTCGGCTCTTTTCGGCTATTCGCTCTATTCACCTCTATTTGACTCTATTCTATCCTACTCTACTCTACTTAATTCTATTTTATTCTTTCTATTGCATTCTGTTCCGTGCTAGTCTAACCTCTCCTACCCTACCCTCCTCTACTCTAATCTATACGATTCAATTCAATGCGTTTCGTCGCGATTCCATGTGATTAGGCTTGAATCGGCTCCATTTAGCTCTCTTTGGCTTGAATCGGGTCAATTCGCCTCAATTCTGCTCGATTCAGCATAATTAGGCTCGATTAAAACTTATTGAGCTCTATTCAGCTCTTTTCTACTATATTTGTCTCTATTTGGCTCCATTCGACTCCATTCCACACCAGTCCACTCCATTCTACACTATTCTATTCTGTTCTACCCTACTCTAATCTATTCTAATCGATTCGATTCATCGCGATTCGTCTCATTTCCTCTCCACTCGACTCGATTCGGCTTGAACTGGGTCTTTTCATCCATATTCTGCACTACTCCACTCTGACGATTCTACTCTACTCATCTCTACTCCATTCTACTCTTTGTATTCTCTTCTGTTCTGCTCTATTCAATTGTACTGTGCCTTACCCACTGAATCCCTCCCTAACCTACACTACTCTAATCTATTCAATTTAATTCGATTTCATTCAATTCAATACTATTCTACCCTCTTAGACACAGTTCAAAGGGATTCGGTGAAATTCCACGAGTTTCGACAGGTTTTGGTTGGATTTCATGGAATTGGACGAAATTCGATGCAGTGGGATGCGATTAGGTGTGTTTTATCTCGATTTAGCTCGGTTCATTTTGTTTGTCTCTAGTTGGCTCTTTTCAGCTCCATTCGGCTACTTTCAGCTCGAATATGGTCGATTTGACTCGATTCGACTCAATTTGCCTTGATTCGGCTCGATTTGGCCCTATTTGGCCCTATTCGGTGCTCTTCAGCTCTATTCCACTCTTTTCTACTCTAGTCATCTCTGTCCGACTCCATTCGACTCCATTCCACACCATTCTACTCCATTCTACACTATCCTATTCTGCAGAACCCTAACCCACCCCACCCTATCCTAATCGAGTCTCTTATTTTCTCTTCTCTTCTGTGGTATGCTATTCTTTTTCTATTTTCTCTATTTCATCCTATGATACACTACCATAACCTACGCTGACGTATGTCATTCTATTCTTTTTATTCTATTTTCTTTGTTCCACCGCATGCTACCCTACCCTATCCTATCCCACCTAGTCATTGGGAGTACTTAATGAGGGTACTAATTAAGGGTCCTAGTTATGGCAAGGGTAATAATTAACACAAGGGTACTAGTTCAGGCTACTAGTTGAAGCTAGGGCACTAGATAAGGCTACTAGTTGAGCTAAGATTCACTAGTTACGGGTACTAGTGAATGCCAGGGTACTAGTGAAGGGTCCTAGTTCAGACACAAGTCCTTGTTGAGGGTACTGTTTTAGTCAAGGTTACTGTAAATTGCTCCTATTTAAGAGAAGGGTCCTAGTTAGGGGTACATGTTAAGGTAAGGGTACAGGTTAGGGTGACTAGTTAAGGCCAGTTGACTGGTTCAGGCAAGGCTACTAGTTAAGGTAAGTTTACAAGATAGGGTTACTCGTTCAGGCCAGTTTACTAGTTAAGGCAAGGCGACTAGTTAGGGGTACATGTTAAGGTAAGGGTACAAGTTAGGGTTACTCGTCAGGCCAGTTTACTAGTTAAGGCAAGGCACCTAGTTAGGGCTACCGGTTAAGGCAAGGGTACTGTTAGGGCTGCTACATAAGGCAGGGCACTAGTTAAGGCAAGGCTACTAGTTCAGGGTACTAATTAAGGCAGGGGCACTAGTTATGGCTCCTAGTTAAGGCAAGGGTACCAGTTTGGGGTCCTAATTCAGGGTACTTGTCAAGACAAGGGTACTATTCAAGGCTACTTGTCGAGGCTACTGATCTATGCCACTATTCTAGCTGACTTGGCTGGGTTACTAGTCTAGGCTACTACTCTAGCCTTCTCTTGTCTACTCTACTCTAGTCTACCTTAGTCTACCCTAGTCCACCCTATCAGAAACTCCGGTGCCATAACCCTTCTAATCTGTTTGATTTGATTCGATTCAAAGCATTTCGATGCCACTGGACACGACTATGCTCGAAGCTGCTCGATTCGGCTCGATTCAGCACCATTAGCTCGATTCAGCTCGATTATCCTCGTTTCCACTTGATTCGGCTCTGTTCAGCCTTTGTCGTCCCTATTCAGCTCGATTCCACTCTTTTCTACTCTATTCGTCTCTATTTCACTCCATTCTATTCATTCCACACAATTCGACTCTATTCTGCTCTACCCTACCCTACCCTACTCTAATTGACTCTAATCTCTCTGATGCGATTCATCTCCTTTTATCCCCATCCTGCTACATTCAGCTCTATTCGACTCGATGCTACTCTACTCTATTGTACTCTAGTCTACTCTTCTGTAGTCTAGTCTAGTCTACTCTCTTCTATTCTATTGTATGTTTGCGATTCTGTTCTGTTCTATTCTACTCCACTGTACTGTACCCTATGCTATCCCAACTCTAATCTATTCTACTCCATTTGATTGGATTCGATTCGACCCGTTTTGAAGTGATTCAGCTCGATTTGGCTCTATTCTACTCTATTCCCCTTCTACTATACTCTAGTCTACTCTTTTCTGTATTCTTTCTGTAATGTTCTGTTCTATTCTATTCTGTTTGATTCTATTCTACTCTAGTCTACCCTACCCTACCATACGCGAACATCCCCTACTCCAATCTATTCAATTTGAGTTGACGAATTTTGACACAATTCAGATCGAATCGGTTCGATTCGTGTCCGCTTGGCTCGAACAGAATAGATTCGGCTTGATTCAGCTCCATTAGACTCGATTCAATGAATTTGGCTCGATTCGAATTCATTAGGCTCAAATGAGCTCGATTCGGCCCTCTTTGGACCTATTCAGCACTATTTGGCTCTATTCGGCTCTTTTCTACTCTATTCGACTCCATTCAATTCCATTGCACACCATTCTACTCCATTCTACACTATTCTACTCTACCCTACTCTAATTTACTGTAATTGATTCGGTGGGATTCCATGCAATTTGTCTCCTTTCATCTCCATTCGGCTCGATTCGACTCTATTCTACGCTACTCTCCTCTACATTATTCTGCTCTACTCTACTTTTATCTACTCCATTCTATTGTGTTCTTTCTATTCCGTTCTACCGTGTTCAATTCTATTCTAATCTATTCTATCATAAAGTACTCTAATATATGTTGCTGGATTCAGTCGCATGCATTTCAATGCGATTGGCTCAAATCGGCTCCATTCCACTCCATTCATCCCCATTTGTCTCGAAGAGCTTCGATTCGGCTCTATTCGGCTCTAATAGCCTCTACTCGTCTTTATTAGACTCTACTCAACTCTATTATCTCTTTTCAACTCCATTTGACTCCATTCGACTCCAGTCAACTCCATTCTACAGAATTCTACTTCATCCTACTCTATTCTCTGTTATATTGCATAGTAGTCTACCCTACTCTAAACGAAAAATGTGTTTTATTAGAGTAGTAGTCAATTCGAATCGATTGGATTGGATTTGACTTGAATTGTTGGGATTCAATGCAATTCGACGAGATTCGACGCTATACGGCACGGTTCTGAGGGATTCGGCGTGATTCGTCTTGATTTCTATCGATTCAGCTAATTTTAGCTCTATTTGGCTCTGTTTGGCAATATTGGACTCTATTCTACTCTAGTCTTTGATACTCTACTCGACCCTCTTCTATTCTTTCAGTTCAGTTCTGTTCTGTTCTATTCTGTTCTACTACATTCTATTCTACCCTACCCTACCCTTGCTTACCCTACTGCAAGCTGTTCGATTCTATTCGAAACACTTGAACGCGATTCGAGCTGATTCGGGTCGTATCGGCTCGATTCAGCTCCTTTCTGCTCCATTAGACTCGATTCAGTTCTACTCGGCTCTTTTCTGCTCTATTCAGCTCTGATCGGCAGTATTCGACTCTATTTGACTCTAGTCTACTCCTCTCCACTCCACTCTATTCTTTCTGTTCTCTTCGATTCGACCGTACTCTACCCTAACCTTACCTGCACCTACACTAATCTATTTGATTCAGCTCGACACATTTCAATGCGATTCGACATGATTCGTCTCGATTCATCTCGAATTTGGTCGATTCGGGTGTATTCAGCTCTGTTCGGCTCTTTTCGGCTATTCGGTCTATTCACCTCTATTTGACTCTATTCTATTCTACTCTACTCTACTTAATTCTATTTCATTCTTTCTATTGCATTCTGTTCCGTGCTAGTCTAACCTCTCCTACCCTACCCTCCTCTACTCTAATCTATACGATTCAATTCAATGCGTTTCGTCGCGATTCCATGTGATTAGGCTTGAATCGGCTCCATTTAGCTCTCTTTGGCTTGAATCGGGTCAATTCGCCTCAATTCTGCTCGATTCAGCATAATTAGGCTCGATTAAAACTTATTGAGCTCTATTCAGCTCTTTTCTACTATATTTGTCTCTATTTGGCTCCATTCGACTCCATTCCACACCAGTCCACTCCATTCTACACTATTCTATTCTGTTCTACCCTACTCTAATCTATTCTAATCGATTCGATTCATCGCGATTCGTCTCATTTCCTCTCCACTCGACTCGATTCGGCTTGAACTGGGTCTTTTCATCCATATTCTGCACTACTCCACTCTGACGATTCTACTCTACTCATCTCTACTCCATTCTACTCTTTGTATTCTCTTCTGTTCTGCTCTATTCAATTGTACTGTGCCTTACCCACTGAATCCCTCCCTAACCTACACTACTCTAATCTATTCAATTTAATTCGATTTCATTCAATTCAATACTATTCTACCCTCTTAGACACAGTTCAAAGGGATTCGGTGAAATTCCACGAGTTTCGACAGGTTTTGGTTGGATTTCATGGAATTGGACGAAATTCGATGCAGTGGGATGTGATCAGGTGTGTTTTATCTCGATTTAGCTCGGTTCATTTTGTTTGTCTCTAGTTGGCTCTTTTCAGCTCCATTCGGCTACTTTCAGCTCGAATATGGTCGATTTGACTCGATTCGACTCAATTTGCCTTGATTCGGCTCGATTCGGCCCTATTTGGCCCTATTCGGTGCTCTTCAGCTCTATTCCACTCTTTTCTACTCTAGTCATCTCTGTCCGACTCCATTCGACTCCATTCCACACCATTCTACTCCATTCTACACTATCCTATTCTGCAGAACCCTAACCCACCCCACCCTATCCTAATCGAGTCTTTTATTTTCTCTTCTCTTCTGTGGTATTCTATTCTCTTTTTCTATTTTCTCTATTTCATCCTATGATACACTACCATAACCTACACTGAAGTATGTCATTCTATTCTTTTTATTCTATTTTCTTTGTTCCACCGCATGCTACCCTACCCTATGCTACCCCACCTAGTCATTGGGAGTACTTAATAAGGGTACTAATTAAGGGTACTAGTTATGGCAAGGGTAATGATTAACACAAGGTTACTAGTTCAGGCTACTAGTTGAAGCCAGGGCACTAGATAAGGCTACTAGTTGAGCTAAGATTCACTAGTTAGGGGTATTAGTGAATGCCAGGGTACTAGTGAAGGGTCCTAGTTCAGACACAAGTCCTTGTTGAGGGTACTGTTTTAGTCAAGGTTACTGTAAATTGCTACTGTTTAAGAGAAGGGTCCTAGTTAGGGGTACATGTTAAGGTACGGGTACAAGTTCGGGTGACTAGTTAAGGCCAGTTGACTGGTTCAGGCAAGGCTACTAGTTAAGGTAAGTTTACAAGATAGGGTTACTCGTTCAGGCCAGTTTACTAGTTAAGGCAAGGCGACTAGTTAGGGGTACTAGTTAAGGTAAGGGTACAAGTTAGGGTTACTCGTCAGGCCAGTTTACTAGTAAAGGCAAGGCACCTAGTTAGGGCTACCGGTTAAGGCAAGGGTACTGTTAGGGCTGCTACATAAGGCAGGGCACTAGTTAAGGCAAGGCTACTAGTTCAGGGTACTAATTAAGGCAGGGGCACTAGTTATGGCTCCTAGTTAAGGCAAGGGTACCAGTTTGGGGTCCTAATTCAGGGTACTTGTCAAGACAAGGGTACTATTCAAGGCTACTTGTCGAGGCTACTGATCTATGCCACTATTCTAGCTGACTTGGCTGGGTTACTAGTCTAGGCTACTACTCTAGCCTTCTCTTGTCTACTCTACTCTAGTCTACCTTAGTCTACCCTAGTCCACCCTATCAGAAACTCCGGTGCCATAACCCTTCTAATCTGTTTGATTTGATTCGATTCAAAGCATTTCGATGGCATTGGACGCGACTATGCTGGAAGCTGCTCGATTCGGCTCGATTCAGCACCATTAGCTCGATTCAACTCGATTATCCTCGTTTCCACTTGATTCGGCTCTGTTCAGCCTTTGTCGTCCCTATTCAGCTCGATTCCACTCTTTTCTACTCTATTCGTCTCTATTTCACTCCATTCTATTCATTCCACACAATTCGACTCTATTCTGCTCTACCCTACCCTACTCTAATTGACTCTAATCTCTCTGATGCGATTCATCTCCTTTTATCCCCATCCTGCTATATTCAGCTCTATTCGACTCGATGCTACTCTACTCTATTGTACTCTAGTCTACTCTTCTGTAGTCTAGTCTAGTCTACTCTCTTCTATTCTATTGTATGTTTGCGATTCTGTTCTGTTCTATTCTACTCCACTGTACTGTACCCTATGCTATCCCAACTCTAATCTATTCTACTCCATTTGATTGGATTCGATTCGACCCATTTTGAAGTGATTCAGCTCGATTTGGCTCTATTCTACTCTATTCCCCTTCTACTATACTCTAGTCTACTCTTTTCTGTATTCTTTCTGTAATGTTCTGTTCTATTCTATTCTGTTTGATTCTATTCTACTCTAGTCTACCCTACCCTACCATACGCGAACATCCCCTACTCCAATCTATTCAATTTGAGTTGACGAATTTTGACACAATTCAGATCGAATCGGTTCGATTCGTGTCCGCTTGGCTCGAACAGAATAGATTCGGCTTGATTCAGCTCCATTAGACTCGATTCAATGAATTTGGCTCGATTCGAATTCATTAGCCTCAAATGAGCTCGATTCGGCCCTCTTTGGACCTATTCAGCACTATTTGGCTCTATTCGGCTCTTTTCTACTCTATTCGACTCCATTCATTTCCATTGCACACCATTCTACTCCATTCTACACTATTCTACTCTACCCTACTCTAATTTACTGTAATTGATTCGGTGGGATTCCATGCAATTTGTCTCCTTTCATCTCCATTCGGCTCGATTCGACTCTATTCTACGCTACTCTCCTCTACATTATTCTGCTCTACTCTACTTTTATCTACTCCATTCTATTGTGTTCTTTCTATTCCGTTCTACCGTGTTCAATTCTATTCTAATCTATTCTATCATAAAGTACTCTAATATATGTTGCTGGATTCAGTCGCATGCATTTCAATGCGCTTGGCTCAAATCGGCTCCATTCCACTCCATTCATCCCCATTTGTCTCGAAGAGCTTCGATTCGGCTCTATTCGGCTCTAATAGCCTCTACTCGTCTTTATTAGACTCTACTCAACTCTATTATCTCTTTTCAACTCCATTTGACTCCATTCGACTCCAGTCAACTCCATTCTACAGAATTCTACTTCATCCTACTCTATTCTCTGTTATATTGCATAGTAGTCTACCCTACTCTAAACGAAAAATGTGTTTTATTAGAGTAGTAGTCAATTCGAATCGATTGGATTGGATTTGACTTGAATTGTTGGGATTCAATGCAATTCGACGGGATTCGACGCTATACGGCACGGTTCTGAGGGATTCGGCGTGATTCGTCTTGATTTCTATCGGTTCAGCTAATTTTAGCTCTATTTGGCTCTGTTTGGCAATATTGGACTCTATTCTACTCTAGTCTTTGATACTCTACTCGACCCTCTTCTATTCTTTCAGTTCAGTTCTGTTCTGTTCTATTCTGTTCTACTACATTCTATTCTACCCTACCCGACCCTTGCTTACCCTACTGCAATCTGTTCGATTCTATTCAAAACACTTGAACGCGATTCGAGCTGATTCGGGTCGTATCGGCTCGATTCAGCTCCTTTCTGCTCCATTAGACTCGATTCAGTTCTACTCGGCTCTTTTCTGCTCTATTCAGCTCTGATCGGCAGTATTCGACTCTATTTGACTCTAGTCTACTCCTCTCCACTCCACTCTATTCTTTCTGTTCTCTTCGATTCGACCGTACTCTACCCTAACCTTACCTGCACCTACACTAATCTATTTGATTCAGCTCGACACATTTCAATGCGATTCGACATGATTCGTCTCGATTCATCTCGAATTTGGTCGATTCGGGTGTATTCAGCTCTGTTCAGCTCTTTTCGGCTATTCGGTCTATTCACCTCTATTTGACTCTATTCTATTCTACTCTACTCTACTTAATTCTATTTCATTCTTTCTATTGCATTCTGTTCCGTGCTAGTCTAACCTCTCCTACCCTACCCTCCTCTACTCTAATCTATACGATTCAATTCAATGCGTTTCGTCGCGATTCCATGTGATTAGGCTTGAATCGGCTCCATTTAGCTCTCTTTGGCTTGAATCGGGTCAATTCGCCTCAATTCTGCTCGATTCAGCATAATTAGGCTCGATTAAAACTTATTGAGCTCTATTCAGCTCTTTTCTACTATATTTGTCTCTATTTGGCTCCATTCGACTCCATTCCACACCAGTCCACTCCATTCTACACTATTCTATTCTGTTCTACCCTACTCTAATCTATTCTAATCGATTCGATTCATCGCGATTCGTCTCATTTCCTCTCCACTCGACTCGATTCGGCTTGAACTGGGTCTTTTCATCCATATTCTGCACTACTCCACTCTGACGATTCTACTCTACTCATCTCTACTCCATTCTACTCTTTGTATTCTCTTCTGTTCTGCTCTATTCAATTGTACTGTGCCTTACCCACTGAATCCCTCCCTAACCTACACTACTCTAATCTATTCAATTTCATTCGATTTCATTCAATTCAATACTATTCTACCCTCTTAGACACAGTTCAAAGGGATTCGGTGAAATTCCACGAGTTTCGACAGGTTTTGGTTGGATTTCATGGAATTGGACGAAATTCGATGCAGTGGGATGCGATCAGGTGTGTTTTATCTCGATTTAGCTCGGTTCATTTTGTTTGTCTCTAGTTGGCTCTTTTCAGCTCCATTCGGCTACTTTCAGCTCGAATATGGTCGATTTGACTCGATTCGACGCAATTTGCCTTGATTCGGCTCGATTCGGCCCTATTTGGCCCTATTCGGTGCTCTTCAGCTCTATTCCACTCTTTTCTACTCTAGTCATCTCTGTCCGACTCCATTCGACTCCATTCCACACCATTCTACTCCATTCTACACTATCCTATTCTGCAGAACCCTAACCCACCCCACCCTATCCTAATCGAGTCTTTTATTTTCTCTTCTCTTCTGTGGTGTTCTATTCTCTTTTTCTATTTTCTCTATTTCATCCTATGATACACTACCATAACCTACACTGAAGTATGTCATTCTATTCTTTTTATTCTATTTTCTTTGTTCCACCGCATGCTACCCTACCCTATGCTACCCCACCTAGTCATTGGGAGTACTTAATAAGGGTACTAATTAAGGGTACTAGTTATGGCAAGGGTAATGATTAACACAAGGTTACTAGTTCAGGCTACTAGTTGAAGCCAGGGCACTAGATAAGGCTACTAGTTGAGCTAAGATTCACTAGTTAGGGGTATTAGTGAATGCCAGGGTACTAGTGAAGGGTCCTAGTTCAGACACAAGTCCTTGTTGAGGGTACTGTTTTAGTCAAGGTTACTGTAAATTGCTACTGTTTAAGAGAAGGGTCCTAGTTAGGGGTACATGTTAAGGTACGGGTACAAGTTCGGGTGACTAGTTAAGGCCAGTTGACTGGTTCAGGCAAGGCTACTAGTTAAGGTAAGTGTACAAGATAGGGTTACTCGTTCAGGCCAGTTTACTAGTTAAGGCAAGGCGACTAGTTAGGGGTACTAGTTAAGGTAAGGGTACAAGTTAGGGTTACTCGTCAGGCCAGTTTACTAGTTAAGGCAAGGCACCTAGTTAGGGCTACCGGTTAAGGCAAGGGTACTGTTAGGGCTGCTACATAAGGCAGGGCACTAGTTAAGGCAAGGCTACTAGTTCAGGGTACTAATTAAGGCAGGGGCACTAGTTATGGCTCCTAGTTAAGGCAAGGGTACCAGTTTGGGGTCCTAATTCAGGGTACTTGTCAAGACAAGGGTACTATTCAAGGCTACTTGTCGAGGCTACTGATCTATGCCACTATTCTAGCTGACTTGGCTGGGTTACTAGTCTAGGCTACTACTCTAGCCTTCTCTTGTCTACTCTACTCTAGTCTACCTTAGTCTACCCTAGTCCACCCTATCAGAAACTCCGGTGCCATAACCCTTCTAATCTGTTTGATTTGATTCGATTCAAAGCATTTCGATGCCATTGGACGCGACTATGCTCGAAGCTGCTCGATTCGGCTCGATTCAGCACCATTAGCTCGATTCAGCTCGATTATCCTCGTTTCCACTTGATTCGGCTCTGTTCAGCCTTTGTCGTCCCTATTCAGCTCGATTCCACTCTTTTCTACTCTATTCGTCTCTATTTCACTCCATTCTATTCATTCCACACAATTCGACTCTATTCTGCTCTACCCTACCCTACCCTACTCTAATTGACTCTAATCTCTCTGATGCGATTCATCTCCTTTTATCCCCATCCTGCTATATTCAGCTCTATTCGACTCGATGCTACTCTACTCTATTGTACTCTAGTCTACTCTTCTGTAGTCTAGTCTAGTCTACTCTCTTCTATTCTATTGTATGTTTGCGATTCTGTTCTGTTCTATTCTACTCCACTGTACTGTACCCTATGCTATCCCAACTCTAATCTATTCTACTCCATTTGGTTGGATTCGATTCGACCCGTTTTGAAGTGATTCAGCTCGATTTGGCTCTATTCTACTCTATTCCCCTTCTACTATACTCTAGTCTACTCTTTTCTGTATTCTTTCTGTAATGTTCTGTTCTATTCTATTCTATTCTGTTTGATTCTATTCTACTCTAGTCTACCCTACCCTACCATACGCGAACATCCCCTACTCCAATCTATTCAATTTGAGTTGACGAATTTTGACACAATTCAGATCGAATCGGTTCGATTCGTGTCCGCTTGGCTCGAACAGAATAGATTCGGCTTGATTCAGCTCCATTAGATTCGATTCAATGAATTTGGCTCGATTCGAATTCATTAGGCACAAATGAGCTCGATTCGGCCCTCTTTGGACCTATTCAGCACTATTTGGCTCTATTCGGCTCTTTTCTACTCTATTCGACTCCATTCAATTCCATTGCACACCATTCTACTCCATTCTACACTATTCTACTCTACCCTACTCTAATTTACTGTAATTGATTCGGTGGGATTCCATGCAATTTGTCTCCTTTCATCTCCATTCGGCTCGATTCGACTCTATTCTACGCTACTCTCCTCTACATTATTCTGCTCTACTCTACTTTTATCTACTCCATTCTATTGTGTTCTTCTATTCCGTTCTACCGTGTTCAATTCTATTCTAATCTATTCTATCATAAAGTACTCTAATATATGTTGCTGGATTCAGTCGCATGCATTTCAATGCGATTGGCTCAAATCGGCTCCATTCCACTCCATTCATCCCCATTTGTCTCGAAGAGCTTCGATTCGGCTCTATTCGGCTCTAATAGCCTCTACTCGACTTTATGAGACTCTACTCAACTCTATTATCTCTTTTCAACTCCATTTGACTCCATTCGACTCCAGTCAACTCCATTCTACAGAATTCTACTTCATCCTACTCTATTCTCTGTTATATTGCATAGTAGTCTACCCTACTCTAAACGAAAAATGTGTTTTATTAGAGTAGTAGTCAATTCGAATCGATTGGATTGGATTTGACTTGAATTGTTGGGATTCAATGCAATTCGACGGGATTCGACGCTATACGGCACGGTTCTGAGGGATTCGGCGTGATTCGTCTTGATTTCTATCGGTTCAGCTAATTTTAGCTCTATTTGGCTCTGTTTGGCAATATTGGACTCTATTCTACTCTAGTCTTTGATACTCTACTCGACCCTCTTCTATTCTTTCAGTTCAGTTCTGTTCTGTTCTATTCTGTTCTACTACATTCTATTCTGCCCTACCCTACCCTTGCTTACCCTACTGTAATCTGTTCGATTCTATTCAAAACACTTGAACGCGATTCGAGCTGATTCGGGTCGTATCGGCTCGATTCAGCTCCTTTCTGCTCCATTAGACTCGATTCAGTTCTACTCGGCTCTTTTCTGCTCTATTCAGCTCTGATCGGCAGTATTCGACTCTATTTGACTCTAGTCTACTCCTCTCCACTCCACTCTATTCTTTCTGTTCTCTTCGATTCGACCGTACTCTACCCTAACCTTACCTGCACCTACACTAATCTATTTGATTCAGCTCGACACATTTCAATGCGATTCGACATGATTCGTCTCGATTCATCTCGAATTTGGTCGATTCGGGTGTATTCAGCTCTGTTCAGCTCTTTTCGGCTATTCGGTCTATTCACCTCTATTTGACTCTATTCTATTCTACTCTACTCTACTTAATTCTATTTCATTCTTTCTATTGCATTCTGTTCCGTGCTAGTCTAACCTCTCCTACCCTACCCTCCTCTACTCTAATCTATACGATTCAATTCAATGCGTTTCGTCGCGATTCCATGTGATTAGGCTTGAATCGGCTCCATTTAGCTCTCTTTGGCTTGAATCGGGTCAATTCGCCTCAATTCTGCTCGATTCAGCATAATTAGGCTCGATTAAAACTTATTGAGCTCTATTCAGCTCTTTTCTACTATATTTGTCTCTATTTGGCTCCATTCGACTCCATTCCACACCAGTCCACTCCATTCTACACTATTCTATTCTGTTCTACCCTACTCTAATCTATTCTAATCGATTCGATTCATCGCGATTCGTCTCATTTCCTCTCCACTCGACTCGATTCGGCTTGAACTGGGTCTTTTCATCCATATTCTGCACTACTCCACTCTGACGATTCTACTCTACTCATCTCTACTCCATTCTACTCTTTGTATTCTCTTCTGTTCTGCTCTATTCAATTGTACTGTGCCTTACCCACTGAATCCCTCCCTAACCTACACTACTCTAATCTATTCAATTTCATTCGATTTCATTCAATTCAATACTATTCTACCCTCTTAGACACAGTTCAAAGGGATTCGGTGAAATTCCACGAGTTTCGACAGGTTTTGGTTGGATTTCATGGAATTGGACGAAATTCGATGCAGTGGGATGCGATCAGGTGTGTTTTATCTCGATTTAGCTCGGTTCATTTTGTTTGTCTCTAGTTGGCTCTTTTCAGCTCCATTCGGCTACTTTCAGCTCGAATATGGTCGATTTGACTCGATTCGACGCAATTTGCCTTGATTCGGCTCGATTCGGCCCTATTTGGCCCTATTCGGTGCTCTTCAGCTCTATTCCACTCTTTTCTACTCTAGTCATCTCTGTCCGACTCCATTCGACTCCATTCCACACCATTCTACTCCATTCTACACTATCCTATTCTGCAGAACCCTAACCCACCCCACCCTATCCTAATCGAGTCTTTTATTTTCTCTTCTCTTCTGTGGTATTCTATTCTCTTTTTCTATTTTCTCTATTTCATCCTATGATACACTACCATAACCTACACTGAAGTATGTCATTCTATTCTTTTTATTCTATTTTCTTTGTTCCACCGCATGCTACCCTACCCTATGCTACCCCACCTAGTCATTGGGAGTACTTAATAAGGGTACTAATTAAGGGTACTAGTTATGGCAAGGGTAATGATTAACACAAGGTTACTAGTTCAGGCTACTAGTTGAAGCCAGGGCACTAGATAAGGCTACTAGTTGAGCTAAGATTCACTAGTTAGGGGTATTAGTGAATGCCAGAGTACTAGTGAAGGGTCCTAGTTCAGACACAAGTCCTTGTTGAGGGTACTGTTTTAGTCAAGGTTACTGTAAATTGCTACTGTTTAAGAGAAGGGTCCTAGTTAGGGGTACATGTTAAGGTACGGGTACAAGTTCGGGTGACTAGTTAAGGCCAGTTGACTGGTTCAGGCAAGGCTACTAGTTAAGGTAAGTTTACAAGATAGGGTTACTCGTTCAGGCCAGTTTACTAGTTAAGGCAAGGCGACTAGTTAGGGGTACTAGTTAAGGTAAGGGTACAAGTTAGGGTTACTCGTCAGGCCAGTTTACTAGTTAAGGCAAGGCACCTAGTTAGGGCTACCAGTTAAGGCAAGGGTACTGTTAGGGCTGCTACATAAGGCAGGGCACTAGTTAAGGCAAGGCTACTAGTTCAGGGTACTAATTAAGGCAGGGGCACTAGTTATGGCTCCTAGTTAAGGCAAGGGTACCAGTTTGGGGTCCTAATTCAGGGTACTTGTCAAGACAAGGGTACTATTCAAGGCTACTTGTCGAGGCTACTGATCTATGCCACTATTCTAGCTGACTTGGCTGGGTTACTAGTCTAGGCTACTACTCTAGCCTTCTCTTGTCTACTCTACTCTAGTCTACCTTAGTCTACCCTAGTCCACCCTATCAGAAGCTCCGGTGCCATAACCCTTCTAATCTGTTTGATTTGATTCGATTCAAAGCATTTCGATGCCATTGGACGCGACTATGCTGGAAGCTGCTCGATTCGGCTCGATTCAGCACCATTAGCTCGATTCAGCTCGATTATCCTCGTTTCCACTTGATTCGGCTCTGTTCAGCCTTTGTCGTCCCTATTCAGCTCGATTCCACTCTTTTCTACTCTATTCGTCTCTATTTCACTCCATTCTATTCATTCCACACAATTCGACTCTATTCTGCTCTACCCTACCCTACCCTACTCTAATTGACTCTAATCTCTCTGATGCGATTCATCTCCTTTTATCCCCATCCTGCTATATTCAGCTCTATTCGACTCGATGCTACTCTACTCTATTGTACTCTAGTCTACTCTTCTGTAGTCTAGTCTAGTCTACTCTCTTCTATTCTATTGTATGTTTGCGATTCTGTTCTGTTCTATTCTACTCCACTGTACTGTACCCTATGCTATCCCAACTCTAATCTATTCTACTCCATTTGATTGGATTCGATTCGACCCGTTTTGAAGTGATTCAGCTCGATTTGGCTCTATTCTACTCTATTCCCCTTCTACTATACTCTAGTCTACTCTTTTCTGTATTCTTTCTGTAATGTTCTGTTCTATTCTATTCTGTTTGATTCTATTCTACTCTAGTCTACCCTACCCTACCATACGCGAACATCCCCTACTCCAATCTATTCAATTTGAGTTGACGAATTTTGACACAATTCAGATCGAATCGGTTCGATTCGTGTCCGCTTGGCTCGAACAGAATAGATTCGGCTTGATTCAGCTCCATTAGACTCGATTCAATGGATTTGGCTCGATTCGAATTCATTAGGCTCAAATGAGCTCGATTCGGCCCTCTTTGGACCTATTCAGCACTATTTGGCTCTATTCGGCTCTTTTCTACTCTATTCGACTCCATTCAATTCCATTGCACACCATTCTACTCCATTCTACACTATTCTACTCTACCCTACTCTAATTTACTGTAATTGATTCGGTGGGATTCCATGCAATTTGTCTCCTTTCATCTCCATTCGGCTCGATTCGACTCTATTCTACGCTACTCTCCTCTACATTATTCTGCTCTACTCTACTTTTATCTACTCCATTCTATTGTGTTCTTTCTATTCCGTTCTACCGTGTTCAATTCTATTCTAATCTATTCTATCATAAAGTACTCTAATATATGTTGCTGGATTCAGTCGCATGCATTTCAATGCGATTGGCTCAAATCGGCTCCATTCCACTCCATTCATCCCCATTTGTCTCGAAGAGCTTCGATTCGGCTCTATTCGGCTCTAATAGCCTCTACTCGACTTTATTAGACTCTACTCAACTCTATTATCTCTTTTCAACTCCATTTGACTCCATTCGACTCCAGTCAACTCCATTCTACAGAATTCTACTTCATCCTACTCTATTCTCTGTTATATTGCATAGTAGTCTACCCTACTCTAAACGAAAAATGTGTTTTATTAGAGTAGTAGTCAATTCGAATCGATTGGATTGGATTTGACTTGAATTGTTGGGATTCAATGCAATTCGACGGGATTCGACGCTATACGGCACGGTTCTGAGGGATTCGGCGTGATTCGTCTTGATTTCTATCGGTTCAGCTAATTTTAGCTCTATTTGGCTCTGTTTGGCAATATTGGACTCTATTCTACTCTAGTCTTTGATACTCTACTCGACCCTCTTCTATTCTTTCAGTTCAGTTCTGTTCTGTTCTATTCTGTTCTACTACATTCTATTCTACCCTACCCGACCCTTGCTTACCCTACTGCAAGCTGTTCGATTCTATTCGAAACACTTGAACGCGATTCGAGCTGATTCGGGTCGTATCGGCTCGATTCAGCTCCTTTCTGCTCCATTAGACTCGATTCAGTTCTACTCGGCTCTTTTCTGCTCTATTCAGCTCTGATCGGCAGTATTCGACTCTATTTGACTCTAGTCTACTCCTCTCCACTCCACTCTATTCTTTCTGTTCTCTTCGATTCGACCGTACTCTACCCTAACCTTACCTGCACCTACACTAATCTATTTGATTCAGCTCGACACATTTCAATGCGATTCGACATGATTCGTCTCGATTCATCTCGAATTTGGTCGATTCGGGTGTATTCAGCTCTGTTCAGCTCTTTTCGGCTATTCGGTCTATTCACCTCTATTTGACTCTATTCTATTCTACTCTACTCTACTTAATTCTATTTCATTCTTTCTATTGCATTCTGTTCCGTGCTAGTCTAACCTCTCCTACCCTACCCTCCTCTACTCTAATCTATACGATTCAATTCAATGCGTTTCGTCGCGATTCCATGTGATTAGGCTTGAATCGGCTCCATTTAGCTCTCTTTGGCTTGAATCGGGTCAATTCGCCTCAATTCTGCTCGATTCAGCATAATTAGGCTCGATTAAAACTTATTGAGCTCTATTCAGCTCTTTTCTACTATATTTGTCTCTATTTGGCTCCATTCGACTCCATTCCACACCAGTCCACTCCATTCTACACTATTCTATTCTGTTCTACCCTACTCTAATCTATTCTAATCGATTCGATTCATCGCGATTCGTCTCATTTCCTCTCCACTCGACTCGATTCGGCTTGAACTGGGTCTTTTCATCCATATTCTGCACTACTCCACTCTGACGATTCTACTCTACTCATCTCTACTCCATTCTACTCTTTGTATTCTCTTCTGTTCTGCTCTATTCAATTGTACTGTGCCTTACCCACTGAATCCCTCCCTAACCTACACTACTCTAATCTATTCAATTTCATTCGATTTCATTCAATTCAATACTATTCTACCCTCTTAGACACAGTTCAAAGGGATTCGGTGAAATTCCACGAGTTTCGACAGGTTTTGGTTGGATTTCATGGAATTGGACGAAATTCGATGCAGTGGGATGCGATCAGGTGTGTTTTATCTCGATTTAGCTCGGTTCATTTTGTTTGTCTCTAGTTGGCTCTTTTCAGCTCCATTCGGCTACTTTCAGCTCGAATATGGTCGATTTGACTCGATTCGACGCAATTTGCCTTGATTCGGCTCGATTCGGCCCTATTTGGCCCTATTCGGTGCTCTTCAGCTCTATTCCACTCTTTTCTACTCTAGTCATCTCTGTCCGACTCCATTCGACTCCATTCCACACCATTCTACTCCATTCTACACTATCCTATTCTGCAGAACCCTAACCCACCCCACCCTATCCTAATCGAGTCTTTTATTTTCTCTTCTCTTCTGTGGTATTCTATTCTCTTTTTCTATTTTCTCTATTTCATCCTATGATACACTACCATAACCTACACTGAAGTATGTCATTCTATTCTTTTTATTCTATTTTCTTTGTTCCACCGCATGCTACCCTACCCTATGCTACCCCACCTAGTCATTGGGAGTACTTAATAAGGGTACTAATTAAGGGTACTAGTTATGGCAAGGGTAATGATTAACACAAGGTTACTAGTTCAGGCTACTAGTTGAAGCCAGGGCACTAGATAAGGCTACTAGTTGAGCTAAGATTCACTAGTTAGGGGTATTAGTGAATGCCAGGGTACTAGTGAAGGGTCCTAGTTCAGACACAAGTCCTTGTTGAGGGTACTGTTTTAGTCAAGGTTACTGTAAATTGCTACTGTTTAAGAGAAGGGTCCTAGTTAGGGGTACATGTTAAGGTACGGGTACAAGTTCGGGTGACTAGTTAAGGCCAGTTGACTGGTTCAGGCAAGGCTACTAGTTAAGGTAAGTTTACAAGATAGGGTTACTCGTTCAGGCCAGTTTACTAGTTAAGGCAAGGCGACTAGTTAGGGGTACTAGTTAAGGTAAGGGTACAAGTTAGGGTTACTCGTCAGGCCAGTTTACTAGTTAAGGCAAGGCACCTAGTTAGGGCTACCGGTTAAGGCAAGGGTACTGTTAGGGCTGCTACATAAGGCAGGGCACTAGTTAAGGCAAGGCTACTAGTTCAGGGTACTAATTAAGGCAGGGGCACTAGTTATGGCTCCTAGTTAAGGCAAGGGTACCAGTTTGGGGTCCTAATTCAGGGTACTTGTCAAGACAAGGGTACTATTCAAGGCTACTTGTCGAGGCTACTGATCTATGCCACTATTCTAGCTGACTTGGCTGGGTTACTAGTCTAGGCTACTACTCTAGCCTTCTCTTGTCTACTCTACTCTAGTCTACCTTAGTCTACCCTAGTCCACCCTATCAGAAGCTCCGGTGCCATAACCCTTCTAATCTGTTTGATTTGATTCGATTCAAAGCATTTCGATGCCATTGGACGCGACTATGCTGGAAGCTGCTCGATTCGGCTCGATTCAGCACCATTAGCTCGATTCAGCTCGATTATCCTCGTTTCCACTTGATTCGGCTCTGTTCAGCCTTTGTCGTCCCTATTCAGCTCGATTCCACTCTTTTCTACTCTATTCGTCTCTATTTCACTCCATTCTATTCATTCCACACAATTCGACTCTATTCTGCTCTACCCTACCCTACCCTACTCTAATTGACTCTAATCTCTCTGATGCGATTCATCTCCTTTTATCCCCATCCTGCTATATTCAGCTCTATTCGACTCGATGCTACTCTACTCTATTGTACTCTAGTCTACTCTTCTGTAGTCTAGTCTAGTCTACTCTCTTCTATTCTATTGTATGTTTGCGATTCTGTTCTGTTCTATTCTACTCCACTGTACTGTACCCTATGCTATCCCAACTCTAATCTATTCTACTCCATTTGATTGGATTCGATTCGACCCGTTTTGAAGTGATTCAGCTCGATTTGGCTCTATTCTACTCTATTCCCCTTCTACTATACTCTAGTCTACTCTTTTCTGTATTCTTTCTGTAATGTTCTGTTCTATTCTATTCTGTTTGATTCTATTCTACTCTAGTCTACCCTACCCTACCATACGCGAACATCCCCTACTCCAATCTATTCAATTTGAGTTGACGAATTTTGACACAATTCAGATCGAATCGGTTCGATTCGTGTCCGCTTGGCTCGAACAGAATAGATTCGGCTTGATTCAGCTCCATTAGACTCGATTCAATGAATTTGGCTCGATTCGAATTCATTAGGCTCAAATGAGCTCGATTCGGCCCTCTTTGGACCTATTCAGCACTATTTGGCTCTATTCGGCTCTTTTCTACTCTATTCGACTCCATTCAATTCCATTGCACACCATTCTACTCCATTCTACACTATTCTACTCTACCCTACTCTAATTTACTGTAATTGATTCGGTGGGATTCCATGCAATTTGTCTCCTTTCATCTCCATTCGGCTCGATTCGACTCTATTCTACGCTACTCTCCTCTACATTATTCTGCTCTACTCTACTTTTATCTACTCCATTCTATTGTGTTCTTTCTATTCCGTTCTACCGTGTTCAATTCTATTCTAATCTATTCTATCATAAAGTACTCTAATATATGTTGCTGGATTCAGTCGCATGCATTTCAATGCGATTGGCTCAAATCGGCTCCATTCCACTCCATTCATCCCCATTTGTCTCGAAGAGCTTCGATTCGGCTCTATTCGGCTCTAATAGCCTCTACTCGACTTTATTAGACTCTACTCAACTCTATTATCTCTTTTCAACTCCATTTGACTCCATTCAACTCCAGTCAACTCCATTCTACAGAATTCTACTTCATCCTACTCTATTCTCTGTTATATTGCATAGTAGTCTACCCTACTCTAAACGAAAAATGTGTTTTATTAGAGTAGTAGTCAATTCGAATCGATTGGATTGGATTTGACTTGAATTGTTGGGATTCAATGCAATTCGACGGGATTCGACGCTATACGGCACGGTTCTGAGGGATTCGGCGTGATTCGTCTTGATTTCTATCGGTTCAGCTAATTTTAGCTCTATTTGGCTCTGTTTGGCAATATTGGACTCTATTCTACTCTAGTCTTTGATACTCTACTCGACCCTCTTCTATTCTTTCAGTTCAGTTCTGTTCTGTTCTATTCTGTTCTACTACATTCTATTCTACCCTACCCGACCCTTGCTTACCCTACTGCAAGCTGTTCGATTCTATTCGAAACACTTGAACGCGATTCGAGCTGATTCGGGTCGTATCGGCTCGATTCAGCTCCTTTCTGCTCCATTAGACTCGATTCAGTTCTACTCGGCTCTTTTCTGCTCTATTCAGCTCTGATCGGCAGTATTCGACTCTATTTGACTCTAGTCTACTCCTCTCCACTCCACTCTATTCTTTCTGTTCTCTTCGATTCGACCGTACTCTACCCTAACCTTACCTGCACCTACACTAATCTATTTGATTCAGCTCGACACATTTCAATGCGATTCGACATGATTCGTCTCGATTCATCTCGAATTTGGTCGATTCGGGTGTATTCAGCTCTGTTCAGCTCTTTTCGGCTATTCGGTCTATTCACCTCTATTTGACTCTATTCTATTCTACTCTACTCTACTTAATTCTATTTCATTCTTTCTATTGCATTCTGTTCCGTGCTAGTCTAACCTCTCCTACCCTACCCTCCTCTACTCTAATCTATACGATTCAATTCAATGCGTTTCGTCGCGATTCCATGTGATTAGGCTTGAATCGGCTCCATTTAGCTCTCTTTGGCTTGAATCGGGTCAATTCGCCTCAATTCTGCTCGATTCAGCATAATTAGGCTCGATTAAAACTTATTGAGCTCTATTCAGCTCTTTTCTACTATATTTGTCTCTATTTGGCTCCATTCGACTCCATTCCACACCAGTCCACTCCATTCTACACTATTCTATTCTGTTCTACCCTACTCTAATCTATTCTAATCGATTCGATTCATCGCGATTCGTCTCATTTCCTCTCCACTCGACTCGATTCGGCTTGAACTGGGTCTTTTCATCCATATTCTGCACTACTCCACTCTGACGATTCTACTCTACTCATCTCTACTCCATTCTACTCTTTGTATTCTCTTCTGTTCTGCTCTATTCAATTGTACTGTGCCTTACCCACTGAATCCCTCCCTAACCTACACTACTCTAATCTATTCAATTTCATTCGATTTCATTCAATTCAATACTATTCTACCCTCTTAGACACAGTTCAAAGGGATTCGGTGAAATTCCACGAGTTTCGACAGGTTTTGGTTGGATTTCATGGAATTGGACGAAATTCGATGCAGTGGGATGCGATCAGGTGTGTTTTATCTCGATTTAGCTCGGTTCATTTTGTTTGTCTCTAGTTGGCTCTTTTCAGCTCCATTCGGCTACTTTCAGCTCGAATATGGTCGATTTGACTCGATTCGACGCAATTTGCCTTGATTCGGCTCGATTCGGCCCTATTTGGCCCTATTCGGTGCTCTTCAGCTCTATTCCACTCTTTTCTACTCTAGTCATCTCTGTCCGACTCCATTCGACTCCATTCCACACCATTCTACTCCATTCTACACTATCCTATTCTGCAGAACCCTAACCCACCCCACCCTATCCTAATCGAGTCTTTTATTTTCTCTTCTCTTCTGTGGTATTCTATTCTCTTTTTCTATTTTCTCTATTTCATCCTATGATACACTACCATAACCTACACTGAAGTATGTCATTCTATTCTTTTTATTCTATTTTCTTTGTTCCACCGCATGCTACCCTACCCTATGCTACCCCACCTAGTCATTGGGAGTACTTAATAAGGGTACTAATTAAGGGTACTAGTTATGGCAAGGGTAATGATTAACACAAGGTTACTAGTTCAGGCTACTAGTTGAAGCCAGGGCACTAGATAAGGCTACTAGTTGAGCTAAGATTCACTAGTTAGGGGTATTAGTGAATGCCAGGGTACTAGTGAAGGGTCCTAGTTCAGACACAAGTCCTTGTTGAGGGTACTGTTTTAGTCAAGGTTACTGTAAATTGCTACTGTTTAAGAGAAGGGTCCTAGTTAGGGGTACATGTTAAGGTACGGGTACAAGTTCGGGTGACTAGTTAAGGCCAGTTGACTGGTTCAGGCAAGGCTACTAGTTAAGGTAAGTTTACAAGATAGGGTTACTCGTTCAGGCCAGTTTACTAGTTAAGGCAAGGCGACTAGTTAGGGGTACTAGTTAAGGTAAGGGTACAAGTTAGGGTTACTCGTCAGGCCAGTTTACTAGTTAAGGCAAGGCACCTAGTTAGGGCTACCAGTTAAGGCAAGGGTACTGTTAGGGCTGCTACATAAGGCAGGGCACTAGTTAAGGCAAGGCTACTAGTTCAGGGTACTAATTAAGGCAGGGGCACTAGTTATGGCTCCTAGTTAAGGCAAGGGTACCAGTTTGGGGTCCTAATTCAGGGTACTTGTCAAGACAAGGGTACTATTCAAGGCTACTTGTCGAGGCTACTGATCTATGCCACTATTCTAGCTGACTTGGCTGGGTTACTAGTCTAGGCTACTACTCTAGCCTTCTCTTGTCTACTCTACTCTAGTCTACCTTAGTCTACCCTAGTCCACCCTATCAGAAACTCCGGTGCCATAACCCTTCTAATCTGTTTGATTTGATTCGATTCAAAGCATTTCGATGCCATTGGACGCGACTATGCTCGAAGCTGCTCGATTCGGCTCGATTCAGCACCATTAGCTCGATTCAGCTCGATTATCCTCGTTTCCACTTGATTCGGCTCTGTTCAGCCTTTGTCGTCCCTATTCAGCTCGATTCCACTCTTTTCTACTCTATTCGTCTCTATTTCACTCCATTCTATTCATTCCACACAATTCGACTCTATTCTGCTCTACCCTACCCTACCCTACTCTAATTGACTCTAATCTCTCTGATGCGATTCATCTCCTTTTATCCCCATCCTGCTATATTCAGCTCTATTCGACTCGATGCTACTCTACTCTATTGTACTCTAGTCTACTCTTCTGTAGTCTAGTCTAGTCTACTCTCTTCTATTCTATTGTATGTTTGCGATTCTGTTCTGTTCTATTCTACTCCACTGTACTGTACCCTATGCTATCCCAACTCTAATCTATTCTACTCCATTTGGTTGGGTTCGATTCGACCCATTTTGAAGTGATTCAGCTCGATTTGGCTCTATTCTACTCTATTCCCCTTCTACTATACTCTAGTCTACTCTTTTCTGTATTCTTTCTGTAATGTTCTGTTCTATTCTATTCTGTTTGATTCTATTCTACTCTAGTCTACCCTACCCTACCATACGCGAACATCCCCTACTCCAATCTATTCAATTTGAGTTGACGAATTTTGACACAATTCAGATCGAATCGGTTCGATTCGTGTCCGCTTGGCTCGAACAGAATAGATTCGGCTTGATTCAGCTCCATTAGACTCGATTCAATGAATTTGGCTCGATTCGAATTCATTAGGCACAAATGAGCTCGATTCGGCCCTCTTTGGACCTATTCAGCACTATTTGGCTCTATTCGGCTCTTTTCTACTCTATTCGACTCCATTCAATTCCATTGCACACCATTCTACTCCATTCTACACTATTCTACTCTACCCTACTCTAATTTACTGTAATTGATTCGGTGGGATTCCATGCAATTTGTCTCCTTTCATCTCCATTCGGCTCGATTCGACTCTATTCTACGCTACTCTCCTCTACATTATTCTGCTCTACTCTACTTTTATCTACTCCATTCTATTGTGTTCTTTCTATTCCGTTCTACCGTGTTCAATTCTATTCTAATCTATTCTATCATAAAGTACTCTAATATATGTTGCTGGATTCAGTCGCATGCATTTCAATGCGATTGGCTCAAATCGGCTCCATTCCACTCCATTCATCCCCATTTGTCTCGAAGAGCTTCGATTCGGCTCTATTCGGCTCTAATAGCCTCTACTCGACTTTATGAGACTCTACTCAACTCTATTATCTCTTTTCAACTCCATTTGACTCCATTCGACTCCAGTCAACTCCATTCTACAGAATTCTACTTCATCCTACTCTATTCTCTGTTATATTGCATAGTAGTCTACCCTACTCTAAACGAAAAATGTGTTTTATTAGAGTAGTAGTCAATTCGAATCGATTGGATTGGATTTGACTTGAATTGTTGGGATTCAATGCAATTCGACGGGATTCGACGCTATACGGCACGGTTCTGAGGGATTCGGCGTGATTCGTCTTGATTTCTATCGGTTCAGCTAATTTTAGCTCTATTTGGCTCTGTTTGGCAATATTGGACTCTATTCTACTCTAGTCTTTGATACTCTACTCGACCCTCTTCTATTCTTTCAGTTCAGTTCTGTTCTGTTCTATTCTGTTCTACTACATTCTATTCTACCCTACCCGACCCTTGCTTACCCTACTGCAAGCTGTTCGATTCTATTCGAAACACTTGAACGCGATTCGAGCTGATTCGGGTCGTATCGGCTCGATTCAGCTCCTTTCTGCTCCATTAGACTCGATTCAGTTCTACTCGGCTCTTTTCTGCTCTATTCAGCTCTGATCGGCAGTATTCGACTCTATTTGACTCTAGTCTACTCCTCTCCACTCCACTCTATTCTTTCTGTTCTCTTCGATTCGACCGTACTCTACCCTAACCTTACCTGCACCTACACTAATCTATTTGATTCAGCTCGACACATTTCAATGCGATTCGACATGATTCGTCTCGATTCATCTCGAATTTGGTCGATTCGGGTGTATTCAGCTCTGTTCAGCTCTTTTCGGCTATTCGGTCTATTCACCTCTATTTGACTCTATTCTATTCTACTCTACTCTACTTAATTCTATTTCATTCTTTCTATTGCATTCTGTTCCGTGCTAGTCTAACCTCTCCTACCCTACCCTCCTCTACTCTAATCTATACGATTCAATTCAATGCGTTTCGTCGCGATTCCATGTGATTAGGCTTGAATCGGCTCCATTTAGCTCTCTTTGGCTTGAATCGGGTCAATTCGCCTCAATTCTGCTCGATTCAGCATAATTAGGCTCGATTAAAACTTATTGAGCTCTATTCAGCTCTTTTCTACTATATTTGTCTCTATTTGGCTCCATTCGACTCCATTCCACACCAGTCCACTCCATTCTACACTATTCTATTCTGTTCTACCCTACTCTAATCTATTCTAATCGATTCGATTCATCGCGATTCGTCTCATTTCCTCTCCACTCGACTCGATTCGGCTTGAACTGGGTCTTTTCATCCATATTCTGCACTACTCCACTCTGACGATTCTACTCTACTCATCTCTACTCCATTCTACTCTTTGTATTCTCTTCTGTTCTGCTCTATTCAATTGTACTGTGCCTTACCCACTGAATCCCTCCCTAACCTACACTACTCTAATCTATTCAATTTCATTCGATTTCATTCAATTCAATACTATTCTACCCTCTTAGACACAGTTCAAAGGGATTCGGTGAAATTCCACGAGTTTCGACAGGTTTTGGTTGGATTTCATGGAATTGGACGAAATTCGATGCAGTGGGATGCGATCAGGTGTGTTTTATCTCGATTTAGCTCGGTTCATTTTGTTTGTCTCTAGTTGGCTCTTTTCAGCTCCATTCGGCTACTTTCAGCTCGAATATGGTCGATTTGACTCGATTCGACGCAATTTGCCTTGATTCGGCTCGATTCGGCCCTATTTGGCCCTATTCGGTGCTCTTCAGCTCTATTCCACTCTTTTCTACTCTAGTCATCTCTGTCCGACTCCATTCGACTCCATTCCACACCATTCTACTCCATTCTACACTATCCTATTCTGCAGAACCCTAACCCACCCCACCCTATCCTAATCGAGTCTTTTATTTTCTCTTCTCTTCTGTGGTATTCTATTCTCTTTTTCTATTTTCTCTATTTCATCCTATGATACACTACCATAACCTACACTGAAGTATGTCATTCTATTCTTTTTATTCTATTTTCTTTGTTCCACCGCATGCTACCCTACCCTATGCTACCCCACCTAGTCATTGGGAGTACTTAATAAGGGTACTAATTAAGGGTACTAGTTATGGCAAGGGTAATGATTAACACAAGGTTACTAGTTCAGGCTACTAGTTGAAGCCAGGGCACTAGATAAGGCTACTAGTTGAGCTAAGATTCACTAGTTAGGGGTATTAGTGAATGCCAGGGTACTAGTGAAGGGTCCTAGTTCAGACACAAGTCCTTGTTGAGGGTACTGTTTTAGTCAAGGTTACTGTAAATTGCTACTGTTTAAGAGAAGGGTCCTAGTTAGGGGTACATGTTAAGGTACGGGTACAAGTTCGGGTGACTAGTTAAGGCCAGTTGACTGGTTCAGGCAAGGCTACTAGTTAAGGTAAGTTTACAAGATAGGGTTACTCGTTCAGGCCAGTTTACTAGTTAAGGCAAGGCGACTAGTTAGGGGTACTAGTTAAGGTAAGGGTACAAGTTAGGGTTACTCGTCAGGCCAGTTTACTAGTTAAGGCAAGGCACCTAGTTAGGGCTACCAGTTAAGGCAAGGGTACTGTTAGGGCTGCTACATAAGGCAGGGCACTAGTTAAGGCAAGGCTACTAGTTCAGGGTACTAATTAAGGCAGGGGCACTAGTTATGGCTCCTAGTTAAGGCAAGGGTACCAGTTTGGGGTCCTAATTCAGGGTACTTGTCAAGACAAGGGTACTATTCAAGGCTACTTGTCGAGGCTACTGATCTATGCCACTATTCTAGCTGACTTGGCTGGGTTACTAGTCTAGGCTACTACTCTAGCCTTCTCTTGTCTACTCTACTCTAGTCTACCTTAGTCTACCCTAGTCCACCCTATCAGAAACTCCGGTGCCATAACCCTTCTAATCTGTTTGATTTGATTCGATTCAAAGCATTTCGATGCCATTGGACGCGACTATGCTCGAAGCTGCTCGATTCGGCTCGATTCAGCACCATTAGCTCGATTCAGCTCGATTATCCTCGTTTCCACTTGATTCGGCTCTGTTCAGCCTTTGTCGTCCCTATTCAGCTCGATTCCACTCTTTTCTACTCTATTCGTCTCTATTTCACTCCATTCTATTCATTCCACACAATTCGACTCTATTCTGCTCTACCCTACCCTACCCTACTCTAATTGACTCTAATCTCTCTGATGCGATTCATCTCCTTTTATCCCCATCCTGCTATATTCAGCTCTATTCGACTCGATGCTACTCTACTCTATTGTACTCTAGTCTACTCTTCTGTAGTCTAGTCTAGTCTACTCTCTTCTATTCTATTGTATGTTTGCGATTCTGTTCTGTTCTATTCTACTCCACTGTACTGTACCCTATGCTATCCCAACTCTAATCTATTCTACTCCATTTGGTTGGGTTCGATTCGACCCATTTTGAAGTGATTCAGCTCGATTTGGCTCTATTCTACTCTATTCCCCTTCTACTATACTCTAGTCTACTCTTTTCTGTATTCTTTCTGTAATGTTCTGTTCTATTCTATTCTGTTTGATTCTATTCTACTCTAGTCTACCCTACCCTACCATACGCGAACATCCCCTACTCCAATCTATTCAATTTGAGTTGACGAATTTTGACACAATTCAGATCGAATCGGTTCGATTCGTGTCCGCTTGGCTCGAACAGAATAGATTCGGCTTGATTCAGCTCCATTAGACTCGATTCAATGAATTTGGCTCGATTCGAATTCATTAGGCACAAATGAGCTCGATTCGGCCCTCTTTGGACCTATTCAGCACTATTTGGCTCTATTCGGCTCTTTTCTACTCTATTCGACTCCATTCAATTCCATTGCACACCATTCTACTCCATTCTACACTATTCTACTCTACCCTACTCTAATTTACTGTAATTGATTCGGTGGGATTCCATGCAATTTGTCTCCTTTCATCTCCATTCGGCTCGATTCGACTCTATTCTACGCTACTCTCCTCTACATTATTCTGCTCTACTCTACTTTTATCTACTCCATTCTATTGTGTTCTTTCTATTCCGTTCTACCGTGTTCAATTCTATTCTAATCTATTCTATCATAAAGTACTCTAATATATGTTGCTGGATTCAGTCGCATGCATTTCAATGCGATTGGCTCAAATCGGCTCCATTCCACTCCATTCATCCCCATTTGTCTCGAAGAGCTTCGATTCGGCTCTATTCGGCTCTAATAGCCTCTACTCGACTTTATGAGACTCTACTCAACTCTATTATCTCTTTTCAACTCCATTTGACTCCATTCGACTCCAGTCAACTCCATTCTACAGAATTCTACTTCATCCTACTCTATTCTCTGTTATATTGCATAGTAGTCTACCCTACTCTAAACGAAAAATGTGTTTTATTAGAGTAGTAGTCAATTCGAATCGATTGGATTGGATTTGACTTGAATTGTTGGGATTCAATGCAATTCGACGGGATTCGACGCTATACGGCACGGTTCTGAGGGATTCGGCGTGATTCGTCTTGATTTCTATCGGTTCAGCTAATTTTAGCTCTATTTGGCTCTGTTTGGCAATATTGGACTCTATTCTACTCTAGTCTTTGATACTCTACTCAACCCTCTTCTATTCTTTCAGTTCAGTTCTGTTCTGTTCTATTCTGTTCTACTACATTCTATTCTGCCCTACCCTACCCTTGCTTACCCTACTGTAATCTGTTCGATTCTATTCGAAACACTTGAACGCGATTCGAGCTGATTCGGGTCGTATCGGCTCGATTCAGCTCCTTTCTGCTCCATTAGACTCGATTCAGTTCTACTCGGCTCTTTTCTGCTCTATTCAGCTCTGATCGGCAGTATTCGACTCTATTTGACTCTAGTCTACTCCTCTCCACTCCACTCTATTCTTTCTGTTCTCTTCGATTCGACCGTACTCTACCCTAACCTTACCTGCACCTACACTAATCTATTTGATTCAGCTCGACACATTTCAATGCGATTCGACATGATTCGTCTCGATTCATCTCGAATTTGGTCGATTCGGGTGTATTCAGCTCTGTTCGGCTCTTTTCGGCTGTTCGGTCTATTCACCTCTATTTGACTCTATTCTATTCTACTCTACTCTACTTAATTCTATTTCATTCTTTCTATTGCATTCTGTTCCGTGCTAGTCTAACCTCTCCTACCCTACCCTCCTCTACTCTAATCTATACGATTCAATTCAATGCGTTTCGTCGCGATTCCATGTGATTAGGCTTGAATCGGCTCCATTTAGCTCTCTTTGGCTTGAATCGGGTCAATTCGCCTCAATTCTGCTCGATTCAGCATAATTAGGCTCGATTAAAACTTATTGAACTCTATTCAGCTCTTTTCTACTATATTTGTCTCTATTTGGCTCCATTCGACTCCATTCCACACCAGTCCACTCCATTCTACACTATTCTATTCTGTTCTACCCTACTCTAATCTATTCTAATCGATTCGATTCATCGCGATTCGTCTCATTTCCTCTCCACTCGACTCGATTCGGCTTGAACTGGGTCTTTTCATCCATATTCTGCACTACTCCACTCTGACGATTCTACTCTACTCATCTCTACTCCATTCTACTCTTTGTATTCTCTTCTGTTCTGCTCTATTCAATTGTACTGTGCCTTACCCACTGAATCCCTCCCTAACCTACACTACTCTAATCTATTCAATTTAATTCGATTTCATTCAATTCAATACTATTCTACCCTCTTAGACACAGTTCAAAGGGATTCGGTGAAATTCCACGAGTTTCGACAGGTTTTGGTTGGATTTCATGGAATTGGACGAAATTCGATGCAGTGGGATGCGATCAGGTGTGTTTTATCTCGATTTAGCTCGGTTCATTTTGTTTGTCTCTAGTTGGCTCTTTTCAGCTCCATTCGGCTACTTTCAGCTCGAATATGGTCGATTTGACTCGATTCGACTCAATTTGCCTTGATTCGGCTCGATTCGGCCCTATTTGGCCCTATTCGGTGCTCTTCAGCTCTATTCCACTCTTTTCTACTCTAGTCATCTCTGTCCGACTCCATTCGACTCCATTCCACACCATTCTACTCCATTCTACACTATCCTATTCTGCAGAACCCTAACCCACCCCACCCTATCCTAATCGAGTCTTTTATTTTCTCTTCTCTTCTGTGGTATTCTATTCTCTTTTTCTATTTTCTCTATTTCATCCTATGATACACTACCATAACCTACACTGAAGTATGTCATTCTATTCTTTTTATTCTATTTTCTTTGTTCCACCGCATGCTACCCTACCCTATGCTACCCCACCTAGTCATTGGGAGTACTTAATAAGGGTACTAATTAAGGGTACTAGTTATGGCAAGGGTAATGATTAACACAAGGTTACTAGTTCAGGCTACTAGTTGAAGCCAGGGCACTAGATAAGGCTACTAGTTGAGCTAAGATTCACTAGTTAGGGGTATTAGTGAATGCCAGAGTACTAGTGAAGGGTCCTAGTTCAGACACAAGTCCTTGTTGAGGGTACTGTTTTAGTCAAGGTTACTGTAAATTGCTACTGTTTAAGAGAAGGGTCCTAGTTAGGGGTACATGTTAAGGTACGGGTACAAGTTCGGGTGACTAGTTAAGGCCAGTTGACTGGTTCAGGCAAGGCTACTAGTTAAGGTAAGTTTACAAGATAGGGTTACTCGTTCAGGCCAGTTTACTAGTTAAGGCAAGGCGACTAGTTAGGGGTACTAGTTAAGGTAAGGGTACAAGTTAGGGTTACTCGTCAGGCCAGTTTACTAGTTAAGGCAAGGCACCTAGTTAGGGCTACCAGTTAAGGCAAGGGTACTGTTAGGGCTGCTACATAAGGCAGGGCACTAGTTAAGGCAAGGCTACTAGTTCAGGGTACTAATTAAGGCAGGGGCACTAGTTATGGCTCCTAGTTAAGGCAAGGGTACCAGTTTGGGGTCCTAATTCAGGGTACTTGTCAAGACAAGGGTACTATTCAAGGCTACTTGTCGAGGCTACTGATCTATGCCACTATTCTAGCTGACTTGGCTGGGTTACTAGTCTAGGCTACTACTCTAGCCTTCTCTTGTCTACTCTACTCTAGTCTACCTTAGTCTACCCTAGTCCACCCTATCAGAAACTCTTCTAATCTGTTTGATTTGATTCGATTCAAAGCATTTCGATGCCATTGGACGCGACTATGCTCGAAGCTGCTCGATTCGGCTCGATTCAGCACCATTAGCTCGATTCAGCTCGATTATCCTCGTTTCCACTTGATTCGGCTCTGTTCAGCCTTTGTCGTCCCTATTCAGCTCGATTCCACTCTTTTCTACTCTATTCGTCTCTATTTCACTCCATTCTATTCATTCCACACAATTCGACTCTATTCTGCTCTACCCTACCCTACCCTACTCTAATTGACTCTAATCTCTCTGATGCGATTCATCTCCTTTTATCCCCATCCTGCTATATTCAGCTCTATTCGACTCGATGCTACTCTACTCTATTGTACTCTAGTCTACTCTTCTGTAGTCTAGTCTAGTCTACTCTCTTCTATTCTATTGTATGTTTGCGATTCTGTTCTGTTCTATTCTACTCCACTGTACTGTACCCTATGCTATCCCAACTCTAATCTATTCTACTCCATTTGATTGGATTCGATTCGACCCGTTTTGAAGTGATTCAGCTCGATTTGGCTCTATTCTACTCTATTCCCCTTCTACTATACTCTAGTCTACTCTTTTCTGTATTCTTTCTGTAATGTTCTGTTCTATTCTATTCTGTTTGATTCTATTCTACTCTAGTCTACCCTACCCTACCATACGCGAACATCCCCTACTCCAATCTATTCAATTTGAGTTGACGAATTTTGACACAATTCAGATCGAATCGGTTCGATTCGTGTCCGCTTGGCTCGAACAGAATAGATTCGGCTTGATTCAGCTCCATTAGACTCGATTCAATGAATTTGGCTCGATTCGAATTCATTAGGCTCAAATGAGCTCGATTCGGCCCTCTTTGGACCTATTCAGCACTATTTGGCTCTATTCGGCTCTTTTCTACTCTATTCGACTCCATTCAATTCCATTGCACACCATTCTACTCCATTCTACACTATTCTACTCTACCCTACTCTAATTTACTGTAATTGATTCGGTGGGATTCCATGCAATTTGTCTCCTTTCATCTCCATTCGGCTCGATTCGACTCTATTCTACGCTACTCTCCTCTACATTATTCTGCTCTACTCTACTTTTATCTACTCCATTCTATTGTGTTCTTTCTATTCCGTTCTACCGTGTTCAATTCTATTCTAATCTATTCTATCATAAAGTACTCTAATATATGTTGCTGGATTCAGTCGCATGCATTTCAATGCGATTGGCTCAAATCGGCTCCATTCCACTCCATTCATCCCCATTTGTCTCGAAGAGCTTCGATTCGGCTCTATTCGGCTCTAATAGCCTCTACTCGTCTTTATTAGACTCTACTCAACTCTATTATCTCTTTTCAACTCCATTTGACTCCATTCGACTCCAGTCAACTCCATTCTACAGAATTCTACTTCATCCTACTCTATTCTCTGTTATATTGCATAGTAGTCTACCCTACTCTAAACGAAAAATGTGTTTTATTAGAGTAGTAGTCAATTCGAATCGATTGGATTGGATTTGACTTGAATTGTTGGGATTCAATGCAATTCGACGGGATTCGACGCTATACGGCACGGTTCTGAGGGATTCGGCGTGATTCGTCTTGATTTCTATCGGTTCAGCTAATTTTAGCTCTATTTGGCTCTGTTTGGCAATATTGGACTCTATTCTACTCTAGTCTTTGATACTCTACTCGACCCTCTTCTATTCTTTCAGTTCAGTTCTGTTCTGTTCTATTCTGTTCTACTACATTCTATTCTACCCTACCCGACCCTTGCTTACCCTACTGCAATCTGTTCGATTCTATTCAAAACACTTGAACGCGATTCGAGCTGATTCGGGTCGTATCGGCTCGATTCAGCTCCTTTCTGCTCCATTAGACTCGATTCAGTTCTACTCGGCTCTTTTCTGCTCTATTCAGCTCTGATCGGCAGTATTCGACTCTATTTGACTCTAGTCTACTCCTCTCCACTCCACTCTATTCTTTCTGTTCTCTTCGATTCGACCGTACTCTACCCTAACCTTACCTGCACCTACACTAATCTATTTGATTCAGCTCGACACATTTCAATGCGATTCGACATGATTCGTCTCGATTCATCTCGAATTTGGTCGATTCGGGTGTATTCAGCTCTGTTCAGCTCTTTTCGGCTATTCGGTCTATTCACCTCTATTTGACTCTATTCTATTCTACTCTACTCTACTTAATTCTATTTCATTCTTTCTATTGCATTCTGTTCCGTGCTAGTCTAACCTCTCCTACCCTACCCTCCTCTACTCTAATCTATACGATTCAATTCAATGCGTTTCGTCGCGATTCCATGTGATTAGGCTTGAATCGGCTCCATTTAGCTCTCTTTGGCTTGAATCGGGTCAATTCGCCTCAATTCTGCTCGATTCAGCATAATTAGGCTCGATTAAAACTTATTGAGCTCTATTCAGCTCTTTTCTACTATATTTGTCTCTATTTGGCTCCATTCGACTCCATTCCACACCAGTCCACTCCATTCTACACTATTCTATTCTGTTCTACCCTACTCTAATCTATTCTAATCGATTCGATTCATCGCGATTCGTCTCATTTCCTCTCCACTCGACTCGATTCGGCTTGAACTGGGTCTTTTCATCCATATTCTGCACTACTCCACTCTGACGATTCTACTCTACTCATCTCTACTCCATTCTACTCTTTGTATTCTCTTCTGTTCTGCTCTATTCAATTGTACTGTGCCTTACCCACTGAATCCCTCCCTAACCTACACTACTCTAATCTATTCAATTTAATTCGATTTCATTCAATTCAATACTATTCTACCCTCTTAGACACAGTTCAAAGGGATTCGGTGAAATTCCACGAGTTTCGACAGGTTTTGGTTGGATTTCATGGAATTGGACGAAATTCGATGCAGTGGGATGCGATCAGGTGTGTTTTATCTCGATTTAGCTCGGTTCATTTTGTTTGTCTCTAGTTGGCTCTTTTCAGCTCCATTCGGCTACTTTCAGCTCGAATATGGTCGATTTGACTCGATTCGACGCAATTTGCCTTGATTCGGCTCGATTCGGCCCTATTTGGCCCTATTCGGTGCTCTTCAGCTCTATTCCACTCTTTTCTACTCTAGTCATCTCTGTCCGACTCCATTCGACTCCATTCCACACCATTCTACTCCATTCTACACTATCCTATTCTGCAGAACCCTAACCCACCCCACCCTATCCTAATCGAGTCTTTTATTTTCTCTTCTCTTCTGTGGTGTTCTATTCTCTTTTTCTATTTTCTCTATTTCATCCTATGATACACTACCATAACCTACACTGAAGTATGTCATTCTATTCTTTTTATTCTATTTTCTTTGTTCCACCGCATGCTACCCTACCCTATGCTACCCCACCTAGTCATTGGGAGTACTTAATAAGGGTACTAATTAAGGGTACTAGTTATGGCAAGGGTAATGATTAACACAAGGTTACTAGTTCAGGCTACTAGTTGAAGCCAGGGCACTAGATAAGGCTACTAGTTGAGCTAAGATTCACTAGTTAGGGGTATTAGTGAATGCCAGGGTACTAGTGAAGGGTCCTAGTTCAGACACAAGTCCTTGTTGAGGGTACTGTTTTAGTCAAGGTTACTGTAAATTGCTACTGTTTAAGAGAAGGGTCCTAGTTAGGGGTACATGTTAAGGTACGGGTACAAGTTGGGGTGACTAGTTAAGGCCAGTTGACTGGTTCAGGCAAGGCTACTAGTTAAGGTAAGTGTACAAGATAGGGTTACTCGTTCAGGCCAGTTTACTAGTTAAGGCAAGGCGACTAGTTAGGGGTACTAGTTAAGGTAAGGGTACAAGTTAGGGTTACTCGTCAGGCCAGTTTACTAGTTAAGGCAAGGCACCTAGTTAGGGCTACCGGTTAAGGCAAGGGTACTGTTAGGGCTGCTACATAAGGCAGGGCACTAGTTAAGGCAAGGCTACTAGTTCAGGGTACTAATTAAGGCAGGGGCACTAGTTATGGCTCCTAGTTAAGGCAAGGGTACCAGTTTGGGGTCCTAATTCAGGGTACTTGTCAAGACAAGGGTACTATTCAAGGCTACTTGTCGAGGCTACTGATCTATGCCACTATTCTAGCTGACTTGGCTGGGTTACTAGTCTAGGCTACTACTCTAGCCTTCTCTTGTCTACTCTACTCTAGTCTACCTTAGTCTACCCTAGTCCACCCTATCAGAAACTCTTCTAATCTGTTTGATTTGATTCGATTCAAAGCATTTCGATGCCATTGGACGCGACTATGCTCGAAGCTGCTCGATTCGGCTCGATTCAGCACCATTAGCTCGATTCAGCTCGATTATCCTCGTTTCCACTTGATTCGGCTCTGTTCAGCCTTTGTCGTCCCTATTCAGCTCGATTCCACTCTTTTCTACTCTATTCGTCTCTATTTCACTCCATTCTATTCATTCCACACAATTCGACTCTATTCTGCTCTACCCTACCCTACCCTACTCTAATTGACTCTAATCTCTCTGATGCGATTCATCTCCTTTTATCCCCATCCTGCTATATTCAGCTCTATTCGACTCGATGCTACTCTACTCTATTGTACTCTAGTCTACTCTTCTGTAGTCTAGTCTAGTCTACTCTCTTCTATTCTATTGTATGTTTGCGATTCTGTTCTGTTCTATTCTACTCCACTGTACTGTACCCTATGCTATCCCAACTCTAATCTATTCTACTCCATTTGATTGGATTCGATTCGACCCGTTTTGAAGTGATTCAGCTCGATTTGGCTCTATTCTACTCTATTCCCCTTCTACTATACTCTAGTCTACTCTTTTCTGTATTCTTTCTGTAATGTTCTGTTCTATTCTATTCTGTTTGATTCTATTCTACTCTAGTCTACCCTACCCTACCATACGCGAACATCCCCTACTCCAATCTATTCAATTTGAGTTGACGAATTTTGACACAATTCAGATCGAATCGGTTCGATTCGTGTCCGCTTGGCTCGAACAGAATAGATTCGGCTTGATTCAGCTCCATTAGACTCGATTCAATGAATTTGGCTCGATTCGAATTCATTAGGCTCAAATGAGCTCGATTCGGCCCTCTTTGGACCTATTCAGCACTATTTGGCTCTATTCGGCTCTTTTCTACTCTATTCGACTCCATTCAATTCCATTGCACACCATTCTACTCCATTCTACACTATTCTACTCTACCCTACTCTAATTTACTGTAATTGATTCGGTGGGATTCCATGCAATTTGTCTCCTTTCATCTCCATTCGGCTCGATTCGACTCTATTCTACGCTACTCTCCTCTACATTATTCTGCTCTACTCTACTTTTATCTACTCCATTCTATTGTGTTCTTTCTATTCCGTTCTACCGTGTTCAATTCTATTCTAATCTATTCTATCATAAAGTACTCTAATATATGTTGCTGGATTCAGTCGCATGCATTTCAATGCGATTGGCTCAAATCGGCTCCATTCCACTCCATTCATCCCCATTTGTCTCGAAGAGCTTCGATTCGGCTCTATTCGGCTCTAATAGCCTCTACTCGTCTTTATTAGACTCTACTCAACTCTATTATCTCTTTTCAACTCCATTTGACTCCATTCGACTCCAGTCAACTCCATTCTACAGAATTCTACTTCATCCTACTCTATTCTCTGTTATATTGCATAGTAGTCTACCCTACTCTAAACGAAAAATGTGTTTTATTAGAGTAGTAGTCAATTCGAATCGATTGGATTGGATTTGACTTGAATTGTTGGGATTCAATGCAATTCGACGGGATTCGACGCTATACGGCACGGTTCTGAGGGATTCGGCGTGATTCGTCTTGATTTCTATCGGTTCAGCTAATTTTAGCTCTATTTGGCTCTGTTTGGCAATATTGGACTCTATTCTACTCTAGTCTTTGATACTCTACTCGACCCTCTTCTATTCTTTCAGTTCAGTTCTGTTCTGTTCTATTCTGTTCTACTACATTCTATTCTACCCTACCCGACCCTTGCTTACCCTACTGCAATCTGTTCGATTCTATTCAAAACACTTGAACGCGATTCGAGCTGATTCGGGTCGTATCGGCTCGATTCAGCTCCTTTCTGCTCCATTAGACTCGATTCAGTTCTACTCGGCTCTTTTCTGCTCTATTCAGCTCTGATCGGCAGTATTCGACTCTATTTGACTCTAGTCTACTCCTCTCCACTCCACTCTATTCTTTCTGTTCTCTTCGATTCGACCGTACTCTACCCTAACCTTACCTGCACCTACACTAATCTATTTGATTCAGCTCGACACATTTCAATGCGATTCGACATGATTCGTCTCGATTCATCTCGAATTTGGTCGATTCGGGTGTATTCAGCTCTGTTCAGCTCTTTTCGGCTATTCGGTCTATTCACCTCTATTTGACTCTATTCTATTCTACTCTACTCTACTTAATTCTATTTCATTCTTTCTATTGCATTCTGTTCCGTGCTAGTCTAACCTCTCCTACCCTACCCTCCTCTACTCTAATCTATACGATTCAATTCAATGCGTTTCGTCGCGATTCCATGTGATTAGGCTTGAATCGGCTCCATTTAGCTCTCTTTGGCTTGAATCGGGTCAATTCGCCTCAATTCTGCTCGATTCAGCATAATTAGGCTCGATTAAAACTTATTGAGCTCTATTCAGCTCTTTTCTACTATATTTGTCTCTATTTGGCTCCATTCGACTCCATTCCACACCAGTCCACTCCATTCTACACTATTCTATTCTGTTCTACCCTACTCTAATCTATTCTAATCGATTCGATTCATCGCGATTCGTCTCATTTCCTCTCCACTCGACTCGATTCGGCTTGAACTGGGTCTTTTCATCCATATTCTGCACTACTCCACTCTGACGATTCTACTCTACTCATCTCTACTCCATTCTACTCTTTGTATTCTCTTCTGTTCTGCTCTATTCAATTGTACTGTGCCTTACCCACTGAATCCCTCCCTAACCTACACTACTCTAATCTATTCAATTTAATTCGATTTCATTCAATTCAATACTATTCTACCCTCTTAGACACAGTTCAAAGGGATTCGGTGAAATTCCACGAGTTTCGACAGGTTTTGGTTGGATTTCATGGAATTGGACGAAATTCGATGCAGTGGGATGCGATCAGGTGTGTTTTATCTCGATTTAGCTCGGTTCATTTTGTTTGTCTCTAGTTGGCTCTTTTCAGCTCCATTCGGCTACTTTCAGCTCGAATATGGTCGATTTGACTCGATTCGACGCAATTTGCCTTGATTCGGCTCGATTCGGCCCTATTTGGCCCTATTCGGTGCTCTTCAGCTCTATTCCACTCTTTTCTACTCTAGTCATCTCTGTCCGACTCCATTCGACTCCATTCCACACCATTCTACTCCATTCTACACTATCCTATTCTGCAGAACCCTAACCCACCCCACCCTATCCTAATCGAGTCTTTTATTTTCTCTTCTCTTCTGTGGTGTTCTATTCTCTTTTTCTATTTTCTCTATTTCATCCTATGATACACTACCATAACCTACACTGAAGTATGTCATTCTATTCTTTTTATTCTATTTTCTTTGTTCCACCGCATGCTACCCTACCCTATGCTACCCCACCTAGTCATTGGGAGTACTTAATAAGGGTACTAATTAAGGGTACTAGTTATGGCAAGGGTAATGATTAACACAAGGTTACTAGTTCAGGCTACTAGTTGAAGCCAGGGCACTAGATAAGGCTACTAGTTGAGCTAAGATTCACTAGTTAGGGGTATTAGTGAATGCCAGGGTACTAGTGAAGGGTCCTAGTTCAGACACAAGTCCTTGTTGAGGGTACTGTTTTAGTCAAGGTTACTGTAAATTGCTACTGTTTAAGAGAAGGGTCCTAGTTAGGGGTACATGTTAAGGTACGGGTACAAGTTGGGGTGACTAGTTAAGGCCAGTTGACTGGTTCAGGCAAGGCTACTAGTTAAGGTAAGTGTACAAGATAGGGTTACTCGTTCAGGCCAGTTTACTAGTTAAGGCAAGGCGACTAGTTAGGGGTACTAGTTAAGGTAAGGGTACAAGTTAGGGTTACTCGTCAGGCCAGTTTACTAGTTAAGGCAAGGCACCTAGTTAGGGCTACCGGTTAAGGCAAGGGTACTGTTAGGGCTGCTACATAAGGCAGGGCACTAGTTAAGGCAAGGCTACTAGTTCAGGGTACTAATTAAGGCAGGGGCACTAGTTATGGCTCCTAGTTAAGGCAAGGGTACCAGTTTGGGGTCCTAATTCAGGGTACTTGTCAAGACAAGGGTACTATTCAAGGCTACTTGTCGAGGCTACTGATCTATGCCACTATTCTAGCTGACTTGGCTGGGTTACTAGTCTAGGCTACTACTCTAGCCTTCTCTTGTCTACTCTACTCTAGTCTACCTTAGTCTACCCTAGTCCACCCTATCAGAAACTCCGGTGCCATAACCCTTCTAATCTGTTTGATTTGATTCGATTCAAAGCATTTCGATGCCATTGGACGCGACTATGCTCGAAGCTGCTCGATTCGGCTCGATTCAGCACCATTAGCTCGATTCAGCTCGATTATCCTTGTTTCCACTTGATTCGGCTCTGTTCAGCCTTTGTCGTCCCTATTCAGCTCGATTCCACTCTTTTCTACTCTATTCGTCTCTATTTCACTCCATTCTATTCATTCCACACAATTCGACTCTATTCTGCTCTACCCTACCCTACCCTACTCTAATTGACTCTAATCTCTCTGATGCGATTCATCTCCTTTTATCCCCATCCTGCTATATTCAGCTCTATTCGACTCGATGCTACTCTACTCTATTGTACTCTAGTCTACTCTTCTGTAGTCTAGTCTAGTCTACTCTCTTCTATTCTATTGTATGTTTGCGATTCTGTTCTGTTCTATTCTACTCCACTGTACTGTACCCTATGCTATCCCAACTCTAATCTATTCTACTCCATTTGATTGGATTCGATTCGACCCGTTTTGAAGTGATTCAGCTCGATTTGGCTCTATTCTACTCTATTCCCCTTCTACTATACTCTAGTCTACTCTTTTCTGTATTCTTTCTGTAATGTTCTGTTCTATTCTATTCTGTTTGATTCTATTCTACTCTAGTCTACCCTACCCTACCATACGCGAACATCCCCTACTCCAATCTATTCAATTTGAGTTGACGAATTTTGACACAATTCAGATCGAATCGGTTCGATTCGTGTCCGCTTGGCTCGAACAGAATAGATTCGGCTTGATTCAGCTCCATTAGACTCGATTCAATGAATTTGGCTCGATTCGAATTCATTAGGCTCAAATGAGCTCGATTCGGCCCTCTTTGGACCTATTCAGCACTATTTGGCTCTATTCGGCTCTTTTCTACTCTATTCGACTCCATTCAATTCCATTGCACACCATTCTACTCCATTCTACACTATTCTACTCTACCCTACTCTAATTTACTGTAATTGATTCGGTGGGATTCCACGCAATTTGTCTCCTTTCATCTCCATTCGGCTCGATTCGACTCTATTCTACGCTACTCTCCTCTACATTATTCTGCTCTACTCTACTTTTATCTACTCCATTCTATTGTGTTCTTTCTATTCCGTTCTACCGTGTTCAATTCTATTCTAATCTATTCTATCATAAAGTACTCTAATATATGTTGCTGGATTCAGTCGCATGCATTTCAATGCGATTGGCTCAAATCGGCTCCATTCCACTCCATTCATCCCCATTTGTCTCGAAGAGCTTCGATTCGGCTCTATTCGGCTCTAATAGCCTCTACTCGTCTTTATTAGACTCTACTCAACTCTATTATCTCTTTTCAACTCCATTTGACTCCATTCGACTCCAGTCAACTCCATTCTACAGAATTCTACTTCATCCTACTCTATTCTCTGTTATATTGCATAGTAGTCTACCCTACTCTAAACGAAAAATGTGTTTTATTAGAGTAGTAGTCAATTCGAATCGATTGGATTGGATTTGACTTGAATTGTTGGGATTCAATGCAATTCGACGGGATTCGACGCTATACGGCACGGTTCTGAGGGATTCGGCGTGATTCGTCTTGATTTCTATCGGTTCAGCTAATTTTAGCTCTATTTGGCTCTGTTTGGCAATATTGGACTCTATTCTACTCTAGTCTTTGATACTCTACTCGACCCTCTTCTATTCTTTCAGTTCAGTTCTGTTCTGTTCTATTCTGTTCTACTACATTCTATTCTGCCCTACCCTACCCTTGCTTACCCTACTGCAATCTGTTCGATTCTATTCGAAACACTTGAACGCGATTCGAGCTGATTCGGGTCGTATCGGCTCGATTCAGCTCCTTTCTGCTCCATTAGACTCGATTCAGTTCTACTCGGCTCTTTTCTGCTCTATTCAGCTCTGATCGGCAGTATTCGACTCTATTTGACTCTAGTCTACTCCTCTCCACTCCACTCTATTCTTTCTGTTCTCTTCGATTCGACCGTACTCTACCCTAACCTTACCTGCACCTACACTAATCTATTTGATTCAGCTCGACACATTTCAATGCGATTCGACATGATTCGTCTCGATTCATCTCGAATTTGGTCGATTCGGGTGTATTCAGCTCTGTTCGGCTCTTTTCGGCTGTTCGGTCTATTCACCTCTATTTGACTCTATTCTATTCTACTCTACTCTACTTAATTCTATTTCATTCTTTCTATTGCATTCTGTTCCGTGCTAGTCTAACCTCTCCTACCCTACCCTCCTCTACTCTAATCTATACGATTCAATTCAATGCGTTTCGTCGCGATTCCATGTGATTAGGCTTGAATCGGCTCCATTTAGCTCTCTTTGGCTTGAATCGGGTCAATTCGCCTCAATTCTGCTCGATTCAGCATAATTAGGCTCGATTAAAACTTATTGAACTCTATTCAGCTCTTTTCTACTATATTTGTCTCTATTTGGCTCCATTCGACTCCATTCCACACCAGTCCACTCCATTCTACACTATTCTATTCTGTTCTACCCTACTCTAATCTATTCTAATCGATTCGATTCATCGCGATTCGTCTCATTTCCTCTCCACTCGACTCGATTCGGCTTGAACTGGGTCTTTTCATCCATATTCTGCACTACTCCACTCTGACGATTCTACTCTACTCATCTCTACTCCATTCTACTCTTTGTATTCTCTTCTGTTCTGCTCTATTCAATTGTACTGTGCCTTACCCACTGAATCCCTCCCTAACCTACACTACTCTAATCTATTCAATTTAATTCGATTTCATTCAATTCAATACTATTCTACCCTCTTAGACACAGTTCAAAGGGATTCGGTGAAATTCCACGAGTTTCGACAGGTTTTGGTTGGATTTCATGGAATTGGACGAAATTCGATGCAGTGGGATGCGATCAGGTGTGTTTTATCTCGATTTAGCTCGGTTCATTTTGTTTGTCTCTAGTTGGCTCTTTTCAGCTCCATTCGGCTACTTTCAGCTCGAATATGGTCGATTTGACTCGATTCGACGCAATTTGCCTTGATTCGGCTCGATTCGGCCCTATTTGGCCCTATTCGGTGCTCTTCAGCTCTATTCCACTCTTTTCTACTCTAGTCATCTCTGTCCGACTCCATTCGACTCCATTCCACACCATTCTACTCCATTCTACACTATCCTATTCTGCAGAACCCTAACCCACCCCACCCTATCCTAATCGAGTCTTTTATTTTCTCTTCTCTTCTGTGGTATTCTATTCTCTTTTTCTATTTTCTCTATTTCATCCTATGATACACTACCATAACCTACACTGAAGTATGTCATTCTATTCTTTTTATTCTATTTTCTTTGTTCCACCGCATGCTACCCTACCCTATGCTACCCCACCTAGTCATTGGGAGTACTTAATAAGGGTACTAATTAAGGGTACTAGTTATGGCAAGGGTAATGATTAACACAAGGTTACTAGTTCAGGCTACTAGTTGAAGCCAGGGCACTAGATAAGGCTACTAGTTGAGCTAAGATTCACTAGTTAGGGGTATTAGTGAATGCCAGAGTACTAGTGAAGGGTCCTAGTTCAGACACAAGTCCTTGTTGAGGGTACTGTTTTAGTCAAGGTTACTGTAAATTGCTACTGTTTAAGAGAAGGGTCCTAGTTAGGGGTACATGTTAAGGTACGGGTACAAGTTCGGGTGACTAGTTAAGGCCAGTTGACTGGTTCAGGCAAGGCTACTAGTTAAGGTAAGTTTACAAGATAGGGTTACTCGTTCAGGCCAGTTTACTAGTTAAGGCAAGGCGACTAGTTAGGGGTACTAGTTAAGGTAAGGGTACAAGTTAGGGTTACTCGTCAGGCCAGTTTACTAGTTAAGGCAAGGCACCTAGTTAGGGCTACCGGTTAAGGCAAGGGTACTGTTAGGGCTGCTACATAAGGCAGGGCACTAGTTAAGGCAAGGCTACTAGTTCAGGGTACTAATTAAGGCAGGGGCACTAGTTATGGCTCCTAGTTAAGGCAAGGGTACCAGTTTGGGGTCCTAATTCAGGGTACTTGTCAAGACAAGGGTACTATTCAAGGCTACTTGTCGAGGCTACTGATCTATGCCACTATTCTAGCTGACTTGGCTGGGTTACTAGTCTAGGCTACTACTCTAGCCTTCTCTTGTCTACTCTACTCTAGTCTACCTTAGTCTACCCTAGTCCACCCTATCAGAAACTCTTCTAATCTGTTTGATTTGATTCGATTCAAAGCATTTCGATGCCATTGGACGCGACTATGCTCGAAGCTGCTCGATTCGGCTCGATTCAGCACCATTAGCTCGATTCAGCTCGATTATCCTCGTTTCCACTTGATTCGGCTCTGTTCAGCCTTTGTCGTCCCTATTCAGCTCGATTCCACTCTTTTCTACTCTATTCGTCTCTATTTCACTCCATTCTATTCATTCCACACAATTCGACTCTATTCTGCTCTACCCTACCCTACCCTACTCTAATTGACTCTAATCTCTCTGATGCGATTCATCTCCTTTTATCCCCATCCTGCTATATTCAGCTCTATTCGACTCGATGCTACTCTACTCTATTGTACTCTAGTCTACTCTTCTGTAGTCTAGTCTAGTCTACTCTCTTCTATTCTATTGTATGTTTGCGATTCTGTTCTGTTCTATTCTACTCCACTGTACTGTACCCTATGCTATCCCAACTCTAATCTATTCTACTCCATTTGATTGGATTCGATTCGACCCGTTTTGAAGTGATTCAGCTCGATTTGGCTCTATTCTACTCTATTCCCCTTCTACTATACTCTAGTCTACTCTTTTCTGTATTCTTTCTGTAATGTTCTGTTCTATTCTATTCTGTTTGATTCTATTCTACTCTAGTCTACCCTACCCTACCATACGCGAACATCCCCTACTCCAATCTATTCAATTTGAGTTGACGAATTTTGACACAATTCAGATCGAATCGGTTCGATTCGTGTCCGCTTGGCTCGAACAGAATAGATTCGGCTTGATTCAGCTCCATTAGACTCGATTCAATGAATTTGGCTCGATTCGAATTCATTAGGCTCAAATGAGCTCGATTCGGCCCTCTTTGGACCTATTCAGCACTATTTGGCTCTATTCGGCTCTTTTCTACTCTATTCGACTCCATTCAATTCCATTGCACACCATTCTACTCCATTCTACACTATTCTACTCTACCCTACTCTAATTTACTGTAATTGATTCGGTGGGATTCCATGCAATTTGTCTCCTTTCATCTCCATTCGGCTCGATTCGACTCTATTCTACGCTACTCTCCTCTACATTATTCTGCTCTACTCTACTTTTATCTACTCCATTCTATTGTGTTCTTTCTATTCCGTTCTACCGTGTTCAATTCTATTCTAATCTATTCTATCATAAAGTACTCTAATATATGTTGCTGGATTCAGTCGCATGCATTTCAATGCGATTGGCTCAAATCGGCTCCATTCCACTCCATTCATCCCCATTTGTCTCGAAGAGCTTCGATTCGGCTCTATTCGGCTCTAATAGCCTCTACTCGACTTTATTAGACTCTACTCAACTCTATTATCTCTTTTCAACTCCATTTGACTCCATTCGACTCCAGTCAACTCCATTCTACAGAATTCTACTTCATCCTACTCTATTCTCTGTTATATTGCATAGTAGTCTACCCTACTCTAAACGAAAAATGTGTTTTATTAGAGTAGTAGTCAATTCGAATCGATTGGATTGGATTTGACTTGAATTGTTGGGATTCAATGCAATTCGACGGGATTCGACGCTATACGGCACGGTTCTGAGGGATTCGGCGTGATTCGTCTTGATTTCTATCGGTTCAGCTAATTTTAGCTCTATTTGGCTCTGTTTGGCAATATTGGACTCTATTCTACTCTAGTCTTTGATACTCTACTCGACCCTCTTCTATTCTTTCAGTTCAGTTCTGTTCTGTTCTATTCTGTTCTACTACATTCTATTCTACCCTACCCGACCCTTGCTTACCCTACTGCAAGCTGTTCGATTCTATTCGAAACACTTGAACGCGATTCGAGCTGATTCGGGTCGTATCGGCTCGATTCAGCTCCTTTCTGCTCCATTAGACTCGATTCAGTTCTACTCGGCTCTTTTCTGCTCTATTCAGCTCTGATCGGCAGTATTCGACTCTATTTGACTCTAGTCTACTCCTCTCCACTCCACTCTATTCTTTCTGTTCTCTTCGATTCGACCGTACTCTACCCTAACCTTACCTGCACCTACACTAATCTATTTGATTCAGCTCGACACATTTCAATGCGATTCGACATGATTCGTCTCGATTCATCTCGAATTTGGTCGATTCGGGTGTATTCAGCTCTGTTCAGCTCTTTTCGGCTATTCGGTCTATTCACCTCTATTTGACTCTATTCTATTCTACTCTACTCTACTTAATTCTATTTCATTCTTTCTATTGCATTCTGTTCCGTGCTAGTCTAACCTCTCCTACCCTACCCTCCTCTACTCTAATCTATACGATTCAATTCAATGCGTTTCGTCGCGATTCCATGTGATTAGGCTTGAATCGGCTCCATTTAGCTCTCTTTGGCTTGAATCGGGTCAATTCGCCTCAATTCTGCTCGATTCAGCATAATTAGGCTCGATTAAAACTTATTGAGCTCTATTCAGCTCTTTTCTACTATATTTGTCTCTATTTGGCTCCATTCGACTCCATTCCACACCAGTCCACTCCATTCTACACTATTCTATTCTGTTCTACCCTACTCTAATCTATTCTAATCGATTCGATTCATCGCGATTCGTCTCATTTCCTCTCCACTCGACTCGATTCGGCTTGAACTGGGTCTTTTCATCCATATTCTGCACTACTCCACTCTGACGATTCTACTCTACTCATCTCTACTCCATTCTACTCTTTGTATTCTCTTCTGTTCTGCTCTATTCAATTGTACTGTGCCTTACCCACTGAATCCCTCCCTAACCTACACTACTCTAATCTATTCAATTTCATTCGATTTCATTCAATTCAATACTATTCTACCCTCTTAGACACAGTTCAAAGGGATTCGGTGAAATTCCACGAGTTTCGACAGGTTTTGGTTGGATTTCATGGAATTGGACGAAATTCGATGCAGTGGGATGCGATCAGGTGTGTTTTATCTCGATTTAGCTCGGTTCATTTTGTTTGTCTCTAGTTGGCTCTTTTCAGCTCCATTCGGCTACTTTCAGCTCGAATATGGTCGATTTGACTCGATTCGACGCAATTTGCCTTGATTCGGCTCGATTCGGCCCTATTTGGCCCTATTCGGTGCTCTTCAGCTCTATTCCACTCTTTTCTACTCTAGTCATCTCTGTCCGACTCCATTCGACTCCATTCCACACCATTCTACTCCATTCTACACTATCCTATTCTGCAGAACCCTAACCCACCCCACCCTATCCTAATCGAGTCTTTTATTTTCTCTTCTCTTCTGTGGTATTCTATTCTCTTTTTCTATTTTCTCTATTTCATCCTATGATACACTACCATAACCTACACTGAAGTATGTCATTCTATTCTTTTTATTCTATTTTCTTTGTTCCACCGCATGCTACCCTACCCTATGCTACCCCACCTAGTCATTGGGAGTACTTAATAAGGGTACTAATTAAGGGTACTAGTTATGGCAAGGGTAATGATTAACACAAGGTTACTAGTTCAGGCTACTAGTTGAAGCCAGGGCACTAGATAAGGCTACTAGTTGAGCTAAGATTCACTAGTTAGGGGTATTAGTGAATGCCAGAGTACTAGTGAAGGGTCCTAGTTCAGACACAAGTCCTTGTTGAGGGTACTGTTTTAGTCAAGGTTACTGTAAATTGCTACTGTTTAAGAGAAGGGTCCTAGTTAGGGGTACATGTTAAGGTACGGGTACAAGTTCGGGTGACTAGTTAAGGCCAGTTGACTGGTTCAGGCAAGGCTACTAGTTAAGGTAAGTTTACAAGATAGGGTTACTCGTTCAGGCCAGTTTACTAGTTAAGGCAAGGCGACTAGTTAGGGGTACTAGTTAAGGTAAGGGTACAAGTTAGGGTTACTCGTCAGGCCAGTTTACTAGTTAAGGCAAGGCACCTAGTTAGGGCTACCGGTTAAGGCAAGGGTACTGTTAGGGCTGCTACATAAGGCAGGGCACTAGTTAAGGCAAGGCTACTAGTTCAGGGTACTAATTAAGGCAGGGGCACTAGTTATGGCTCCTAGTTAAGGCAAGGGTACCAGTTTGGGGTCCTAATTCAGGGTACTTGTCAAGACAAGGGTACTATTCAAGGCTACTTGTCGAGGCTACTGATCTATGCCACTATTCTAGCTGACTTGGCTGGGTTACTAGTCTAGGCTACTACTCTAGCCTTCTCTTGTCTACTCTACTCTAGTCTACCTTAGTCTACCCTAGTCCACCCTATCAGAAACTCTTCTAATCTGTTTGATTTGATTCGATTCAAAGCATTTCGATGCCATTGGACGCGACTATGCTCGAAGCTGCTCGATTCGGCTCGATTCAGCACCATTAGCTCGATTCAGCTCGATTATCCTCGTTTCCACTTGATTCGGCTCTGTTCAGCCTTTGTCGTCCCTATTCAGCTCGATTCCACTCTTTTCTACTCTATTCGTCTCTATTTCACTCCATTCTATTCATTCCACACAATTCGACTCTATTCTGCTCTACCCTACCCTACCCTACTCTAATTGACTCTAATCTCTCTGATGCGATTCATCTCCTTTTATCCCCATCCTGCTATATTCAGCTCTATTCGACTCGATGCTACTCTACTCTATTGTACTCTAGTCTACTCTTCTGTAGTCTAGTCTAGTCTACTCTCTTCTATTCTATTGTATGTTTGCGATTCTGTTCTGTTCTATTCTACTCCACTGTACTGTACCCTATGCTATCCCAACTCTAATCTATTCTACTCCATTTGATTGGATTCGATTCGACCCGTTTTGAAGTGATTCAGCTCGATTTGGCTCTATTCTACTCTATTCCCCTTCTACTATACTCTAGTCTACTCTTTTCTGTATTCTTTCTGTAATGTTCTGTTCTATTCTATTCTGTTTGATTCTATTCTACTCTAGTCTACCCTACCCTACCATACGCGAACATCCCCTACTCCAATCTATTCAATTTGAGTTGACGAATTTTGACACAATTCAGATCGAATCGGTTCGATTCGTGTCCGCTTGGCTCGAACAGAATAGATTCGGCTTGATTCAGCTCCATTAGACTCGATTCAATGAATTTGGCTCGATTCGAATTCATTAGGCTCAAATGAGCTCGATTCGGCCCTCTTTGGACCTATTCAGCACTATTTGGCTCTATTCGGCTCTTTTCTACTCTATTCGACTCCATTCAATTCCATTGCACACCATTCTACTCCATTCTACACTATTCTACTCTACCCTACTCTAATTTACTGTAATTGATTCGGTGGGATTCCATGCAATTTGTCTCCTTTCATCTCCATTCGGCTCGATTCGACTCTATTCTACGCTACTCTCCTCTACATTATTCTGCTCTACTCTACTTTTATCTACTCCATTCTATTGTGTTCTTTCTATTCCGTTCTACCGTGTTCAATTCTATTCTAATCTATTCTATCATAAAGTACTCTAATATATGTTGCTGGATTCAGTCGCATGCATTTCAATGCGATTGGCTCAAATCGGCTCCATTCCACTCCATTCATCCCCATTTGTCTCGAAGAGCTTCGATTCGGCTCTATTCGGCTCTAATAGCCTCTACTCGACTTTATTAGACTCTACTCAACTCTATTATCTCTTTTCAACTCCATTTGACTCCATTCGACTCCAGTCAACTCCATTCTACAGAATTCTACTTCATCCTACTCTATTCTCTGTTATATTGCATAGTAGTCTACCCTACTCTAAACGAAAAATGTGTTTTATTAGAGTAGTAGTCAATTCGAATCGATTGGATTGGATTTGACTTGAATTGTTGGGATTCAATGCAATTCGACGGGATTCGACGCTATACGGCACGGTTCTGAGGGATTCGGCGTGATTCGTCTTGATTTCTATCGGTTCAGCTAATTTTAGCTCTATTTGGCTCTGTTTGGCAATATTGGACTCTATTCTACTCTAGTCTTTGATACTCTACTCGACCCTCTTCTATTCTTTCAGTTCAGTTCTGTTCTGTTCTATTCTGTTCTACTACATTCTATTCTGCCCTACCCTACCCTTGCTTACCCTACTGCAATCTGTTCGATTCTATTCGAAACACTTGAACGCGATTCGAGCTGATTCGGGTCGTATCGGCTCGATTCAGCTCCTTTCTGCTCCATTAGACTCGATTCAGTTCTACTCGGCTCTTTTCTGCTCTATTCAGCTCTGATCGGCAGTATTCGACTCTATTTGACTCTAGTCTACTCCTCTCCACTCCACTCTATTCTTTCTGTTCTCTTCGATTCGACCGTACTCTACCCTAACCTTACCTGCACCTACACTAATCTATTTGATTCAGCTCGACACATTTCAATGCGATTCGACATGATTCGTCTCGATTCATCTCGAATTTGGTCGATTCGGGTGTATTCAGCTCTGTTCGGCTCTTTTCGGCTATTCGGTCTATTCACCTCTATTTGACTCTATTCTATTCTACTCTACTCTACTTAATTCTATTTCATTCTTTCTATTGCATTCTGTTCCGTGCTAGTCTAACCTCTCCTACCCTACCCTCCTCTACTCTAATCTATACGATTCAATTCAATGCGTTTCGTCGCGATTCCATGTGATTAGGCTTGAATCGGCTCCATTTAGCTCTCTTTGGCTTGAATCGGGTCAATTCGCCTCAATTCTGCTCGATTCAGCATAATTAGGCTCGATTAAAACTTATTGAACTCTATTCAGCTCTTTTCTACTATATTTGTCTCTATTTGGCTCCATTCGACTCCATTCCACACCAGTCCACTCCATTCTACACTATTCTATTCTGTTCTACCCTACTCTAATCTATTCTAATCGATTCGATTCATCGCGATTCGTCTCATTTCCTCTCCACTCGACTCGATTCGGCTTGAACTGGGTCTTTTCATCCATATTCTGCACTACTCCACTCTGACGATTCTACTCTACTCATCTCTACTCCATTCTACTCTTTGTATTCTCTTCTGTTCTGCTCTATTCAATTGTACTGTGCCTTACCCACTGAATCCCTCCCTAACCTACACTACTCTAATCTATTCAATTTAATTCGATTTCATTCAATTCAATACTATTCTACCCTCTTAGACACAGTTCAAAGGGATTCGGTGAAATTCCACGAGTTTCGACAGGTTTTGGTTGGATTTCATGGAATTGGACGAAATTCGATGCAGTGGGATGCGATCAGGTGTGTTTTATCTCGATTTAGCTCGGTTCATTTTGTTTGTCTCTAGTTGGCTCTTTTCAGCTCCATTCGGCTACTTTCAGCTCGAATATGGTCGATTTGACTCGATTCGACGCAATTTGCCTTGATTCGGCTCGATTCGGCCCTATTTGGCCCTATTCGGTGCTCTTCAGCTCTATTCCACTCTTTTCTACTCTAGTCATCTCTGTCCGACTCCATTCGACTCCATTCCACACCATTCTACTCCATTCTACACTATCCTATTCTGCAGAACCCTAACCCACCCCACCCTATCCTAATCGAGTCTTTTATTTTCTCTTCTCTTCTGTGGTATTCTATTCTCTTTTTCTATTTTCTCTATTTCATCCTATGATACACTACCATAACCTACACTGAAGTATGTCATTCTATTCTTTTTATTCTATTTTCTTTGTTCCACCGCATGCTACCCTACCCTATGCTACCCCACCTAGTCATTGGGAGTACTTAATAAGGGTACTAGTTATGGCAAGGGTAATGATTAACACAAGGTTACTAGTTCAGGCTACTAGTTGAAGCCAGGGCACTAGATAAGGCTACTAGTTGAGCTAAGATTCACTAGTTAGGGATATTAGTGAATGCCAGGGTACTAGTGAAGGGTCCTAGTTCAGACACAAGTCCTTGTTGCGGGTACTGTTTTAGTCAAGGTTACTGTAAATTGCTACTGTTTAAGAGAAGGGTCCTAGTTAGGGGTACATGTTAAGGTACGGGTACAAGTTCGGGTGACTAGTTAAGGCCAGTTGACTGGTTCAGGCAAGGCTACTAGTTAAGGTAAGTTTACAAGATAGGGTTACTCGTTCAGGCCAGTTTACTAGTTAAGGCAAGGCGACTAGTTAGGGGTACTAGTTAAGGTAAGGGTACAAGTTAGGGTTACTCATCAGGCCAGTTTACTAGTTAAGGCAAGGCACCTAGTTAGGGCTACCGGTTAAGGCAAGGGTACTGTTAGGGCTGCTACATAAGGCAGGGCACTAGTTAAGGCAAGGCTACTAGTTCAGGGTACTAATTAAGGCAGGGGCACTAGTTCTGGCTCCTAGTTAAGGCAAGGGTACCAGTTTGGGGTCCTAATTCAGGGTACTTGTCAAGACAAGGGTACTATTCAAGGCTACTTGTCGAGGCTACTGATCTATGCCACTATTCTAGCTGACTTGGCTGGGTTACTAGTCTAGGCTACTACTCTAGCCTTCTCTTGTCTACTCTACTCTAGTCTACCTTAGTCTACCCTAGTCCACCCTATCAGAAACTCCGGTGCCATAACCCTTCTAATCTGTTTGATTTGATTCGATTCAAAGCATTTCGATGCCATTGGACGCGACTATGCTCGAAGCTGCTCGATTCGGCTCGATTCAGCACCATTAGCTCGATTCAGCTCGATTATCCTCGTTTCCACTTGATTCGGCTCTGTTCAGCCTTTGTCGTCCCTATTCAGCTCGATTCCACTCTTTTCTACTCTATTCGTCTCTATTTCACTCCATTCTATTCATTCCACACAATTCGACTCTATTCTGCTCTACCCTACCCTACCCTACTCTAATTGACTCTAATCTCTCTGATGCGATTCATCTCCTTTTATCCCCATCCTGCTACATTCAGCTCTATTCGACTCGATGCTACTCTACTCTATTGTACTCTAGTCTACTCTTCTGTAGTCTAGTCTAGTCTACTCTCTTCTATTCTATTGTATGTTTGCGATTCTGTTCTGTTCTATTCTACTCCACTGTACTGTACCCTATGCTATCCCAACTCTAATCTATTCTACTCCATTTGATTGGATTCGATTCGACCCGTTTTGAAGTGATTCAGCTCGATTTGGCTCTATTCTACTCTATTCCCCTTCTACTATACTCTAGTCTACTCTTTTCTGTATTCTTTCTGTAATGTTCTGTTCTATTCTATTCTGTTTGATTCTATTCTACTCTAGTCTACCCTACCCTACCATACGCGAACATCCCCTACTCCAATCTATTCAATTTGAGTTGACGAATTTTGACACAATTCAGATCGAATCGGTTCGATTCGTGTCCGCTTGGCTCGAACAGAATAGATTCGGCTTGATTCAGCTCCATTAGACTCGATTCAATGAATTTGGCTCGATTCGAATTCATTAGGCTCAAATGAGCTCGATTCGGCCCTCTTTGGACCTATTCAGCACTATTTGGCTCTATTCGGCTCTTTTCTACTCTATTCGACTCCATTCAATTCCATTGCACACCATTCTACTCCATTCTACACTATTCTACTCTACCCTACTCTAATTTACTGTAATTGATTCGGTGGGATTCCATGCAATTTGTCTCCTTTCATCTCCATTCGGCTCGATTCGACTCTATTCTACGCTACTCTCCTCTACATTATTCTGCTCTACTCTACTTTTATCTACTCCATTCTATTGTGTTCTTTCTATTCCGTTCTACCGTGTTCAATTCTATTCTAATCTATTCTATCATAAAGTACTCTAATATATGTTGCTGGATTCAGTCGCATGCATTTCAATGCGATTGGCTCAAATCGGCTCCATTCCACTCCATTCATCCCCATTTGTCTCGAAGAGCTTCGATTCGGCTCTATTCGGCTCTAATAGCCTCTACTCGACTTTATTAGACTCTACTCAACTCTATTATCTCTTTTCAACTCCATTTGACTCCATTCGACTCCAGTCAACTCCATTCTACAGAATTCTACTTCATCCTACTCTATTCTCTGTTATATTGCATAGTAGTCTACCCTACTCTAAACGAAAAATGTGTTTTATTAGAGTAGTAGTCAATTCGAATCGATTGGATTGGATTTGACTTGAATTGTTGGGATTCAATGCAATTCGACGGGATTCGACGCTATACGGCACGGTTCTGAGGGATTCAGCGTGATTCGTCTTGATTTCTATCGGTTCAGCTAATTTTAGCTCTATTTGGCTCTGTTTGGCAATATTGGACTCTATTCTACTCTAGTCTTTGATACTCTACTCGACCCTCTTCTATTCTTTCAGTTCAGTTCTGTTCTGTTCTATTCTGTTCTACTACATTCTATTCTGCCCTACCCTACCCTTGCTTACCCTACTGCAATCTGTTCGATTCTATTCGAAACACTTGAACGCGATTCGAGCTGATTCGGGTCGTATCGGCTCGATTCAGCTCCTTTCTGCTCCATTAGACTCGATTCAGTTCTACTCGGCTCTTTTCTGCTCTATTCAGCTCTGATCGGCAGTATTCGACTCTATTTGACTCTAGTCTACTCCTCTCCACTCCACTCTATTCTTTCTGTTCTCTTCGATTCGACCGTACTCTACCCTAACCTTACCTGCACCTACACTAATCTATTTGATTCAGCTCGACACATTTCAATGCGATTCGACATGATTCGTCTCGATTCATCTCGAATTTGGTCGATTCGGGTGTATTCAGCTCTGTTCGGCTCTTTTCGGCTATTCGGTCTATTCACCTCTATTTGACTCTATTCTATTCTACTCTACTCTACTTAATTCTATTTCATTCTTTCTATTGCATTCTGTTCCGTGCTAGTCTAACCTCTCCTACCCTACCCTCCTCTACTCTAATCTATACGATTCAATTCAATGCGTTTCGTCGCGATTCCATGTGATTAGGCTTGAATCGGCTCCATTTAGCTCTCTTTGGCTTGAATCGGGTCAATTCGCCTCAATTCTGCTCGATTCAGCATAATTAGGCTCGATTAAAACTTATTGAGCTCTATTCAGCTCTTTTCTACTATATTTGTCTCTATTTGGCTCCATTCGACTCCATTCCACACCAGTCCACTCCATTCTACACTATTCTATTCTGTTCTACCCTACTCTAATCTATTCTAATCGATTCGATTCATCGCGATTCGTCTCATTTCCTCTCCACTCGACTCGATTCGGCTTGAACTGGGTCTTTTCATCCATATTCTGCACTACTCCACTCTGACGATTCTACTCTACTCATCTCTACTCCATTCTACTCTTTGTATTCTCTTCTGTTCTGCTCTATTCAATTGTACTGTGCCTTACCCACTGAATCCCTCCCTAACCTACACTACTCTAATCTATTCAATTTAATTCGATTTCATTCAATTCAATACTATTCTACCCTCTTAGACACAGTTCAAAGGGATTCGGTGAAATTCCACGAGTTTCGACAGGTTTTGGTTGGATTTCATGGAATTGGACGAAATTCGATGCAGTGGGATGCGATCAGGTGTGTTTTATCTCGATTTAGCTCGGTTCATTTTGTTTGTCTCTAGTTGGCTCTTTTCAGCTCCATTCGGCTACTTTCAGCTCGAATATGGTCGATTTGACTCGATTCGACGCAATTTGCCTTGATTCGGCTCGATTCGGCCCTATTTGGCCCTATTCGGTGCTCTTCAGCTCTATTCCACTCTTTTCTACTCTAGTCATCTCTGTCCGACTCCATTCGACTCCATTCCACACCATTCTACTCCATTCTACACTATCCTATTCTGCAGAACCCTAACCCACCCCACCCTATCCTAATCGAGTCTTTTATTTTCTCTTCTCTTCTGTGGTGTTCTATTCTCTTTTTCTATTTTCTCTATTTCATCCTATGATACACTACCATAACCTACACTGAAGTATGTCATTCTATTCTTTTTATTCTATTTTCTTTGTTCCACCGCATGCTACCCTACCCTATGCTACCCCACCTAGTCATTGGGAGTACTTAATAAGGGTACTAATTAAGGGTACTAGTTATGGCAAGGGTAATGATTAACACAAGGTTACTAGTTCAGGCTACTAGTTGAAGCCAGGGCACTAGATAAGGCTACTAGTTGAGCTAAGATTCACTAGTTAGGGGTATTAGTGAATGCCAGGGTACTAGTGAAGGGTCCTAGTTCAGACACAAGTCCTTGTTGAGGGTACTGTTTTAGTCAAGGTTACTGTAAATTGCTACTGTTTAAGAGAAGGGTCCTAGTTAGGGGTACATGTTAAGGTACGGGTACAAGTTCGGGTGACTAGTTAAGGCCAGTTGACTGGTTCAGGCAAGGCTACTAGTTAAGGTAAGTTTACAAGATAGGGTTACTCGTTCAGGCCAGTTTACTAGTTAAGGCAAGGCGACTAGTTAGGGGTACTAGTTAAGGTAAGGGTACAAGTTAGGGTTACTCGTCAGGCCAGTTTACTAGTTAAGGCAAGGCACCTAGTTAGGGCTACCGGTTAAGGCAAGGGTACTGTTAGGGCTGCTACATAAGGCAGGGCACTAGTTAAGGCAAGGCTACTAGTTCAGGGTACTAATTAAGGCAGGGGCACTAGTTATGGCTCCTAGTTAAGGCAAGGGTACCAGTTTGGGGTCCTAATTCAGGGTACTTGTCAAGACAAGGGTACTATTCAAGGCTACTTGTCGAGGCTACTGATCTATGCCACTATTCTAGCTGACTTGGCTGGGTTACTAGTCTAGGCTACTACTCTAGCCTTCTCTTGTCTACTCTACTCTAGTCTACCTTAGTCTACCCTAGTCCACCCTATCAGAAACTCCGGTGCCATAACCCTTCTAATCTGTTTGATTTGATTCGATTCAAAGCATTTCGATGCCATTGGACGCGACTATGCTCGAAGCTGCTCGATTCGGCTCGATTCAGCACCATTAGCTCGATTCAGCTCGATTATCCTCGTTTCCACTTGATTCGGCTCTGTTCAGCCTTTGTCGTCCCTATTCAGCTCGATTCCACTCTTTTCTACTCTATTCGTCTCTATTTCACTCCATTCTATTGATTCCACACAATTCGACTCTATTCTGCTCTACCCTACCCTACCCTACTCTAATTGACTCTAATCTCTCTGATGCGATTCATCTCCTTTTATCCCCATCCTGCTACATTCAGCTCTATTCGACTCGATGCTACTCTACTCTATTGTACTCTAGTCTACTCTTCTGTAGTCTAGTCTAGTCTACTCTCTTCTATTCTATTGTATGTTTGCGATTCTGTTCTGTTCTATTCTACTCCACTGTACTGTACCCTATGCTATCCCAACTCTAATCTATTCTACTCCATTTGATTGGATTCGATTCGACCCGTTTTGAAGTGATTCAGCTCGATTTGGCTCTATTCTACTCTATTCCCCTTCTACTATACTCTAGTCTACTCTTTTCTGTATTCTTTCTGTAATGTTCTGTTCTATTCTATTCTGTTTGATTCTATTCTACTCTAGTCTACCCTACCCTACCATACGCGAACATCCCCTACTCCAATCTATTCAATTTGAGTTGACGAATTTTGACACAATTCAGATCGAATCGGTTCGATTCGTGTCCGCTTGGCTCGAACAGAATAGATTCGGCTTGATTCAGCTCCATTAGACTCGATTCAATGAATTTGGCTCGATTCGAATTCATTAGGCTCAAATGAGCTCGATTCGGCCCTCTTTGGACCTATTCAGCACTATTTGGCTCTATTCGGCTCTTTTCTACTCTATTCGACTCCATTCAATTCCATTGCACACCATTCTACTCCATTCTACACTATTCTACTCTACCCTACTCTAATTTACTGTAATTGATTCGGTGGGATTCCATGCAATTTGTCTCCTTTCATCTCCATTCGGCTCGATTCGACTCTATTCTACGCTACTCTCCTCTACATTATTCTGCTCTACTCTACTTTTATCTACTCCATTCTATTGTGTTCTTTCTATTCCGTTCTACCGTGTTCAATTCTATTCTAATCTATTCTATCATAAAGTACTCTAATATATGTTGCTGGATTCAGTCGCATGCATTTCAATGCGATTGGCTCAAATCGGCTCCATTCCACTCCATTCATCCCCATTTGTCTCGAAGAGCTTCGATTCGGCTCTATTCGGCTCTAATAGCCTCTACTCGACTTTATTAGACTCTACTCAACTCTATTATCTCTTTTCAACTCCATTTGACTCCATTCGACTCCAGTCAACTCCATTCTACAGAATTCTACTTCATCCTACTCTATTCTCTGTTATATTGCATAGTAGTCTACCCTACTCTAAACGAAAAATGTGTTTTATTAGAGTAGTAGTCAATTCGAATCGATTGGATTGGATTTGACTTGAATTGTTGGGATTCAATGCAATTCGACGGGATTCGACGCTATACGGCACGGTTCTGAGGGATTCAGCGTGATTCGTCTTGATTTCTATCGGTTCAGCTAATTTTAGCTCTATTTGGCTCTGTTTGGCAATATTGGACTCTATTCTACTCTAGTCTTTGATACTCTACTCGACCCTCTTCTATTCTTTCAGTTCAGTTCTGTTCTGTTCTATTCTGTTCTACTACATTCTATTCTGCCCTACCCTACCCTTGCTTACCCTACTGCAATCTGTTCGATTCTATTCGAAACACTTGAACGCGATTCGAGCTGATTCGGGTCGTATCGGCTCGATTCAGCTCCTTTCTGCTCCATTAGACTCGATTCAGTTCTACTCGGCTCTTTTCTGCTCTATTCAGCTCTGATCGGCAGTATTCGACTCTATTTGACTCTAGTCTACTCCTCTCCACTCCACTCTATTCTTTCTGTTCTCTTCGATTCGACCGTACTCTACCCTAACCTTACCTGCACCTACACTAATCTATTTGATTCAGCTCGACACATTTCAATGCGATTCGACATGATTCGTCTCGATTCATCTCGAATTTGGTCGATTCGGGTGTATTCAGCTCTGTTCGGCTCTTTTCGGCTATTCGGTCTATTCACCTCTATTTGACTCTATTCTATTCTACTCTACTCTACTTAATTCTATTTCATTCTTTCTATTGCATTCTGTTCCGTGCTAGTCTAACCTCTCCTACCCTACCCTCCTCTACTCTAATCTATACGATTCAATTCAATGCGTTTCGTCGCGATTCCATGTGATTAGGCTTGAATCGGCTCCATTTAGCTCTCTTTGGCTTGAATCGGGTCAATTCGCCTCAATTCTGCTCGATTCAGCATAATTAGGCTCGATTAAAACTTATTGAGCTCTATTCAGCTCTTTTCTACTATATTTGTCTCTATTTGGCTCCATTCGACTCCATTCCACACCAGTCCACTCCATTCTACACTATTCTATTCTGTTCTACCCTACTCTAATCTATTCTAATCGATTCGATTCATCGCGATTCGTCTCATTTCCTCTCCACTCGACTCGATTCGGCTTGAACTGGGTCTTTTCATCCATATTCTGCACTACTCCACTCTGACGATTCTACTCTACTCATCTCTACTCCATTCTACTCTTTGTATTCTCTTCTGTTCTGCTCTATTCAATTGTACTGTGCCTTACCCACTGAATCCCTCCCTAACCTACACTACTCTAATCTATTCAATTTAATTCGATTTCATTCAATTCAATACTATTCTACCCTCTTAGACACAGTTCAAAGGGATTCGGTGAAATTCCACGAGTTTCGACAGGTTTTGGTTGGATTTCATGGAATTGGACGAAATTCGATGCAGTGGGATGCGATCAGGTGTGTTTTATCTCGATTTAGCTCGGTTCATTTTGTTTGTCTCTAGTTGGCTCTTTTCAGCTCCATTCGGCTACTTTCAGCTCGAATATGGTCGATTTGACTCGATTCGACGCAATTTGCCTTGATTCGGCTCGATTCGGCCCTATTTGGCCCTATTCGGTGCTCTTCAGCTCTATTCCACTCTTTTCTACTCTAGTCATCTCTGTCCGACTCCATTCGACTCCATTCCACACCATTCTACTCCATTCTACACTATCCTATTCTGCAGAACCCTAACCCACCCCACCCTATCCTAATCGAGTCTTTTATTTTCTCTTCTCTTCTGTGGTGTTCTATTCTCTTTTTCTATTTTCTCTATTTCATCCTATGATACACTACCATAACCTACACTGAAGTATGTCATTCTATTCTTTTTATTCTATTTTCTTTGTTCCACCGCATGCTACCCTACCCTATGCTACCCCACCTAGTCATTGGGAGTACTTAATAAGGGTACTAATTAAGGGTACTAGTTATGGCAAGGGTAATGATTAACACAAGGTTACTAGTTCAGGCTACTAGTTGAAGCCAGGGCACTAGATAAGGCTACTAGTTGAGCTAAGATTCACTAGTTAGGGGTATTAGTGAATGCCAGGGTACTAGTGAAGGGTCCTAGTTCAGACACAAGTCCTTGTTGAGGGTACTGTTTTAGTCAAGGTTACTGTAAATTGCTACTGTTTAAGAGAAGGGTCCTAGTTAGGGGTACATGTTAAGGTACGGGTACAAGTTCGGGTGACTAGTTAAGGCCAGTTGACTGGTTCAGGCAAGGCTACTAGTTAAGGTAAGTTTACAAGATAGGGTTACTCGTTCAGGCCAGTTTACTAGTTAAGGCAAGGCGACTAGTTAGGGGTACTAGTTAAGGTAAGGGTACAAGTTAGGGTTACTCGTCAGGCCAGTTTACTAGTTAAGGCAAGGCACCTAGTTAGGGCTACCGGTTAAGGCAAGGGTACTGTTAGGGCTGCTACATAAGGCAGGGCACTAGTTAAGGCAAGGCTACTAGTTCAGGGTACTAATTAAGGCAGGGGCACTAGTTATGGCTCCTAGTTAAGGCAAGGGTACCAGTTTGGGGTCCTAATTCAGGGTACTTGTCAAGACAAGGGTACTATTCAAGGCTACTTGTCGAGGCTACTGATCTATGCCACTATTCTAGCTGACTTGGCTGGGTTACTAGTCTAGGCTACTACTCTAGCCTTCTCTTGTCTACTCTACTCTAGTCTACCTTAGTCTACCCTAGTCCACCCTATCAGAAACTCCGGTGCCATAACCCTTCTAATCTGTTTGATTTGATTCGATTCAAAGCATTTCGATGCCATTGGACGCGACTATGCTCGAAGCTGCTCGATTCGGCTCGATTCAGCACCATTAGCTCGATTCAGCTCGATTATCCTCGTTTCCACTTGATTCGGCTCTGTTCAGCCTTTGTCGTCCCTATTCAGCTCGATTCCACTCTTTTCTACTCTATTCGTCTCTATTTCACTCCATTCTATTCATTCCACACAATTCGACTCTATTCTGCTCTACCCTACCCTACCCTACTCTAATTGACTCTAATCTCTCTGATGCGATTCATCTCCTTTTATCCCCATCCTGCTACATTCAGCTCTATTCGACTCGATGCTACTCTACTCTATTGTACTCTAGTCTACTCTTCTGTAGTCTAGTCTAGTCTACTCTCTTCTATTCTATTGTATGTTTGCGATTCTGTTCTGTTCTATTCTACTCCACTGTACTGTACCCTATGCTATCCCAACTCTAATCTATTCTACTCCATTTGATTGGATTCGATTCGACCCGTTTTGAAGTGATTCAGCTCGATTTGGCTCTATTCTACTCTATTCCCCTTCTACTATACTCTAGTCTACTCTTTTCTGTATTCTTTCTGTAATGTTCTGTTCTATTCTATTCTGTTTGATTCTATTCTACTCTAGTCTACCCTACCCTACCATACGCGAACATCCCCTACTCCAATCTATTCAATTTGAGTTGACGAATTTTGACACAATTCAGATCGAATCGGTTCGATTCGTGTCCGCTTGGCTCGAACAGAATAGATTCGGCTTGATTCAGCTCCATTAGACTCGATTCAATGAATTTGGCTCGATTCGAATTCATTAGGCTCAAATGAGCTCGATTCGGCCCTCTTTGGACCTATTCAGCACTATTTGGCTCTATTCGGCTCTTTTCTACTCTATTCGACTCCATTCAATTCCATTGCACACCATTCTACTCCATTCTACACTATTCTACTCTACCCTACTCTAATTTACTGTAATTGATTCGGTGGGATTCCATGCAATTTGTCTCCTTTCATCTCCATTCGGCTCGATTCGACTCTATTCTACGCTACTCTCCTCTACATTATTCTGCTCTACTCTACTTTTATCTACTCCATTCTATTGTGTTCTTTCTATTCCGTTCTACCGTGTTCAATTCTATTCTAATCTATTCTATCATAAAGTACTCTAATATATGTTGCTGGATTCAGTCGCATGCATTTCAATGCGATTGGCTCAAATCGGCTCCATTCCACTCCATTCATCCCCATTTGTCTCGAAGAGCTTCGATTCGGCTCTATTCGGCTCTAATAGCCTCTACTCGTCTTTATTAGACTCTACTCAACTCTATTATCTCTTTTCAACTCCATTTGACTCCATTCGACTCCAGTCAACTCCATTCTACAGAATTCTACTTCATCCTACTCTATTCTCTGTTATATTGCATAGTAGTCTACCCTACTCTAAACGAAAAATGTGTTTTATTAGAGTAGTAGTCAATTCGAATCGATTGGATTGGATTTGACTTGAATTGTTGGGATTCAATGCAATTCGACGGGATTCGACGCTATACGGCACGGTTCTGAGGGATTCGGCGTGATTCGTCTTGATTTCTATCGGTTCAGCTAATTTTAGCTCTATTTGGCTCTGTTTGGCAATATTGGACTCTATTCTACTCTAGTCTTTGATACTCTACTCGACCCTCTTCTATTCTTTCAGTTCAGTTCTGTTCTGTTCTATTCTGTTCTACTACATTCTATTCTGCCCTACCCTACCCTTGCTTACCCTACTGCAAGCTGTTCGATTCTATTCGAAACACTTGAACGCGATTCGAGCTGATTCGGGTCGTATCGGCTCGATTCAGCTCCTTTCTGCTCCATTAGACTCGATTCAGTTCTACTCGGCTCTTTTCTGCTCTATTCAGCTCTGATCGGCAGTATTCGACTCTATTTGACTCTAGTCTACTCCTCTCCACTCCACTCTATTCTTTCTGTTCTCTTCGATTCGACCGTACTCTACCCTAACCTTACCTGCACCTACACTAATCTATTTGATTCAGCTCGACACATTTCAATGCGATTCGACATGATTCGTCTCGATTCATCTCGAATTTGGTCGATTCGGGTGTATTCAGCTCTGTTCGGCTCTTTTCGGCTATTCGGTCTATTCACCTCTATTTGACTCTATTCTATTCTACTCTACTCTACTTAATTCTATTTCATTCTTTCTATTGCATTCTGTTCCGTGCTAGTCTAACCTCTCCTACCCTACCCTCCTCTACTCTAATCTATACGATTCAATTCAATGCGTTTCGTCGCGATTCCATGTGATTAGGCTTGAATCGGCTCCATTTAGCTCTCTTTGGCTTGAATCGGGTCAATTCGCCTCAATTCTGCTCGATTCAGCATAATTAGGCTCGATTAAAACTTATTGAGCTCTATTCAGCTCTTTTCTACTATATTTGTCTCTATTTGGCTCCATTCGACTCCATTCCACACCAGTCCACTCCATTCTACACTATTCTATTCTGTTCTACCCTACTCTAATCTATTCTAATCGATTCGATTCATCGCGATTCGTCTCATTTCCTCTCCACTCGACTCGATTCGGCTTGAACTGGGTCTTTTCATCCATATTCTGCACTACTCCACTCTGACGATTCTACTCTACTCATCTCTACTCCATTCTACTCTTTGTATTCTCTTCTGTTCTGCTCTATTCAATTGTACTGTGCCTTACCCACTGAATCCCTCCCTAACCTACACTACTCTAATCTATTCAATTTAATTCGATTTCATTCAATTCAATACTATTCTACCCTCTTAGACACAGTTCAAAGGGATTCGGTGAAATTCCACGAGTTTCGACAGGTTTTGGTTGGATTTCATGGAATTGGACGAAATTCGATGCAGTGGGATGCGATCAGGTGTGTTTTATCTCGATTTAGCTCGGTTCATTTTGTTTGTCTCTAGTTGGCTCTTTTCAGCTCCATTCGGCTACTTTCAGCTCGAATATGGTCGATTTGACTCGATTCGACGCAATTTGCCTTGATTCGGCTCGATTCGGCCCTATTTGGCCCTATTCGGTGCTCTTCAGCTCTATTCCACTCTTTTCTACTCTAGTCATCTCTGTCCGACTCCATTCGACTCCATTCCACACCATTCTACTCCATTCTACACTATCCTATTCTGCAGAACCCTAACCCACCCCACCCTATCCTAATCGAGTCTTTTATTTTCTCTTCTCTTCTGTGGTATTCTATTCTCTTTTTCTATTTTCTCTATTTCATCCTATGATACACTACCATAACCTACACTGAAGTATGTCATTCTATTCTTTTTATTCTATTTTCTTTGTTCCACCGCATGCTACCCTACCCTATGCTACCCCACCTAGTCATTGGGAGTACTTAATAAGGGTACTAATTAAGGGTACTAGTTATGGCAAGGGTAATGATTAACACAAGGTTACTAGTTCAGGCTACTAGTTGAAGCCAGGGCACTAGATAAGGCTACTAGTTGAGCTAAGATTCACTAGTTAGGGGTATTAGTGAATGCCAGGGTACTAGTGAAGGGTCCTAGTTCAGACACAAGTCCTTGTTGAGGGTACTGTTTTAGTCAAGGTTACTGTAAATTGCTACTGTTTAAGAGAAGGGTCCTAGTTAGGGGTACATGTTAAGGTAAGGGTACAAGTTAGGGTGACTAGTTAAGGCCAGTTGACTGGTTCAGGCAAGGCTACTAGTTAAGGTAAGTTTACAAGATAGGGTTACTCGTTCAGGCCAGTTTACTAGTTAAGGCAAGGCGACTAGTTAGGGGTACTAGTTAAGGTAAGGGTACAAGTTAGGGTTACTCGTCAGGCCAGTTTACTAGTGAAGGCAAGGCACCTAGTTAGGGCTACCGGTTAAGGCAAGGGTACTGTTAGGGCTGCTACATAAGGCAGGGCACTAGTTAAGGCAAGGCTACTAGTTCAGGGTACTAATTAAGGCAGGGGCACTAGTTCTGGCTCCTAGTTAAGGCAAGGGTACCAGTTTGGGGTCCTAATTCAGGGTACTTGTCAAGACAAGGGTACTATTCAAGGCTACTTGTCGAGGCTACTGATCTATGCCACTATTCTAGCTGACTTGGCTGGGTTACTAGTCTAGGCTACTACTCTAGCCTTCTCTTGTCTACTCTACTCTAGTCTACCTTAGTCTACCCTAGTCCACCCTATCAGAAACTCCGGTGCCATAACCCTTCTAATCTGTTTGATTTGATTCGATTCAAAGCATTTCGATGCCACTGGACACGACTATGCTCGAAGCTGCTCGATTCGGCTCGATTCAGCACCATTAGCTCGATTCAGCTCGATTATCCTCGTTTCCACTTGATTCGGCTCTGTTCAGCCTTTGTCGTCCCTATTCAGCTCGATTCCACTCTTTTCTACTCTATTCGTCTCTATTTCACTCCATTCTATTCATTCCACACAATTCGACTCTATTCTGCTCTACCCTACCCTACCCTACTCTAATTGACTCTAATCTCTCTGATGCGATTCATCTCCTTTTATCCCCATCCTGCTACATTCAGCTCTATTCGACTCGATGCTACTCTACGCTATCGTACTCTAGTCTACTCTTCTGTAGTCTAGTCTAGTCTACTCTCTTCTATTCTATTGTATGTTTGCGATTCTGTTCTGTTCTATTCTACTCCACTGTACTGTACCCTATGCTATCCCAACTCTAATCTATTCTACTCCATTTGATTGGATTCGATTCGACCCGTTTTGAAGTGATTCAGCTCGATTTGGCTCTATTCTACTCTATTCCCCTTCTACTATACTCTAGTCTACTCTTTTCTGTATTCTTTCTGTAATGTTCTGTTCTATTCTATTCTGTTTGATTCTATTCTACTCTAGTCTACCCTACCCTACCATACGCGAACATCCCCTACTCCAATCTATTCAATTTGAGTTGACGAATTTTGACACAATTCAGATCGAATCGGTTCGATTCGTGTCCGCTTGGCTCGAACAGAATAGATTCGGCTTGATTCAGCTCCATTAGACTCGATTCAATGAATTTGGCTCGATTCGAATTCATTAGGCTCAAATGAGCTCGATTCGGCCCTCTTTGGACCTATTCAGCACTATTTGGCTCTATTCGGCTCTTTTCTACTCTATTCGACTCCATTCAATTCCATTGCACACCATTCTACTCCATTCTACACTATTCTACTCTACCCTACTCTAATTTACTGTAATTGATTCGGTGGGATTCCATGCAATTTGTCTCCTTTCATCTCCATTCGGCTCGATTCGACTCTATTCTACGCTACTCTCCTCTACATTATTCTGCTCTACTCTACTTTTATCTACTCCATTCTATTGTGTTCTTTCTATTCCGTTCTACCGTGTTCAATTCTATTCTAATCTATTCTATCATAAAGTACTCTAATATATGTTGCTGGATTCAGTCGCATGCATTTCAATGCGATTGGCTCAAATCGGCTCCATTCCACTCCATTCATCCCCATTTGTCTCGAAGAGCTTCGATTCGGCTCTATTCGGCTCTAATAGCCTCTACTCGTCTTTATTAGACTCTACTCAACTCTATTATCTCTTTTCAACTCCATTTGACTCCATTCGACTCCAGTCAACTCCATTCTACAGAATTCTACTTCATCCTACTCTATTCTCTGTTATATTGCATAGTAGTCTACCCTACTCTAAACGAAAAATGTGTTTTATTAGAGTAGTAGTCAATTCGAATCGATTGGATTGGATTTGACTTGAATTGTTGGGATTCAATGCAATTCGACGGGATTCGACGCTATACGGCACGGTTCTGAGGAATTCGGCGTGATTCGTCTTGATTTCTATCGATTCAGCTAATTTTAGCTCTATTTGGCTCTGTTTGGCAATATTGGACTCTATTCTACTCTAGTCTTTGATACTCTACTCGACCCTCTTCTATTCTTTCAGTTCAGTTCTGTTCTGTTCTATTCTGTTCTACTACATTCTATTCTGCCCTACCCTACCCTTTCTTACCCTACTGTAATCTGTTCGATTCTATTCGAAACACTTGAACGCGATTCGAGCTGATTCGGGTCGTATCGGCTCGATTCAGCTCCTTTCTGCTCCATTAGACTCGATTCAGTTCTACTCGGCTCTTTTCTGCTCTATTCAGCTCTGATCGGCAGTATTCGACTCTATTTGACTCTAGTCTACTCCTCTCCACTCCACTCTATTCTTTCTGTTCTCTTCGATTCGACCGTACTCTACCCTAACCTTACCTGCACCTACACTAATCTATTTGATTCAGCTCGACACATTTCAATGCGATTCGACATGATTCGTCTCGATTCATCTCGAATTTGGTCGATTCGGGTGTATTCAGCTCTGTTCGGCTCTCTTCGGCTCTTCGGTCTATTCACCTCTATTTGACTCTACTCTATTCTACTCTACTCTACTTAATTCTATTTTATTCTTTCTCTTGCATTCTGTTCCGTGCTAGTCTAACCTCTCCTACCCTACCCTCCTCTACTCTAATCTATACGATTCAATTCAATGCGTTTCGTCGCGATTCCATGTGATTAGGCTTGAATCGGCTCCATTTAGCTCTCTTTGGCTTGAATCGGGTCAATTCGCCTCAATTCTGCTCGATTCAGCATAATTAGGCTCGATTAAAACTTATTGAGCTCTATTCAGCTCTTTTCTACTATATTTGTCTCTATTTGGCTCCATTCGACTCCATTCCACACCAGTCCATTCCATTCTACACTATTCTATTCTGTTCTACCCTACTCTAATCTATTCTAATCGATTCGATTCATCGCGATTCGTCTCATTTCCTCTCCACTCGACTCGATTCGGCTTGAACTGGGTCTTTTCATCCATATTCTGCACTACTCCACTCTGACGATTCTACTCTACTCATCTCTACTCCATTCTACTCTTTGTATTCTCTTCTGTTCTGCTCTATTCAATTGTACTGTGCCTTACCCACTGAATCCCTCCCTAACCTACACTACTCTAATCTATTCAATTTAATTTGATTTCATTCAATTCAATACTATTCTACCCTCTTAGACACAGTTCAAAGGGATTTGGTGAAATTCCAGGAGTTTCGACAGGTTTTGGTTGGATTTCATGGAATTGGACGGAATTCGATGCAGTGGGATGCGATCAGGTGTGTTTTATCTCGATTTAGCTCGGTTCATTTTGTTTGTCTCTAGTTGGCTCTTTTCAGCTCCATTCGGCTACTTTCAGCTCGAATATGGTCGATTTGACTCGATTCGACGCAATTTGCCTTGATTCGGCTCGATTTGGCCCTATTTGGCCCTATTCGGTGCTCTTCAGCTCTATTCCACTCTTTTCTACTCTAGTCATCTCTGTCCGATTCCATTCGACTCCATTCCACACCATTCTACTCCATTCTACACTATCCTATTCTGCAGAACCCTAACCCACCCCACCCTATCCTAATCGAGTCTTTTATTTTCTCTTCTCTTCTGTGGTATTCTATTCTCTTTTTCTATTTTCTCTATTTCATCCTATGATACACTACCATAACCTACACTGAAGTATGTCATTCTATTCTTTTTATTCTATTTTCTTTGTTCCACCGCATGCTACCCTACCCTATGCTACCCCACCTAGTCATTGGGAGTACTTCATAAGGGTACTAATTAAGGGTACTAGTTATGGCAAGGGTAATGATTAACACAAGGTTACTAGTTCAGGCTACTAGTTGAAGCCAGGGCACTAGATAAGGCTACTAGTTGAGCTAAGATTCACTAGTTAGGGGTATTAGTGAATGCCAGGGTACTAGTGAAGGGTCCTAGTTCAGACACAAGTCCTTGTTGCGGGTACTGTTTTAGTCAAGGTTACTGTAAATTGCTACTGTTTAAGAGAAGGGTCCTAGTTAGGGGTACATGTTAAGGTACGGGTACAAGTTAGGGTGACTAGTTAAGGCCAGTTGACTGGTTCAGGCAAGGCTACTAGTTAAGGCAAGTTTACAAGATAGGGTTACTCGTTCAGGCCAGTTTACTAGTTAAGGCAAGGCGACTAGTTAGGGGTACTAGTTAAGGTAAGGGTACAAGTTAGGGTTACTCGTCAGGCCAGTTTACTAGTTAAGGCAAGGCACCTAGTTAGGGCTACCGGTTAAGGCAAGGGTACTGTTAGGGCTGCTACATAAGGCAGGGCACTAGTTAAGGCAAGGCTACTAGTTCAGGGTACTAATTAAGGCAGGGGCACTAGTTATGGCTCCTAGTTAAGGCAAGGGTACCAGTTTGGGGTCCTAATTCAGGGTACTTGTCAAGACAAGGGTACTATTCAAGGCTACTTGTCGAGGCTACTGATCTATGCCACTATTCTAGCTGACTTGGCTGGGTTACTAGTCTAGGCTACTACTCTAGCCTTCTCTTGTCTACTCTACTCTAGTCTACCTTAGTCTACCCTAGTCCACCCTATCAGAAACTCCGGTGCCATAACCCTTCTAATCTGTTTGATTTGATTCGATTCAAAGCATTTCGATGCCATTGGACGCGACTATGCTGGAAGCTGCTCGATTCGGCTCGATTCAGCACCATTAGCTCGATTCAGCTCGATTATCCTCGTTTCCACTTGATTCGGCTCTGTTCAGCCTTTGTCGTCCCTATTCAGCTCGATTCCACTCTTTTCTACTCTATTCGTCTCTATTTCACTCCATTCTATTGATTCCACACAATTCGACTCTATTCTGCTCTACCCTACCCTACCCTACTCTAATTGACTCTAATCTCTCTGATGCGATTCATCTCCTTTTATCCCCATCCTGCTACATTCAGCTCTATTCGACTCGATGCTACTCTACTCTATTGTACTCTAGTCTACTCTTCTGTAGTCTAGTCTAGTCTACTCTCTTCTATTCTATTGTATGTTTGCGATTCTGTTCTGTTCTATTCTACTCCACTGTACTGTACCCTATGCTATCCCAACTCTAATCTAATCTACGCCATTTGATTGGATTCGATTCGACCCATTTTGAAGTGATTCAGCTCGATTTGGCTCTATTCTACTCCATTCCCCTTCTACTATACTCTAGTCTACTCTTTTCTGTATTCTTTCTGTAATGTTCTGTTCTATTCTATTCTGTTTGATTCTATTCTACTCTAGTCTACCCTACCCTACCATACGCGAACATCCCCTACTCCAATCTATTCAATTTGAGTTGACGAATTTTGACACAATTCAGATCGAATCGGTTCGATTCGTGTCCGCTTGGCTCGAACAGAATAGATTCGGCTTGATTCAGCTCCATTAGACTCGATTCAATGAATTTGGCTCGATTCGAATTCATTAGGCTCAAATGAGCTCGATTCGGCCCTCTTTGGACCTATTCAGCACTATTTGGCTCTATTCGGCTCTTTTCTACTCTATTCGACTCCATTCAATTCCATTGCACACCATTCTACTCCATTCTACACTATTCTACTCTACCCTACTCTAATTTACTGTAATTGATTCGGTGGGATTCCATGCAATTTGTCTCCTTTCATCTCCATTCGGCTCGATTCGACTCTATTCTACGCTACTCTCCTCTACATTATTCTGCTCTACTCTACTTTTATCTACTCCATTCTATTGTGTTCTTTCTATTCCGTTCTACCGTGTTCAATTCTATTCTAATCTATTCTATCATAAAGTACTCTAATATATGTTGCTGGATTCAGTCGCATGCATTTCAATGCGATTGGCTCAAATCGGCTCCATTCCACTCCATTCATCCCCATTTGTCTCGAAGAGCTTCGATTCGGCTCTATTCGGCTCTAATAGCCTCTACTCGTCTTTATTAGACTCTACTCAACTCTATTATCTCTTTTCAACTCCATTTGACTCCATTCGACTCCAGTCAACTCCATTCTACAGAATTCTACTTCATCCTACTCTATTCTCTGTTATATTGCATAGTAGTCTACCCTACTCTAAACGAAAAATGTGTTTTATTAGAGTAGTAGTCAATTCGAATCGATTGGATTGGATTTGACTTGAATTGTTGGGATTCAATGCAATTCGACGGGATTCGACGCTATACGGCACGGTTCTGAGGAATTCGGCGTGATTCGTCTTGATTTCTATCGATTCAGCTAATTTTAGCTCTATTTGGCTCTGTTTGGCAATATTGGACTCTATTCTACTCTAGTCTTTGATACTCTACTCGACCCTCTTCTATTCTTTCAGTTCAGTTCTGTTCTGTTCTATTCTGTTCTACTACATTCTATTCTGCCCTACCCTACCCTTTCTTACCCTACTGTAATCTGTTCGATTCTATTCGAAACACTTGAACGCGATTCGAGCTGATTCGGGTCGTATCGGCTCGATTCAGCTCCTTTCTGCTCCATTAGACTCGATTCAGTTCTACTCGGCTCTTTTCTGCTCTATTCAGCTCTGATCGGCAGTATTCGACTCTATTTGACTCTAGTCTACTCCTCTCCACTCCACTCTATTCTTTCTGTTCTCTTCGATTCGACCGTACTCTACCCTAACCTTACCTGCACCTACACTAATCTATTTGATTCAGCTCGACACATTTCAATGCGATTCGACATGATTCGTCTCGATTCATCTCGAATTTGGTCGATTCGGGTGTATTCAGCTCTGTTCGGCTCTCTTCGGCTCTTCGGTCTATTCACCTCTATTTGACTCTACTCTATTCTACTCTACTCTACTTAATTCTATTTTATTCTTTCTCTTGCATTCTGTTCCGTGCTAGTCTAACCTCTCCTACCCTACCCTCCTCTACTCTAATCTATACGATTCAATTCAATGCGTTTCGTCGCGATTCCATGTGATTAGGCTTGAATCGGCTCCATTTAGCTCTCTTTGGCTTGAATCGGGTCAATTCGCCTCAATTCTGCTCGATTCAGCATAATTAGGCTCGATTAAAACTTATTGAGCTCTATTCAGCTCTTTTCTACTATATTTGTCTCTATTTGGCTCCATTCGACTCCATTCCACACCAGTCCATTCCATTCTACACTATTCTATTCTGTTCTACCCTACTCTAATCTATTCTAATCGATTCGATTCATCGCGATTCGTCTCATTTCCTCTCCACTCGACTCGATTCGGCTTGAACTGGGTCTTTTCATCCATATTCTGCACTACTCCACTCTGACGATTCTACTCTACTCATCTCTACTCCATTCTACTCTTTGTATTCTCTTCTGTTCTGCTCTATTCAATTGTACTGTGCCTTACCCACTGAATCCCTCCCTAACCTACACTACTCTAATCTATTCAATTTAATTTGATTTCATTCAATTCAATACTATTCTACCCTCTTAGACACAGTTCAAAGGGATTTGGTGAAATTCCAGGAGTTTCGACAGGTTTTGGTTGGATTTCATGGAATTGGACGGAATTCGATGCAGTGGGATGCGATCAGGTGTGTTTTATCTCGATTTAGCTCGGTTCATTTTGTTTGTCTCTAGTTGGCTCTTTTCAGCTCCATTCGGCTACTTTCAGCTCGAATATGGTCGATTTGACTCGATTCGACGCAATTTGCCTTGATTCGGCTCGATTTGGCCCTATTTGGCCCTATTCGGTGCTCTTCAGCTCTATTCCACTCTTTTCTACTCTAGTCATCTCTGTCCGATTCCATTCGACTCCATTCCACACCATTCTACTCCATTCTACACTATCCTATTCTGCAGAACCCTAACCCACCCCACCCTATCCTAATCGAGTCTTTTATTTTCTCTTCTCTTCTGTGGTATTCTATTCTCTTTTTCTATTTTCTCTATTTCATCCTATGATACACTACCATAACCTACACTGAAGTATGTCATTCTATTCTTTTTATTCTATTTTCTTTGTTCCACCGCATGCTACCCTACCCTATGCTACCCCACCTAGTCATTGGGAGTACTTCATAAGGGTACTAATTAAGGGTACTAGTTATGGCAAGGGTAATGATTAACACAAGGTTACTAGTTCAGGCTACTAGTTGAAGCCAGGGCACTAGATAAGGCTACTAGTTGAGCTAAGATTCACTAGTTACGGGTATTAGTGAATGCCAGGGTACTAGTGAAGGGTCCTAGTTCAGACACAAGTCCTTGTTGCGGGTACTGTTTTAGTCAAGGTTACTGTAAATTGCTACTGTTTAAGAGAAGGGTCCTAGTTAGGGGTACATGTTAAGGTACGGGTACAAGTTAGGGTGACTAGTTAAGGCCAGTTGACTGGTTCAGGCAAGGCTACTAGTTAAGGCAAGTTTACAAGATAGGGTTACTCGTTCAGGCCAGTTTACTAGTTAAGGCAAGGCGACTAGTTAGGGGTACTAGTTAAGGTAAGGGTACAAGTTAGGGTTACTCGTCAGGCCAGTTTACTAGTTAAGGCAAGGCACCTAGTTAGGGCTACCGGTTAAGGCAAGGGTACTGTTAGGGCTGCTACATAAGGCAGGGCACTAGTTAAGGCAAGGCTACTAGTTCAGGGTACTAATTAAGGCAGGGGCACTAGTTATGGCTCCTAGTTAAGGCAAGGGTACCAGTTTGGGGTCCTAATTCAGGGTACTTGTCAAGACAAGGGTACTATTCAAGGCTACTTGTCGAGGCTACTGATCTATGCCACTATTCTAGCTGACTTGGCTGGGTTACTAGTCTAGGCTACTACTCTAGCCTTCTCTTGTCTACTCTACTCTAGTCTACCTTAGTCTACCCTAGTCCACCCTATCAGAAACTCCGGTGCCATAACCCTTCTAATCTGTTTGATTTGATTCGATTCAAAGCATTTCGATGCCATTGGACGCGACTATGCTGGAAGCTGCTCGATTCGGCTCGATTCAGCACCATTAGCTCGATTCAGCTCGATTATCCTCGTTTCCACTTGATTCGGCTCTGTTCAGCCTTTGTCGTCCCTATTCAGCTCGATTCCACTCTTTTCTACTCTATTCGTCTCTATTTCACTCCATTCTATTCATTCCACACAATTCGACTCTATTCTGCTCTACCCTACCCTACCCTACTCTAATTGACTCTAATCTCTCTGATGCGATTCATCTCCTTTTATCCCCATCCTGCTACATTCAGCTCTATTCGACTCGATGCTACTCTACTCTATTGTACTCTAGTCTACTCTTCTGTAGTCTAGTCTAGTCTACTCTCTTCTATTCTATTGTATGTTTGCGATTCTGTTCTGTTCTATTCTACTCCACTGTACTGTACCCTATGCTATCCCAACTCTAATCTAATCTACGCCATTTGATTGGATTCGATTCGACCCATTTTGAAGTGATTCAGCTCGATTTGGCTCTATTCTACTCCATTCCCCTTCTACTATACTCTAGTCTACTCTTTTCTGTATTCTTTCTGTAATGTTCTGTTCTATTCTATTCTGTTTGATTCTATTCTACTCTAGTCTACCCTACCCTACCATACGCGAACATCCCCTACTCCAATCTATTCAATTTGAGTTGACGAATTTTGACACAATTCAGATCGAATCGGTTCGATTCGTGTCCGCTTGGCTCGAACAGAATAGATTCGGCTTGATTCAGCTCCATTAGACTCGATTCAATGAATTTGGCTCGATTCGAATTCATTAGGCTCAAATGAGCTCGATTCGGCCCTCTTTGGACCTATTCAGCACTATTTGGCTCTATTCGGCTCTTTTCTACTCTATTCGACTCCATTCAATTCCATTGCACACCATTCTACTCCATTCTACACTATTCTACTCTACCCTACTCTAATTTACTGTAATTGATTCGGTGGGATTCCATGCAATTTGTCTCCTTTCATCTCCATTCGGCTCGATTCGACTCTATTCTACGCTACTCTCCTCTACATTATTCTGCTCTACTCTACTTTTATCTACTCCATTCTATTGTGTTCTTTCTATTCCGTTCTACCGTGTTCAATTCTATTCTAATCTATTCTATCATAAAGTACTCTAATATATGTTGCTGGATTCAGTTGCATTCATTTCAATGCGATTGGCTCAAATCGGCTCCATTCCACTCCATTCATCCCCATTTGTCTCGAAGAGCTTCGATTCGGCTCTATTCGGCTCTAATAGCCTCTACTCGACTTTAATAGACTCTACTCAACTCTATTATCTCTTTTCAACTCCATTTGACTCCATTCGACTCCAGTCAACTCCATTCTACAGAATTCTACTTCATCCTACTCTATTCTCTGTTATATTGCATAGTAGTCTACCCTACTCTAAACGAAAAATGTGTTTTATTAGAGTAGTAGTCAATTCGAATCGATTGGATTGGATTTGACTTGAATTGTTGGGATTCAATGCAATTCGACGGGATTCGACGCTATACGGCACGGTTCTGAGGGATTCGGCGTGATTCGTCTTGATTTCTATCGGTTCAGCTAATTTTAGCTCTATTTGGCTCTGTTTGGCAATATTGGACTCTATTCTACTCTAGTCTTTGATACTCTACTCGACCCTCTTCTATTCTTTCAGTTCAGTTCTGTTCTGTTCTATTCTGTTCTACTACATTCTATTCTACCCTACCCTACCCTTGCTTACCCTACTGCAATCTGTTCGATTCTATTCGAAACACTTGAACGCGATTCGAGCTGATTCGGGTCTTATCGGCTCGATTCAGCTCCTTTCTGCTCCATTAGACTCGATTCAGTTCTACTCGGCTCTTTTCTGCTCTATTCAGCTCTGATCGGCAGTATTCGACTCTATTTGACTCTAGTCTACTCCTCTCCACTCCACTCTATTCTTTCTGTTCTCTTCGATTCGACCGTACTCTACCCTAACCTTACCTGCACCTACACTAATCTATTTGATTCAGCTCGACACATTTCAATGCGATTCGACATGATTCGTCTCGATTCATCTCGAATTTGGTCGATTCGGGTGTATTCAGCTCTGTTCGGCTCTTTTCGGCTCTTCGGTCTATTCACCTCTATTTGACTCTATTCTATTCTACTCTACTCTACTTAATTCTATTTTATTCTTTCTATTGCATTCTGTTCCGTGCTAGTCTAACCTCTCCTACCCTACCCTCCTCTACTCTAATCTATACGATTCAATTCAATGCGTTTCGTCGCGATTCCATGTGATTAGGCTTGAATCGGCTCCATTTAGCTCTCTTTGGCTTGAATCGGGTCCATTCGCCTCAATTCTGCTCGATTCAGCATAATTAGGCTCGATTAAAACTTATTGAGCTCTATTCAGCTCTTTTCTACTATATTTGTCTCTATTTGGCTCCATTCGACTCCATTCCACACCAGTCCACTCCATTCTACACTATTCTATTCTGTTCTACCCTACTCTAATCTATTCTAATCGATTCGATTCATCGCGATTCGTCTCATTTCCTCTCCACTCGACTCGATTCGGCTTGAACTGGGTCTTTTCATCCATATTCTGCACTACTCCACTCTGACGATTCTACTCTACTCATCTCTACTCCATTCTACTCTTTGTATTCTCTTCTGTTCTGCTCTATTCAATTGTACTGTGCCTTACCCACTGAATCCCTCCCTAACCTACACTACTCTAATCTATTCAATTTCATTCGATTTCATTCAATTCAATACTATTCTACCCTCTTAGACACAGTTCAAAGGGATTCGGTGAAATTCCACGAGTTTCGACAGGTTTTGGTTGGATTTCATGGAATTGGACGAAATTCGATGCAGTGGGATGCGATCAGGTGTGTTTTATCTCGATTTAGCTCGGTTCATTTTGTTTGTCTCTAGTTGGCTCTTTTCAGCTCCATTCGGCTACTTTCAGCTCGAATATGGTCGATTTGACTCGATTCGACGCAATTTGCCTTGATTCGGCTCGATTCGGCCCTATTTGGCCCTATTCGGTGCTCTTCAGCTCTATTCCACTCTTTTCTACTCTAGTCATCTCTGTCCGACTCCATTCGACTCCATTCCACACCATTCTACTCCATTCTACACTATCCTATTCTGCAGAACCCTAACCCACCCCACCCTATCCTAATCGAGTCTTTTATTTTCTCTTCTCTTCTGTGGTATTCTATTCTCTTTTTCTATTTTCTCTATTTCATCCTATGATACACTACCATAACCTACACTGAAGTATGTCATTCTATTCTTTTTATTCTATTTTCTTTGTTCCACCGCATGCTACCCTACCCTATGCTACCCCACCTAGTCATTGGGAGTACTTAATAAGGGTACTAGTTATGGCAAGGGTAATGATTAACACAAGGTTACTAGTTCAGGCTACTAGTTGAAGCCAGGGCACTAGATAAGGCTACTAGTTGAGCTAAGATTCACTAGTTAGGGGTATTAGTGAATGCCAGGGTACTAGTGAAGGGTCCTAGTTCAGACACAAGTCCTTGTTGCGGGTACTGTTTTAGTCAAGGTTACTGTAAATTGCTACTGTTTAAGAGAACGGTCCTAGTTAGGGGTACATGTTAAGGTACGGGTACAAGTTAGGGTGACTAGTTAAGGCCAGTTGACTGGTTCAGGCAAGGCTACTAGTTAAGGTAAGTTTACAAGATAGGGTTACTCGTTCAGGCCAGTTTACTAGTTAAGGCAAGGCTACTAGTTAGGGGTACTAGTTAAGGTAAGGGTACAAGTTAGGGTTACTCGTCAGGCCAGTTTACTAGTTAAGGCAAGGCACCTAGTTTGGGCTACCGGTTAAGGCAAGGGTACTGTTAGGGCTGCTACATAAGGCAGGGCACTAGTTAAGGCAAGGCTACTAGTTCAGGGTACTAATTAAGGCAGGGGCACTAGTTATGGCTCCTAGTTAAGGCAAGGGTACCAGTTTGGGGTCCTAATTCAGGGTACTTGTCAAGACAAGGGTACTATTCAAGGCTACTTGTCGAGGCTACTGATCTATGCCACTATTCTAGCTGACTTGGCTGGGTTACTAGTCTAGGCTACTACTCTAGCCTTCTCTTGTCTACTCTACTCTAGTCTACCTTAGTCTACCCTAGTCCACCCTATCAGAAACTCCGGTGCCATAACCCTTCAATCTGTTTGATTTGATTCGATTCAAAGCATTTCGATGCCATTGGACGCGACTATGCTCGAAGCTGCTCGATTCGGCTCGATTCAGCACCATTAGCTCGATTCAGCTCGATTATCCTCGTTTCCACTTGATTCGGCTCTGTTCAGCCTTTGTCGTCCCTATTCAGCTCGATTCCACTCTTTTCTACTCTATTCGTCTCTATTTCACTCCATTCTATTCATTCCACACAATTCGACTCTATTCTGCTCTACCCTACCCTACCCTACTCTAATTGACTCTAATCTCTCTGATGCGATTCATCTCCTTTTATCCCCATCCTGCTATATTCAGCTCTATTCGACTCGATGCTACTCTACTCTATTGTACTCTAGTCTACTCTTCTGTAGTCTAGTCTAGTCTACTCTCTTCTATTCTATTGTATGTTTGCGATTCTGTTCTGTTCTATTCTACTCCACTGTACTGTACCCTATGCTATCCCAACTCTAATCTATTCTACTCCATTTGATTGGATTCGATTCGACCCATTTTGAAGTGATTCAGCTCGATTTGGCTCTATTCTACTCTATTCCCCTTCTACTATACTCTAGTCTACTCTTTTCTGTATTCTTTCTGTAATGTTCTCTTCTATTCTATTCTGTTTGATTCTATTCTACTCTAGTCTACCCTACCCTACCATACGCGAACATCCCCTACTCCAATCTATTCAATTTGAGTTGACGAATTTTGACACAATTCAGATCGAATCGGTTCGATTCGTGTCCGCTTGGCTCGAACAGAATAGATTCGGCTTGATTCAGCTCCATTAGACTCGATTCAATGAATTTGGCTCGATTCGAATTCATTAGGTTCAAATGAGCTCGATTCGGCCCTCTTTGGACCTATTCAGCACTATTTGGCTCTTTTCGGCTCTTTTCTACTCTATTCGACTCCATTCAATTCCATTGCACACCATTCTACTCCATTCTACACTATTCTACTCTACCCTACTCTAATTTACTGTAATTGATTCGGTGGGATTCCATGCAATTTGTCTCCTTTCATCTCCATTCGGCTCGATTCGACTCTATTCTACGCTACTCTCCTCTACATTATTCTGCTCTACTCTACTTTTATCTACTCCATTCTATTGTGTTCTTTCTATTCCGTTCTACCGTGTTCAATTCTATTCTAATCTATTCTATCATAAAGTACTCTAATATATGTTGCTGGATTCAGTTGCATGCATTTCAATGCGATTGGCTCAAATCGGCTCCATTCCACTCCATTCATCCCCATTTGTCTCGAAGAGCTTCGATTCGGCTCTATTCGGCTCTAATAGCCTCTACTCGACTTTAATAGACTCTACTCAACTCTATTATCTCTTTTCAACTCCATTTGACTCCATTCGACTCCAGTCAACTCCATTCTACAGAATTCTACTTCATCCTACTCTATTCTCTGTTATATTGCATAGTAGTCTACCCTACTCTAAACGAAAAATGTGTTTTATTAGAGTAGTAGTCAATTCGAATCGATTGGATTGGATTTGACTTGAATTGTTGGGATTCAATGCAATTCGACGGGATTCGACGCTATACGGCACGGTTCTGAGGGATTCGGCGTGATTCGTCTTGATTTCTATCGGTTCAGCTAATTTTAGCTCTATTTGGCTCTGTTTGGCAATATTGGACTCTATTCTACTCTAGTCTTTGATACTCTACTCGACCCTCTTCTATTCTTTCAGTTCAGTTCTGTTCTGTTCTATTCTGTTCTACTACATTCTATTCTACCCTACCCTACCCTTGCTTACCCTACTGCAATCTGTTCGATTCTATTCGAAACACTTGAACGCGATTCGAGCTGATTCGGGTCTTATCGGCTCGATTCAGCTCCTTTCTGCTCCATTAGACTCGATTCAGTTCTACTCGGCTCTTTTCTGCTCTATTCAGCTCTGATCGGCAGTATTCGACTCTATTTGACTCTAGTCTACTCCTCTCCACTCCACTCTATTCTTTCTGTTCTCTTCGATTCGACCGTACTCTACCCTAACCTTACCTGCACCTACACTAATCTATTTGATTCAGCTCGACACATTTCAATGCGATTCGACATGATTCGTCTCGATTCATCTCGAATTTGGTCGATTCGGGTGTATTCAGCTCTGTTCGGCTCTTTTCGGCTATTCGGTCTATTCACCTCTATTTGACTCTATTCTATTCTACTCTACTCTACTTAATTCTATTTTATTCTTTCTATTGCATTCTGTTCCGTGCTAGTCTAACCTCTCCTACCCTACCCTCCTCTACTCTAATCTATACGATTCAATTCAATGCGTTTCGTCGCGATTCCATGTGATTAGGCTTGAATCGGCTCCATTTAGCTCTCTTTGGCTTGAATCGGGTCCATTCGCCTCAATTCTGCTCGATTCAGCATAATTAGGCTCGATTAAAACTTATTGAGCTCTATTCAGCTCTTTTCTACTATATTTGTCTCTATTTGGCTCCATTCGACTCCATTCCACACCAGTCCACTCCATTCTACACTATTCTATTCTGTTCTACCCTACTCTAATCTATTCTAATCGATTCGATTCATCGCGATTCGTCTCATTTCCTCTCCACTCGACTCGATTCGGCTTGAACTGGGTCTTTTCATCCATATTCTGCACTACTCCACTCTGACGATTCTACTCTACTCATCTCTACTCCATTCTACTCTTTGTATTCTCTTCTGTTCTGCTCTATTCAATTGTACTGTGCCTTACCCACTGAATCCCTCCCTAACCTACACTACTCTAATCTATTCAATTTCATTCGATTTCATTCAATTCAATACTATTCTACCCTCTTAGACACAGTTCAAAGGGATTCGGTGAAATTCCACGAGTTTCGACAGGTTTTGGTTGGATTTCATGGAATTGGACGAAATTCGATGCAGTGGGATGCGATCAGGTGTGTTTTATCTCGATTTAGCTCGGTTCATTTTGTTTGTCTCTAGTTGGCTCTTTTCAGCTCCATTCGGCTACTTTCAGCTCGAATATGGTCGATTTGACTCGATTCGACGCAATTTGCCTTGATTCGGCTCGATTCGGCCCTATTTGGCCCTATTCGGTGCTCTTCAGCTCTATTCCACTCTTTTCTACTCTAGTCATCTCTGTCCGACTCCATTCGACTCCATTCCACACCATTCTACTCCATTCTACACTATCCTATTCTGCAGAACCCTAACCCACCCCACCCTATCCTAATCGAGTCTTTTATTTTCTCTTCTCTTCTGTGGTATTCTATTCTCTTTTTCTATTTTCTCTATTTCATCCTATGATACACTACCATAACCTACACTGAAGTATGTCATTCTATTCTTTTTATTCTATTTTCTTTGTTCCACCGCATGCTACCCTACCCTATGCTACCCCACCTAGTCATTGGGAGTACTTAATAAGGGTACTAGTTATGGCAAGGGTAATGATTAACACAAGGTTACTAGTTCAGGCTACTAGTTGAAGCCAGGGCACTAGATAAGGCTACTAGTTGAGCTAAGATTCACTAGTTAGGGGTATTAGTGAATGCCAGGGTACTAGTGAAGGGTCCTAGTTCAGACACAAGTCCTTGTTGCGGGTACTGTTTTAGTCAAGGTTACTGTAAATTGCTACTGTTTAAGAGAACGGTCCTAGTTAGGGGTACATGTTAAGGTACGGGTACAAGTTAGGGTGACTAGTTAAGGCCAGTTGACTGGTTCAGGCAAGGCTACTAGTTAAGGTAAGTTTACAAGATAGGGTTACTCGTTCAGGCCAGTTTACTAGTTAAGGCAAGGCTACTAGTTAGGGGTACTAGTTAAGGTAAGGGTACAAGTTAGGGTTACTCGTCAGGCCAGTTTACTAGTTAAGGCAAGGCACCTAGTTAGGGCTACCGGTTAAGGCAAGGGTACTGTTAGGGCTGCTACATAAGGCAGGGCACTAGTTAAGGCAAGGCTACTAGTTCAGGGTACTAATTAAGGCAGGGGCACTAGTTATGGCTCCTAGTTAAGGCAAGGGTACCAGTTTGGGGTCCTAATTCAGGGTACTTGTCAAGACAAGGGTACTATTCAAGGCTACTTGTCGAGGCTACTGATCTATGCCACTATTCTAGCTGACTTGGCTGGGTTACTAGTCTAGGCTACTACTCTAGCCTTCTCTTGTCTACTCTACTCTAGTCTACCTTAGTCTACCCTAGTCCACCCTATCAGAAACTCCGGTGCCATAACCCTTCTAATCTGTTTGATTTGATTCGATTCAAAGCATTTCGATGCCATTGGACGCGACTATGCTCGAAGCTGCTCGATTCGGCTCGATTCAGCACCATTAGCTCGATTCAGCTCGATTATCCTCGTTTCCACTTGATTCGGCTCTGTTCAGCCTTTGTCGTCCCTATTCAGCTCGATTCCACTCTTTTCTACTCTATTCGTCTCTATTTCACTCCATTCTATTCATTCCACACAATTCGACTCTATTCTGCTCTACCCTACCCTACCCTACTCTAATTGACTCTAATCTCTCTGATGCGATTCATCTCCTTTTATCCCCATCCTGCTACATTCAGCTCTATTCGACTCGATGCTACTCTACGCTATTGTACTCTAGTCTACTCTTCTGTAGTCTAGTCTAGTCTACTCTCTTCTATTCTATTGTATGTTTGCGATTCTGTTCTGTTCTATTCTACTCCACTGTACTGTACCCTATGCTATCCCAACTCTAATCTATTCTACTCCATTTGATTGGATTCGATTCGACCCGTTTTGAAGTGATTCAGCTCGATTTGGCTCTATTCTACTCTATTCCCCTTCTACTATACTCTAGTCTACTCTTTTCTGTATTCTTTCTGTAATGTTCTGTTCTATTCTATTCTGTTTGATTCTATTCTACTCTAGTCTACCCTACCCTACCATACGCGAACATCCCCTACTCCAATCTATTCAATTTGAGTTGACGAATTTTGACACAATTCAGATCGAATCGGTTCGATTCGTGTCCGCTTGGCTCGAACAGAATAGATTCGGCTTGATTCAGCTCCATTAGACTCGATTCAATGAATTTGGCTCGATTCGAATTCATTAGGCTCAAATGAGCTCGATTCGGCCCTCTTTGGACCTATTCAGCACTATTTGGCTCTTTTCGGCTCTTTTCTACTCTATTCGACTCCATTCAATTCCATTGCACACCATTCTACTCCATTCTACACTATTCTACTCTACCCTACTCTAATTTACTGTAATTGATTCGGTGGGATTCCATGCAATTTGTCTCCTTTCATCTCCATTCGGCTCGATTCGACTCTATTCTACGCTACTCTCCTCTACATTATTCTGCTCTACTCTACTTTTATCTACTCCATTCTATTGTGTTCTTTCTATTCCGTTCTACCGTGTTCAATTCTATTCTAATCTATTCTATCATAAAGTACTCTAATATATGTTGCTGGATTCAGTCGCATGCATTTCAATGCGATTGGCTCAAATCGGCTCCATTCCACTCCATTCATCCCCATTTGTCTCGAAGAGCTTCGATTCGGCTCTATTCGGCTCTAATAGCCTCTACTCGACTTTAATAGACTCTACTCAACTCTATTATCTCTTTTCAACTCCATTTGACTCCATTCGACTCCAGTCAACTCCATTCTACAGAATTCTACTTCATCCTACTCTATTCTCTGTTATATTGCATAGTAGTCTACCCTACTCTAAACGAAAAATGTGTTTTATTAGAGTAGTAGTCAATTCGAATCGATTGGATTGGATTTGACTTGAATTGTTGGGATTCAATGCAATTCGACGGGATTCGACGCTATACGGCACGGTTCTGAGGGATTCGGCGTGATTCGTCTTGATTTCTATCGGTTCAGCTAATTTTAGCTCTATTTGGCTCTGTTTGGCAATATTGGACTCTATTCTACTCTAGTCTTTGATACTCTACTCGACCCTCTTCTATTCTTTCAGTTCAGTTCTGTTCTGTTCTATTCTGTTCTACTACATTCTATTCTACCCTACCCTACCCTTGCTTACCCTACTGCAATCTGTTCGATTCTATTCGAAACACTTGAACGCGATTCGAGCTGATTCGGGTCTTATCGGCTCGATTCAGCTCCTTTCTGCTCCATTAGACTCGATTCAGTTCTACTCGGCTCTTTTCTGCTCTATTCAGCTCTGATCGGCAGTATTCGACTCTATTTGACTCTAGTCTACTCCTCTCCACTCCACTCTATTCTTTCTGTTCTCTTCGATTCGACCGTACTCTACCCTAACCTTACCTGCACCTACACTAATCTATTTGATTCAGCTCGACACATTTCAATGCGATTCGACATGATTCGTCTCGATTCATCTCGAATTTGGTCGATTCGGGTGTATTCAGCTCTGTTCGGCTCTTTTCGGCTCTTCGGTCTATTCACCTCTATTTGACTCTATTCTATTCTACTCTACTCTACTTAATTCTATTTTATTCTTTCTATTGCATTCTGTTCCGTGCTAGTCTAACCTCTCCTACCCTACCCTCCTCTACTCTAATCTATACGATTCAATTCAATGCGTTTCGTCGCGATTCCATGTGATTAGGCTTGAATCGGCTCCATTTAGCTCTCTTTGGCTTGAATCGGGTCCATTCGCCTCAATTCTGCTCGATTCAGCATAATTAGGCTCGATTAAAACTTATTGAGCTCTATTCAGCTCTTTTCTACTATATTTGTCTCTATTTGGCTCCATTCGACTCCATTCCACACCAGTCCACTCCATTCTACACTATTCTATTCTGTTCTACCCTACTCTAATCTATTCTAATCGATTCGATTCATCGCGATTCGTCTCATTTCCTCTCCACTCGACTCGATTCGGCTTGAACTGGGTCTTTTCATCCATATTCTGCACTACTCCACTCTGACGATTCTACTCTACTCATCTCTACTCCATTCTACTCTTTGTATTCTCTTCTGTTCTGCTCTATTCAATTGTACTGTGCCTTACCCACTGAATCCCTCCCTAACCTACACTACTCTAATCTATTCAATTTAATTCGATTTCATTCAATTCAATACTATTCTACCCTCTTAGACACAGTTCAAAGGGATTCGGTGAAATTCCACGAGTTTCGACAGGTTTTGGTTGGATTTCATGGAATTGGACGAAATTCGATGCAGTGGGATGCGATCAGGTGTGTTTTATCTCGATTTAGCTCGGTTCATTTTGTTTGTCTCTAGTTGGCTCTTTTCAGCTCCATTCGGCTACTTTCAGCTCGAATATGGTCGATTTGACTCGATTCGACGCAATTTGCCTTGATTCGGCTCGATTCGGCCCTATTTGGCCCTATTCGGTGCTCTTCAGCTCTATTCCACTCTTTTCTACTCTAGTCATCTCTGTCCGACTCCATTCGACTCCATTCCACACCATTCTACTCCATTCTACACTATCCTATTCTGCAGAACCCTAACCCACCCCACCCTATCCTAATCGAGTCTTTTATTTTCTCTTCTCTTCTGTGGTATTCTATTCTCTTTTTCTATTTTCTCTATTTCATCCTATGATACACTACCATAACCTACACTGAAGTATGTCATTCTATTCTTTTTATTCTATTTTCTTTGTTCCACCGCATGCTACCCTACCCTATGCTACCCCACCTAGTCATTGGGAGTACTTAATAAGGGTACTAGTTATGGCAAGGGTAATGATTAACACAAGGTTACTAGTTCAGGCTACTAGTTGAAGCCAGGGCACTAGATAAGGCTACTAGTTGAGCTAAGATTCACTAGTTAGGGGTATTAGTGAATGCCAGGGTACTAGTGAAGGGTCCTAGTTCAGACACAAGTCCTTGTTGCGGGTACTGTTTTAGTCAAGGTTACTGTAAATTGCTACTGTTTAAGAGAACGGTCCTAGTTAGGGGTACATGTTAAGGTACGGGTACAAGTTAGGGTGACTAGTTAAGGCCAGTTGACTGGATCAGGCAAGGCTACTAGTTAAGGTAAGTTTACAAGATAGGGTTACTCGTTCAGGCCAGTTTACTAGTTAAGGCAAGGCGACTAGTTAGGGGTACTAGTTAAGGTAAGGGTACAAGTTAGGGTTACTCGTCAGGCCAGTTTACTAGTTAAGGCAAGGCACCTAGTTAGGGCTACCGGTTAAGGCAAGGGTACTGTTAGGGCTGCTACATAAGGCAGGGCACTAGTTAAGGCAAGGCTACTAGTTCAGGGTACTAATTAAGGCAGGGGCACTAGTTATGGCTCCTAGTTAAGGCAAGGGTACCAGTTTGGGGTCCTAATTCAGGGTACTTGTCAAGACAAGGGTACTATTCAAGGCTACTTGTCGAGGCTACTGATCTATGCCACTATTCTAGCTGACTTGGCTGGGTTACTAGTCTAGGCTACTACTCTAGCCTTCTCTTGTCTACTCTACTCTAGTCTACCTTAGTCTACCCTAGTCCACCCTATCAGAAACTCCGGTGCCATAACCCTTCTAATCTGTTTGATTTGATTCGATTCAAAGCATTTCGATGCCATTGGACGCGACTATGCTCGAAGCTGCTCGATTCGGCTCGATTCAGCACCATTAGCTCGATTCAGCTCGATTATCCTCGTTTCCACTTGATTCGGCTCTGTTCAGCCTTTGTCGTCCCTATTCAGCTCGATTCCACTCTTTTCTACTCTATTCGTCTCTATTTCACTCCATTCTATTCATTCCACACAATTCGACTCTATTCTGCTCTACCCTACCCTACCCTACTCTAATTGACTCTAATCTCTCTGATGCGATTCATCTCCTTTTATCCCCATCCTGCTATATTCAGCTCTATTCGACTCGATGCTACTCTACTCTATTGTACTCTAGTCTACTCTTCTGTAGTCTAGTCTAGTCTACTCTCTTCTATTCTATTGTATGTTTGCGATTCTGTTCTGTTCTATTCTACTCCACTGTACTGTACCCTATGCTATCCCAACTCTAATCTATTCTACTCCATTTGATTGGATTCGATTCGACCCGTTTTGAAGTGATTCAGCTCGATTTGGCTCTATTCTACTCTATTCCCCTTCTACTATACTCTAGTCTACTCTTTTCTGTATTCTTTCTGTAATGTTCTGTTCTATTCTATTCTGTTTGATTCTATTCTACTCTAGTCTACCCTACCCTACCATACGCGAACATCCCCTACTCCAATCTATTCAATTTGAGTTGACGAATTTTGACACAATTCAGATCGAATCGGTTCGATTCGTGTCCGCTTGGCTCGAACAGAATAGATTCGGCTTGATTCAGCTCCATTAGACTCGATTCAATGAATTTGGCTCGATTCGAATTCATTAGGCTCAAATGAGCTCGATTCGGCCCTCTTTGGACCTATTCAGCACTATTTGGCTCTTTTCGGCTCTTTTCTACTCTATTCGACTCCATTCAATTCCATTGCACACCATTCTACTCCATTCTACACTATTCTACTCTACCCTACTCTAATTTACTGTAATTGATTCGGTGGGATTCCATGCAATTTGTCTCCTTTCATCTCCATTCGGCTCGATTCGACTCTATTCTACGCTACTCTCCTCTACATTATTCTGCTCTACTCTACTTTTATCTACTCCATTCTATTGTGTTCTTTCTATTCCGTTCTACCGTGTTCAATTCTATTCTAATCTATTCTATCATAAAGTACTCTAATATATGTTGCTGGATTCAGTCGCATGCATTTCAATGCGATTGGCTCAAATCGGCTCCATTCCACTCCATTCATCCCCATTTGTCTCGAAGAGCTTCGATTCGGCTCTATTCGGCTCTAATAGCCTCTACTCGACTTTAATAGACTCTACTCAACTCTATTATCTCTTTTCAACTCCATTTGACTCCATTCGACTCCAGTCAACTCCATTCTACAGAATTCTACTTCATCCTACTCTATTCTCTGTTATATTGCATAGTAGTCTACCCTACTCTAAACGAAAAATGTGTTTTATTAGAGTAGTAGTCAATTCGAATCGATTGGATTGGATTTGACTTGAATTGTTGGGATTCAATGCAATTCGACGGGATTCGACGCTATACGGCACGGTTCTGAGGGATTCGGCGTGATTCGTCTTGATTTCTATCGGTTCAGCTAATTTTAGCTCTATTTGGCTCTGTTTGGCAATATTGGACTCTATTCTACTCTAGTCTTTGATACTCTACTCGACCCTCTTCTATTCTTTCAGTTCAGTTCTGTTCTGTTCTATTCTGTTCTACTACATTCTATTCTACCCTACCCTACCCTTGCTTACCCTACTGCAATCTGTTCGATTCTATTCGAAACACTTGAACGCGATTCGAGCTGATTCGGGTCTTATCGGCTCGATTCAGCTCCTTTCTGCTCCATTAGACTCGATTCAGTTCTACTCGGCTCTTTTCTGCTCTATTCAGCTCTGATCGGCAGTATTCGACTCTATTTGACTCTAGTCTACTCCTCTCCACTCCACTCTATTCTTTCTGTTCTCTTCGATTCGACCGTACTCTACCCTAACCTTACCTGCACCTACACTAATCTATTTGATTCAGCTCGACACATTTCAATGCGATTCGACATGATTCGTCTCGATTCATCTCGAATTTGGTCGATTCGGGTGTATTCAGCTCTGTTCGGCTCTTTTCGGCTCTTCGGTCTATTCACCTCTATTTGACTCTATTCTATTCTACTCTACTCTACTTAATTCTATTTTATTCTTTCTATTGCATTCTGTTCCGTGCTAGTCTAACCTCTCCTACCCTACCCTCCTCTACTCTAATCTATACGATTCAATTCAATGCGTTTCGTCGCGATTCCATGTGATTAGGCTTGAATCGGCTCCATTTAGCTCTCTTTGGCTTGAATCGGGTCCATTCGCCTCAATTCTGCTCGATTCAGCATAATTAGGCTCGATTAAAACTTATTGAGCTCTATTCAGCTCTTTTCTACTATATTTGTCTCTATTTGGCTCCATTCGACTCCATTCCACACCAGTCCACTCCATTCTACACTATTCTATTCTGTTCTACCCTACTCTAATCTATTCTAATCGATTCGATTCATCGCGATTCGTCTCATTTCCTCTCCACTCGACTCGATTCGGCTTGAACTGGGTCTTTTCATCCATATTCTGCACTACTCCACTCTGACGATTCTACTCTACTCATCTCTACTCCATTCTACTCTTTGTATTCTCTTCTGTTCTGCTCTATTCAATTGTACTGTGCCTTACCCACTGAATCCCTCCCTAACCTACACTACTCTAATCTATTCAATTTAATTCGATTTCATTCAATTCAATACTATTCTACCCTCTTAGACACAGTTCAAAGGGATTCGGTGAAATTCCACGAGTTTCGACAGGTTTTGGTTGGATTTCATGGAATTGGACGAAATTCGATGCAGTGGGATGCGATCAGGTGTGTTTTATCTCGATTTAGCTCGGTTCATTTTGTTTGTCTCTAGTTGGCTCTTTTCAGCTCCATTCGGCTACTTTCAGCTCGAATATGGTCGATTTGACTCGATTCGACGCAATTTGCCTTGATTCGGCTCGATTCGGCCCTATTTGGCCCTATTCGGTGCTCTTCAGCTCTATTCCACTCTTTTCTACTCTAGTCATCTCTGTCCGACTCCATTCGACTCCATTCCACACCATTCTACTCCATTCTACACTATCCTATTCTGCAGAACCCTAACCCACCCCACCCTATCCTAATCGAGTCTTTTATTTTCTCTTCTCTTCTGTGGTATTCTATTCTCTTTTTCTATTTTCTCTATTTCATCCTATGATACACTACCATAACCTACACTGAAGTATGTCATTCTATTCTTTTTATTCTATTTTCTTTGTTCCACCGCATGCTACCCTACCCTATGCTACCCCACCTAGTCATTGGGAGTACTTAATAAGGGTACTAGTTATGGCAAGGGTAATGATTAACACAAGGTTACTAGTTCAGGCTACTAGTTGAAGCCAGGGCACTAGATAAGGCTACTAGTTGAGCTAAGATTCACTAGTTAGGGGTATTAGTGAATGCCAGGGTACTAGTGAAGGGTCCTAGTTCAGACACAAGTCCTTGTTGCGGGTACTGTTTTAGTCAAGGTTACTGTAAATTGCTACTGTTTAAGAGAACGGTCCTAGTTAGGGGTACATGTTAAGGTACGGGTACAAGTTAGGGTGACTAGTTAAGGCCAGTTGACTGGATCAGGCAAGGCTACTAGTTAAGGTAAGTTTACAAGATAGGGTTACTCGTTCAGGCCAGTTTACTAGTTAAGGCAAGGCGACTAGTTAGGGGTACTAGTTAAGGTAAGGGTACAAGTTAGGGTTACTCGTCAGGCCAGTTTACTAGTTAAGGCAAGGCACCTAGTTAGGGCTACCGGTTAAGGCAAGGGTACTGTTAGGGCTGCTACATAAGGCAGGGCACTAGTTAAGGCAAGGCTACTAGTTCAGGGTACTAATTAAGGCAGGGGCACTAGTTATGGCTCCTAGTTAAGGCAAGGGTACCAGTTTGGGGTCCTAATTCAGGGTACTTGTCAAGACAAGGGTACTATTCAAGGCTACTTGTCGAGGCTACTGATCTATGCCACTATTCTAGCTGACTTGGCTGGGTTACTAGTCTAGGCTACTACTCTAGCCTTCTCTTGTCTACTCTACTCTAGTCTACCTTAGTCTACCCTAGTCCACCCTATCAGAAACTCCGGTGCCATAACCCTTCTAATCTGTTTGATTTGATTCGATTCAAAGCATTTCGATGCCATTGGACGCGACTATGCTCGAAGCTGCTCGATTCGGCTCGATTCAGCACCATTAGCTCGATTCAGCTCGATTATCCTCGTTTCCACTTGATTCGGCTCTGTTCAGCCTTTGTCGTCCCTATTCAGCTCGATTCCACTCTTTTCTACTCTATTCGTCTCTATTTCACTCCATTCTATTCATTCCACACAATTCGACTCTATTCTGCTCTACCCTACCCTACCCTACTCTAATTGACTCTAATCTCTCTGATGCGATTCATCTCCTTTTATCCCCATCCTGCTATATTCAGCTCTATTCGACTCGATGCTACTCTACTCTATTGTACTCTAGTCTACTCTTCTGTAGTCTAGTCTAGTCTACTCTCTTCTATTCTATTGTATGTTTGCGATTCTGTTCTGTTCTATTCTACTCCACTGTACTGTACCCTATGCTATCCCAACTCTAATCTATTCTACTCCATTTGATTGGATTCGATTCGACCCGTTTTGAAGTGATTCAGCTCGATTTGGCTCTATTCTACTCTATTCCCCTTGTACTATACTCTAGTCTACTCTTTTCTGTATTCTTTCTGTAATGTTCTGTTCTATTCTATTCTGTTTGATTCTATTCTACTCTAGTCTACCCTACCCTACCATACGCGAACATCCCCTACTCCAATCTATTCAATTTGAGTTGACGAATTTTGACACAATTCAGATCGAATCGGTTCGATTCGTGTCCGCTTGGCTCGAACAGAATAGATTCGGCTTGATTCAGCTCCATTAGACTCGATTCAATGAATTTGGCTCGATTCGAATTCATTAGGCTCAAATGAGCTCGATTCGGCCCTCTTTGGACCTATTCAGCACTATTTGGCTCTATTCGGCTCTTTTCTACTCTATTCGACTCCATTCAATTCCATTGCACACCATTCTACTCCATTCTACACTATTCTACTCTACCCTACTCTAATTTACTGTAATTGATTCGGTGGGATTCCATGCAATTTGTCTCCTTTCATCTCCATTCGGCTCGATTCGACTCTATTCTACGCTACTCTCCTCTACATTATTCTGCTCTACTCTACTTTTATCTACTCCATTCTATTGTGTTCTTTCTATTCCGTTCTACCGTGTTCAATTCTATTCTAATCTATTCTATCATAAAGTACTCTAATATATGTTGCTGGATTCAGTCGCATGCATTTCAATGAGATTGGCTCAAATCGGCTCCATTCCACTCCATTCATCCCCATTTGTCTCGAAGAGCTTCGATTCGGCTCTATTCGGCTCTAATAGCCTCTACTCGTCTTTATTAGACTCTACTCAACTCTATTATCTCTTTTCAACTCCATTTGACTCCATTCGACTCCAGTCAACTCCATTCTACAGAATTCTACTTCATCCTACTCTATTCTCTGTTATATTGCATAGTAGTCTACCCTACTCTAAACGAAAAATGTGTTTTATTAGAGTAGTAGTCAATTCGAATCGATTGGATTGGATTTGACTTGAATTGTTGGGATTCAATGCAATTCGACGGGATTCGACGCTATACGGCACGGTTCTGAGGGATTCGGCGTGATTCGTCTTGATTTCTATCGATTCAGCTAATTTTAGCTCTATTTGGCTCTGTTTGGCAATATTGGACTCTATTCTACTCTAGTCTTTGATACTCTACTCGACCCTCTTCTATTCTTTCAGTTCAGTTCTGTTCTGTTCTATTCTGTTCTACTACATTCTATTCTACCCTACCCTACCCTTGCTTACCCTACTGCAAGCTGTTCGATTCTATTCGAAACACTTGAACGCGATTCGAGCTGATTCGGGTCGTATCGGCTCGATTCAGCTCCTTTCTGCTCCATTAGACTCGATTCAGTTCTACTCGGCTCTTTTCTGCTCTATTCAGCTCTGATCGGCAGTATTCGACTCTATTTGACTCTAGTCTACTCCTCTCCACTCCACTCTATTCTTTCTGTTCTCTTCGATTCGACCGTACTCTACCCTAACCTTACCTGCACCTACACTAATCTATTTGATTCAGCTCGACACATTTCAATGCGATTCGACATGATTCGTCTCGATTCATCTCGAATTTGGTCGATTCGGGTGTATTCAGCTCTGTTCGGCTCTTTTCGGCTATTCGGTCTATTCACCTCTATTTGACTCTATTCTATTCTACTCTACTCTACTTAATTCTATTTCATTCTTTCTATTGCATTCTGTTCCGTGCTAGTCTAACCTCTCCTACCCTACCCTCCTCTACTCTAATCTATACGATTCAATTCAATGCGTTTCGTCGCGATTCCATGTGATTAGGCTTGAATCGGCTCCATTTAGCTCTCTTTGGCTTGAATCGGGTCAATTCGCCTCAATTCTGCTCGATTCAGCATAATTAGGCTCGATTAAAACTTATTGAGCTCTATTCAGCTCTTTTCTACTATATTTGTCTCTATTTGGCTCCATTCGACTCCATTCCACACCAGTCCACTCCATTCTACACTATTCTATTCTGTTCTACCCTACTCTAATCTATTCTAATCGATTCGATTCATCGCGATTCGTCTCATTTCCTCTCCACTCGACTCGATTCGGCTTGAACTGGGTCTTTTCATCCATATTCTGCACTACTCCACTCTGACGATTCTACTCTACTCATCTCTACTCCATTCTACTCTTTGTATTCTCTTCTGTTCTGCTCTATTCAATTGTACTGTGCCTTACCCACTGAATCCCTCCCTAACCTACACTACTCTAATCTATTCAATTTAATTCGATTTCATTCAATTCAATACTATTCTACCCTCTTAGACACAGTTCAAAGGGATTCGGTGAAATTCCACGAGTTTCGACAGGTTTTGGTTGGATTTCATGGAATTGGACGAAATTCGATGCAGTGGGATGCGATCAGGTGTGTTTTATCTCGATTTAGCTCGGTTCATTTTGTTTGTCTCTAGTTGGCTCTTTTCAGCTCCATTCGGCTACTTTCAGCTCGAATATGGTCGATTTGACTCGATTCGACGCAATTTGCCTTGATTCGGCTCGATTCGGCCCTATTTGGCCCTATTCGGTGCTCTTCAGCTCTATTCCACTCTTTTCTACTCTAGTCATCTCTGTCCGACTCCATTCGACTCCATTCCACACCATTCTACTCCATTCTACACTATCCTATTCTGCAGAACCCTAACCCACCCCACCCTATCCTAATCGAGTCTTTTATTTTCTCTTCTCTTCTGTGGTATTCTATTCTCTTTTTCTATTTTCTCTATTTCATCCTATGATACACTACCATAACCTACACTGAAGTATGTCATTCTATTCTTTTTATTCTATTTTCTTTGTTCCACCGCATGCTACCCTACCCTATGCTACCCCACCTAGTCATTGGGAGTACTTAATAAGGGTACTAATTAAGGGTACTAGTTATGGCAAGGGTAATGATTAACACAAGGTTACCAGTTCAGGCTACTAGTTGAAGCCAGGGCACTAGATAAGGCTACTAGTTGAGCTAAGATTCACTAGTTAGGGGTATTAGTGAATGCCAGGGTACTAGTGAAGGGTCCTAGTTCAGACACAAGTCCTTGTTGCGGGTACTGTTTTAGTCAAGGTTACTGTAAATTGCTACTGTTTAAGAGAAGGGTCCTAGTTAGGGGTACATGTTAAGGTACGGGTACAAGTTCGGGTGACTAGTTAAGGCCAGTTGACTGGTTCAGGCAAGGCTACTAGTTAAGGCAAGTTTACAAGATAGGGTTACTCGTTCAGGCCAGTTTACTAGTTAAGGCAAGGCACCTAGTTAGGGCTACCGGTTAAGGCAAGGGTACTGTTAGGGCTGCTACATAAGGCAGGGCACTAGTTAAGGCAAGGCTACTAGTTCAGGGTACTAATTAAGGCAGGGGCTCTAGTTATGGCTCCTAGTTAAGGCAAGGGTACCAGTTTGGGGTCCTAATTCAGGGTACTTGTCAAGACAAGGGTACTATTCAAGGCTACTTGTCGAGGCTACTGATCTATGCCACTATTCTAGCTGACTTGGCTGGGTTACTAGTCTAGGCTACTACTCTAGCCTTCTCTTGTCTACTCTACTCTAGTCTACCTTAGTCTACCCTAGTCCACCCTATCAGAAACTCCGGTGCCATAACCCTTCTAATCTGTTTGATTTGATTCGATTCAAAGCATTTCGATGCCACTGGACACGACTATGCTCGAAGCTGCTCGATTCGGCTCGATTCAGCACCATTAGCTCGATTCAGCTCGATTATCCTCGTTTCCACTTGATTCGGCTCTGTTCAGCCTTTGTCGTCCCTATTCAGCTCGATTCCACTCTTTTCTACTCTATTCGTCTCTATTTCACTCCATTCTATTCATTCCACACAATTCGACTCTATTCTGCTCTACCCTACCCTACCCTACTCTAATTGACTCTAATCTCTCTGATGCGATTCATCTCCTTTTATCCCCATCCTGCTACATTCAGCTCTATTCGACTCGATGCTACTCTACGCTATTGTACTCTAGTCTACTCTTCTGTAGTCTAGTCTAGTCTACTCTCTTCTATTCTATTGTATGTTTGCGATTCTGTTCTGTTCTATTCTACTCCACTGTACTGTACCCTATGCTATCCCAACTCGAATCTATTCTACTCCATTTGATTGGATTCGATTCGACCCGTTTTGAAGTGATTCAGCTCGATTTGGCTCTATTCTACTCTATTCCCCTTCTACTATACTCTAGGCTACTCTTTTCTGTATTCTTTCTGTAATGTTCTGTTCTATTCTATTCTGTTTGATTCTATTCTACTCTAGTCTACCCTACCCTACCATACGCGAACATCCCCTACTCCAATCTATTCAATTTGAGTTGACGAATTTTGACACAATTCAGATCGAATCGGTTCGATTCGTGTCCGCTTGGCTCGAACAGAATAGATTCGGCTTGATTCAGCTCCATTAGACTCGATTCAATGAATTTGGCTCGATTCGAATTCATTAGGCTCAAATGAGCTCGATTCGGCCCTCTTTGGACCTATTCAGCACTATTTGGCTCTATTCGGCTCTTTTCTACTCTATTCGACTCCATTCAATTCCATTGCACACCATTCTACTCCATTCTACACTATTCTACTCTACCCTACTCTAATTTACTGTAATTGATTCGGTGGGATTCCATGCAATTTGTCTCCTTTCATCTCCATTCGGCTCGATTCGACTCTATTCTACGCTACTCTCCTCTACATTATTCTGCTCTACTCTACTTTTATCTACTCCATTCTATTGTGTTCTTTCTATTCCGTTCTACCGTGTTCAATTCTATTCTAATCTATTCTATCATAAAGTACTCTAATATATGTTGCTGGATTCAGTCGCATGCATTTCAATGAGATTGGCTCAAATCGGCTCCATTCCACTCCATTCATCCCCATTTGTCTCGAAGAGCTTCGATTCGGCTCTATTCGGCTCTAATAGCCTCTACTCGTCTTTATTAGACTCTACTCAACTCTATTATCTCTTTTCAACTCCATTTGACTCCATTCGACTCCAGTCAACTCCATTCTACAGAATTCTACTTCATCCTACTCTATTCTCTGTTATATTGCATAGTAGTCTACCCTACTCTAAACGAAAAATGTGTTTTATTAGAGTAGTAGTCAATTCGAATCGATTGGATTGGATTTGACTTGAATTGTTGGGATTCAATGCAATTCGACGAGATTCGACGCTATACGGCACGGTTCTGAGGGATTCGGCGTGATTCGTCTTGATTTCTATCGATTCAGCTAATTTTAGCTCTATTTGGCTCTGTTTGGCAATATTGGACTCTATTCTACTCTAGTCTTTGATACTCTACTCGACCCTCTTCTATTCTTTCAGTTCAGTTCTGTTCTGTTCTATTCTGTTCTACTACATTCTATTCTACCCTACCCTACCCTTGCTTACCCTACTGCAAGCTGTTCGATTCTATTCGAAACACTTGAACGCGATTCGAGCTGATTCGGGTCGTATCGGCTCGATTCAGCTCCTTTCTGCTCCATTAGACTCGATTCAGTTCTACTCGGCTCTTTTCTGCTCTATTCAGCTCTGATCGGCAGTATTCGACTCTATTTGACTCTAGTCTACTCCTCTCCACTCCACTCTATTCTTTCTGTTCTCTTCGATTCGACCGTACTCTACCCTAACCTTACCTGCACCTACACTAATCTATTTGATTCAGCTCGACACATTTCAATGCGATTCGACATGATTCGTCTCGATTCATCTCGAATTTGGTCGATTCGGGTGTATTCAGCTCTGTTCGGCTCTTTTCGGCTATTCGGTCTATTCACCTCTATTTGACTCTATTCTATTCTACTCTACTCTACTTAATTCTATTTCATTCTTTCTATTGCATTCTGTTCCGTGCTAGTCTAACCTCTCCTACCCTACCCTCCTCTACTCTAATCTATACGATTCAATTCAATGCGTTTCGTCGCGATTCCATGTGATTAGGCTTGAATCGGCTCCATTTAGCTCTCTTTGGCTTGAATCGGGTCCATTCGCCTCAATTCTGCTCGATTCAGCATAATTAGGCTCGATTAAAACTTATTGAGCTCTATTCAGCTCTTTTCTACTATATTTGTCTCTATTTGGCTCCATTCGACTCCATTCCACACCAGTCCACTCCATTCTACACTATTCTATTCTGTTCTACCCTACTCTAATCTATTCTAATCGATTCGATTCATCGCGATTCGTCTCATTTCCTCTCCACTCGACTCGATTCGGCTTGAACTGGGTCTTTTCATCCATATTCTGCACTACTCCACTCTGACGATTCTACTCTACTCATCTCTACTCCATTCTACTCTTTGTATTCTCTTCTGTTCTGCTCTATTCAATTGTACTGTGCCTTACCCACTGAATCCCTCCCTAACCTACACTACTCTAATCTATTCAATTTAATTCGATTTCATTCAATTCAATACTATTCTACCCTCTTAGACACAGTTCAAAGGGATTCGGTGAAATTCCACGAGTTTCGACAGGTTTTGGTTGGATTTCATGGAATTGGACGAAATTCGATGCAGTGGGATGCGATCAGGTGTGTTTTATCTCGATTTAGCTCGGTTCATTTTGTTTGTCTCTAGTTGGCTCTTTTCAGCTCCATTCGGCTACTTTCAGCTCGAATATGGTCGATTTGACTCGATTCGACGCAATTTGCCTTGATTCGGCTCGATTCGGCCCTATTTGGCCCTATTCGGTGCTCTTCAGCTCTATTCCACTCTTTTCTACTCTAGTCATCTCTGTCCGACTCCATTCGACTCCATTCCACACCATTCTACTCCATTCTACACTATCCTATTCTGCAGAACCCTAACCCACCCCACCCTATCCTAATCGAGTCTTTTATTTTCTCTTCTCTTCTGTGGTATTCTATTCTCTTTTTCTATTTTCTCTATTTCATCCTATGATACACTACCATAACCTACACTGAAGTATGTCATTCTATTCTTTTTATTCTATTTTCTTTGTTCCACCGCATGCTACCCTACCCTATGCTACCCCACCTAGTCATTGGGAGTACTTAATAAGGGTACTAATTAAGGGTACTAGTTATGGCAAGGGTAATGATTAACACAAGGTTACTAGTTCAGGCTACTAGTTGAAGCCAGGGCACTAGATAAGGCTACTAGTTGAGCTAAGATTCACTAGTTAGGGGTATTAGTGAATGCCAGAGTACTAGTGAAGGGTCCTAGTTCAGACACAAGTCCTTGTTGCGGGTACTGTTTTAGTCAAGGTTACTGTAAATTGCTACTGTTTAAGAGAAGGGTCCTAGTTAGGGGTACATGTTAAGGTACGGGTACAAGTTCGGGTGACTAGTTAAGGCCAGTTGACTGGTTCAGGCAAGGCTACTAGTTAAGGCAAGTTTACAAGATAGGGTTACTCGTTCAGGCCAGTTTACTAGTTAAGGCAAGGCGACTAGTTAGGGGTACTAGTTAAGGTAAGGGTACAAGTTAGGGTTACTCGTCAGGCCAGTTTACTAGTTAAGGCAAGGCACCTAGTTAGGGCTACCGGTTAAGGCAAGGGTACTGTTAGGGCTGCTACATAAGGCAGGGCACTAGTTAAGGCAAGGCTACTAGTTCAGGGTACTAATTAAGGCAGGGGCACTAGTTATGGCTCCTAGTTAAGGCAAGGGTACCAGTTTGGGGTCCTAATTCAGGGTACTTGTCAAGACAAGGGTACTATTCAAGGCTACTTGTCGAGGCTACTGATCTATGCCACTATTCTAGCTGACTTGGCTGGGTTACTAGTCTAGGCTACTACTCTAGCCTTCTCTTGTCTACTCTACTCTAGTCTACCTTAGTCTACCCTAGTCCACCCTATCAGAAACTCCGGTGCCATAACCCTTCAATCTGTTTGATTTGATTCGATTCAAAGCATTTCGATGCCATTGGACGCGACTATGCTCGAAGCTGCTCGATTCGGCTCGATTCAGCACCATTAGCTCGATTCAGCTCGATTATCCTCGTTTCCACTTGATTCGGCTCTGTTCAGCCTTTGTCGTCCCTATTCAGCTCGATTCCACTCTTTTCTACTCTATTCGTCTCTATTTCACTCCATTCTATTCATTCCACACAATTCGACTCTATTCTGCTCTACCCTACCCTACCCTACTCTAATTGACTCTAATCTCTCTGATGCGATTCATCTCCTTTTATCCCCATCCTGCTACATTCAGCTCTATTCGACTCGATGCTACTCTACGCTATTGTACTCTAGTCTACTCTTCTGTAGTCTAGTCTAGTCTACTCTCTTCTATTCTATTGTATGTTTGCGATTCTGTTCTGTTCTATTCTACTCCACTGTACTGTACCCTATGCTATCCCAACTCTAATCTATTCTACTCCATTTGATTGGATTCGATTCGACCCATTTTGAAGTGATTCAGCTCGATTTGGCTCTATTCTACTCTATTCCCCTTCTACTATACTCTAGTCTACTCTTTTCTGTATTCTTTCTGTAATGTTCTGTTCTATTCTATTCTGTTTGATTCTATTCTACTCTAGTCTACCCTACCCTACCATACGCGAACATCCCCTACTCCAATCTATTCAATTTGAGTTGACGAATTTTGACACAATTCAGATCGAATCGGTTCGATTCGTGTCCGCTTGGCTCGAACAGAATAGATTCGGCTTGATTCAGCTCCATTAGACTCGATTCAATGAATTTGGCTCGATTCGAATTCATTAGGCTCAAATGAGCTCGATTCGGCCCTCTTTGGACCTATTCAGCACTATTTGGCTCTATTCGGCTCTTTTCTACTCTATTCGACTCCATTCAATTCCATTGCACACCATTCTACTCCATTCTACACTATTCTACTCTACCCTACTCTAATTTACTGTAATTGATTCGGTGGGATTCCATGCAATTTGTCTCCTTTCATCTCCATTCGGCTCGATTCGACTCTATTCTACGCTACTCTCCTCTACATTATTCTGCTCTACTCTACTTTTATCTACTCCATTCTATTGTGTTCTTTCTATTCCGTTCTACCGTGTTCAATTCTATTCTAATCTATTCTATCATAAAGTACTCTAATATATGTTGCTGGATTCAGTTGCATGCATTTCAATGCGATTGGCTCAAATCGGCTCCATTCCACTCCATTCATCCCCATTTGTCTCGAAGAGCTTCGATTCGGCTCTATTCGGCTCTAATAGCCTCTACTCGACTTTAATAGACTCTACTCAACTCTATTATCTCTTTTCAACTCCATTTGACTCCATTCGACTCCAGTCAACTCCATTCTACAGAATTCTACTTCATCCTACTCTATTCTCTGTTATATTGCATAGTAGTCTACCCTACTCTAAACGAAAAATGTGTTTTATTAGAGTAGTAGTCAATTCGAATCGATTGGATTGGATTTGACTTGAATTGTTGGGATTCAATGCAATTCGACGGGATTCGACGCTATACGGCACGGTTCTGAGGGATTCGGCGTGATTCGTCTTGATTTCTATCGGTTCAGCTAATTTTAGCTCTATTTGGCTCTGTTTGGCAATATTGGACTCTATTCTACTCTAGTCTTTGATACTCTACTCAACCCTCTTCTATTCTTTCAGTTCAGTTCTGTTCTGTTCTATTCTGTTCTACTACATTCTATTCTACCCTACCCTACCCTTGCTTACCCTACTGTAATCTGTTCGATTCTATTCGAAACACTTGAACGCGATTCGAGCTGATTCGGGTCGTATCGGCTCGATTCAGCTCCTTTCTGCTCCATTAGACTCGATTCAGTTCTACTCGGCTCTTTTCTGCTCTATTCAGCTCTGATCGGCAGTATTCGACTCTATTTGACTCTAGTCTACTCCTCTCCACTCCACTCTATTCTTTCTGTTCTCTTCGATTCGACCGTACTCTACCCTAACCTTACCTGCACCTACACTAATCTATTTGATTCAGCTCGACACATTTCAATGCGATTCGACATGATTCGTCTCGATTCATCTCGAATTTGGTCGATTCGGGTGTATTCAGCTCTGTTCAGCTCTTTTCGGCTATTCGGTCTATTCACCTCTATTTGACTCTATTCTATTCTACTCTACTCTACTTAATTCTATTTCATTCTTTCTATTGCATTCTGTTCCGTGCTAGTCTAACCTCTCCTACCCTACCCTCCTCTACTCTAATCTATACGATTCAATTCAATGCGTTTCGTCGCGATTCCATGTGATTAGGCTTGAATCGGCTCCATTTAGCTCTCTTTGGCTTGAATCGGGTCAATTCGCCTCAATTCTGCTCGATTCAGCATAATTAGGCTCGATTAAAACTTATTGAGCTCTATTCAGCTCTTTTCTACTATATTTGTCTCTATTTGGCTCCATTCGACTCCATTCCACACCAGTCCACTCCATTCTACACTATTCTATTCTGTTCTACCCTACTCTAATCTATTCTAATCGATTCGATTCATCGCGATTCGTCTCATTTCCTCTCCACTCGACTCGATTCGGCTTGAACTGGGTCTTTTCATCCATATTCTGCACTACTCCACTCTGACGATTCTACTCTACTCATCTCTACTCCATTCTACTCTTTGTATTCTCTTCTGTTCTGCTCTATTCAATTGTACTGTGCCTTACCCACTGAATCCCTCCCTAACCTACACTACTCTAATCTATTCAATTTAATTCGATTTCATTCAATTCAATACTATTCTACCCTCTTAGACACAGTTCAAAGGGATTCGGTGAAATTCCACGAGTTTCGACAGGTTTTGGTTGGATTTCATGGAATTGGACGAAATTCGATGCAGTGGGATGCGATCAGGTGTGTTTTATCTCGATTTAGCTCGGTTCATTTTGTTTGTCTCTAGTTGGCTCTTTTCAGCTCCATTCGGCTACTTTCAGCTCGAATATGGTCGATTTGACTCGATTCGACGCAATTTGCCTTGATTCGGCTCGATTCGGCCCTATTTGGCCCTATTCGGTGCTCTTCAGCTCTATTCCACTCTTTTCTACTCTAGTCATCTCTGTCCGACTCCATTCGACTCCATTCCACACCATTCTACTCCATTCTACACTATCCTATTCTGCAGAACCCTAACCCACCCCACCCTATCCTAATCGAGTCTTTTATTTTCTCTTCTCTTCTGTGGTGTTCTATTCTCTTTTTCTATTTTCTCTATTTCATCCTATGATACACTACCATAACCTACACTGAAGTATGTCATTCTATTCTTTTTATTCTATTTTCTTTGTTCCACCGCATGCTACCCTACCCTATGCTACCCCACCTAGTCATTGGGAGTACTTAATAAGGGTACTAATTAAGGGTACTAGTTATGGCAAGGGTAATGATTAACACAAGGTTACTAGTTCAGGCTACTAGTTGAAGCCAGGGCACTAGATAAGGCTACTAGTTGAGCTAAGATTCACTAGTTAGGGGTATTAGTGAATGCCAGAGTACTAGTGAAGGGTCCTAGTTCAGACACAAGTCCTTGTTGCGGGTACTGTTTTAGTCAAGGTTACTGTAAATTGCTACTGTTTAAGAGAAGGGTCCTAGTTAGGGGTACATGTTAAGGTACGGGTACAAGTTCGGGTGACTAGTTAAGGCCAGTTGACTGGTTCAGGCAAGGCTACTAGTTAAGGCAAGTTTACAAGATAGGGTTACTCGTTCAGGCCAGTTTACTAGTTAAGGCAAGGCGACTAGTTAGGGGTACTAGTTAAGGTAAGGGTACAAGTTAGGGTTACTCGTCAGGCCAGTTTACTAGTTAAGGCAAGGCACCTAGTTAGGGCTACCGGTTAAGGCAAGGGTACTGTTAGGGCTGCTACATAAGGCAGGGCACTAGTTAAGGCAAGGCTACTAGTTCAGGGTACTAATTAAGGCAGGGGCACTAGTTATGGCTCCTAGTTAAGGCAAGGGTACCAGTTTGGGGTCCTAATTCAGGGTACTTGTCAAGACAAGGGTACTATTCAAGGCTACTTGTCGAGGCTACTGATCTATGCCACTATTCTAGCTGACTTGGCTGGGTTACTAGTCTAGGCTACTACTCTAGCCTTCTCTTGTCTACTCTACTCTAGTCTACCTTAGTCTACCCTAGTCCACCCTATCAGAAACTCCGGTGCCATAACCCTTCAATCTGTTTGATTTGATTCGATTCAAAGCATTTCGATGCCATTGGACGCGACTATGCTCGAAGCTGCTCGATTCGGCTCGATTCAGCACCATTAGCTCGATTCAGCTCGATTATCCTCGTTTCCACTTGATTCGGCTCTGTTCAGCCTTTGTCGTCCCTATTCAGCTCGATTCCACTCTTTTCTACTCTATTCGTCTCTATTTCACTCCATTCTATTCATTCCACACAATTCGACTCTATTCTGCTCTACCCTACCCTACCCTACTCTAATTGACTCTAATCTCTCTGATGCGATTCATCTCCTTTTATCCCCATCCTGCTACATTCAGCTCTATTCGACTCGATGCTACTCTACGCTATTGTACTCTAGTCTACTCTTCTGTAGTCTAGTCTAGTCTACTCTCTTCTATTCTATTGTATGTTTGCGATTCTGTTCTGTTCTATTCTACTCCACTGTACTGTACCCTATGCTATCCCAACTCTAATCTATTCTACTCCATTTGATTGGATTCGATTCGACCCATTTTGAAGTGATTCAGCTCGATTTGGCTCTATTCTACTCTATTCCCCTTCTACTATACTCTAGTCTACTCTTTTCTGTATTCTTTCTGTAATGTTCTGTTCTATTCTATTCTGTTTGATTCTATTCTACTCTAGTCTACCCTACCCTACCATACGCGAACATCCCCTACTCCAATCTATTCAATTTGAGTTGACGAATTTTGACACAATTCAGATCGAATCGGTTCGATTCGTGTCCGCTTGGCTCGAACAGAATAGATTCGGCTTGATTCAGCTCCATTAGACTCGATTCAATGAATTTGGCTCGATTCGAATTCATTAGGCTCAAATGAGCTCGATTCGGCCCTCTTTGGACCTATTCAGCACTATTTGGCTCTATTCGGCTCTTTTCTACTCTATTCGACTCCATTCAATTCCATTGCACACCATTCTACTCCATTCTACACTATTCTACTCTACCCTACTCTAATTTACTGTAATTGATTCGGTGGGATTCCATGCAATTTGTCTCCTTTCATCTCCATTCGGCTCGATTCGACTCTATTCTACGCTACTCTCCTCTACATTATTCTGCTCTACTCTACTTTTATCTACTCCATTCTATTGTGTTCTTTCTATTCCGTTCTACCGTGTTCAATTCTATTCTAATCTATTCTATCATAAAGTACTCTAATATATGTTGCTGGATTCAGTTGCATGCATTTCAATGCGATTGGCTCAAATCGGCTCCATTCCACTCCATTCATCCCCATTTGTCTCGAAGAGCTTCGATTCGGCTCTATTCGGCTCTAATAGCCTCTACTCGACTTTAATAGACTCTACTCAACTCTATTATCTCTTTTCAACTCCATTTGACTCCATTCGACTCCAGTCAACTCCATTCTACAGAATTCTACTTCATCCTACTCTATTCTCTGTTATATTGCATAGTAGTCTACCCTACTCTAAACGAAAAATGTGTTTTATTAGAGTAGTAGTCAATTCGAATCGATTGGATTGGATTTGACTTGAATTGTTGGGATTCAATGCAATTCGACGGGATTCGACGCTATACGGCACGGTTCTGAGGGATTCGGCGTGATTCGTCTTGATTTCTATCGGTTCAGCTAATTTTAGCTCTATTTGGCTCTGTTTGGCAATATTGGACTCTATTCTACTCTAGTCTTTGATACTCTACTCAACCCTCTTCTATTCTTTCAGTTCAGTTCTGTTCTGTTCTATTCTGTTCTACTACATTCTATTCTACCCTACCCTACCCTTGCTTACCCTACTGTAATCTGTTCGATTCTATTCGAAACACTTGAACGCGATTCGAGCTGATTCGGGTCGTATCGGCTCGATTCAGCTCCTTTCTGCTCCATTAGACTCGATTCAGTTCTACTCGGCTCTTTTCTGCTCTATTCAGCTCTGATCGGCAGTATTCGACTCTATTTGACTCTAGTCTACTCCTCTCCACTCCACTCTATTCTTTCTGTTCTCTTCGATTCGACCGTACTCTACCCTAACCTTACCTGCACCTACACTAATCTATTTGATTCAGCTCGACACATTTCAATGCGATTCGACATGATTCGTCTCGATTCATCTCGAATTTGGTCGATTCGGGTGTATTCAGCTCTGTTCAGCTCTTTTCGGCTATTCGGTCTATTCACCTCTATTTGACTCTATTCTATTCTACTCTACTCTACTTAATTCTATTTCATTCTTTCTATTGCATTCTGTTCCGTGCTAGTCTAACCTCTCCTACCCTACCCTCCTCTACTCTAATCTATACGATTCAATTCAATGCGTTTCGTCGCGATTCCATGTGATTAGGCTTGAATCGGCTCCATTTAGCTCTCTTTGGCTTGAATCGGGTCAATTCGCCTCAATTCTGCTCGATTCAGCATAATTAGGCTCGATTAAAACTTATTGAGCTCTATTCAGCTCTTTTCTACTATATTTGTCTCTATTTGGCTCCATTCGACTCCATTCCACACCAGTCCACTCCATTCTACACTATTCTATTCTGTTCTACCCTACTCTAATCTATTCTAATCGATTCGATTCATCGCGATTCGTCTCATTTCCTCTCCACTCGACTCGATTCGGCTTGAACTGGGTCTTTTCATCCATATTCTGCACTACTCCACTCTGACGATTCTACTCTACTCATCTCTACTCCATTCTACTCTTTGTATTCTCTTCTGTTCTGCTCTATTCAATTGTACTGTGCCTTACCCACTGAATCCCTCCCTAACCTACACTACTCTAATCTATTCAATTTAATTCGATTTCATTCAATTCAATACTATTCTACCCTCTTAGACACAGTTCAAAGGGATTCGGTGAAATTCCACGAGTTTCGACAGGTTTTGGTTGGATTTCATGGAATTGGACGAAATTCGATGCAGTGGGATGCGATCAGGTGTGTTTTATCTCGATTTAGCTCGGTTCATTTTGTTTGTCTCTAGTTGGCTCTTTTCAGCTCCATTCGGCTACTTTCAGCTCGAATATGGTCGATTTGACTCGATTCGACGCAATTTGCCTTGATTCGGCTCGATTCGGCCCTATTTGGCCCTATTCGGTGCTCTTCAGCTCTATTCCACTCTTTTCTACTCTAGTCATCTCTGTCCGACTCCATTCGACTCCATTCCACACCATTCTACTCCATTCTACACTATCCTATTCTGCAGAACCCTAACCCACCCCACCCTATCCTAATCGAGTCTTTTATTTTCTCTTCTCTTCTGTGGTGTTCTATTCTCTTTTTCTATTTTCTCTATTTCATCCTATGATACACTACCATAACCTACACTGAAGTATGTCATTCTATTCTTTTTATTCTATTTTCTTTGTTCCACCGCATGCTACCCTACCCTATGCTACCCCACCTAGTCATTGGGAGTACTTAATAAGGGTACTAATTAAGGGTACTAGTTATGGCAAGGGTAATGATTAACACAAGGTTACTAGTTCAGGCTACTAGTTGAAGCCAGGGCACTAGATAAGGCTACTAGTTGAGCTAAGATTCACTAGTTAGGGGTATTAGTGAATGCCAGGGTACTAGTGAAGGGTCCTAGTTCAGACACAAGTCCTTGTTGCGGGTACTGTTTTAGTCAAGGTTACTGTAAATTGCTACTGTTTAAGAGAAGGGTCCTAGTTAGGGGTACATGTTAAGGTACGGGTACAAGTTCGGGTGACTAGTTAAGGCCAGTTGACTGGTTCAGGCAAGGCTACTAGTTAAGGCAAGTTTACAAGATAGGGTTACTCGTTCAGGCCAGTTTACTAGTTAAGGCAAGGCGACTAGTTAGGGGTACTAGTTAAGGTAAGGGTACAAGTTAGGGTTACTCGTCAGGCCAGTTTACTAGTTAAGGCAAGGCACCTAGTTAGGGCTACCGGTTAAGGCAAGGGTACTGTTAGGGCTGCTACATAAGGCAGGGCACTAGTTAAGGCAAGGCTACTAGTTCAGGGTACTAATTAAGGCAGGGGCACTAGTTATGGCTCCTAGTTAAGGCAAGGGTACCAGTTTGGGGTCCTAATTCAGGGTACTTGTCAAGACAAGGGTACTATTCAAGGCTACTTGTCGAGGCTACTGATCTATGCCACTATTCTAGCTGACTTGGCTGGGTTACTAGTCTAGGCTACTACTCTAGCCTTCTCTTGTCTACTCTACTCTAGTCTACCTTAGTCTACCCTAGTCCACCCTATCAGAAACTCCGGTGCCATAACCCTTCAATCTGTTTGATTTGATTCGATTCAAAGCATTTCGATGCCATTGGACGCGACTATGCTCGAAGCTGCTCGATTCGGCTCGATTCAGCACCATTAGCTCGATTCAGCTCGATTATCCTCGTTTCCACTTGATTCGGCTCTGTTCAGCCTTTGTCGTCCCTATTCAGCTCGATTCCACTCTTTTCTACTCTATTCGTCTCTATTTCACTCCATTCTATTCATTCCACACAATTCGACTCTATTCTGCTCTACCCTACCCTACCCTACTCTAATTGACTCTAATCTCTCTGATGCGATTCATCTCCTTTTATCCCCATCCTGCTACATTCAGCTCTATTCGACTCGATGCTACTCTACGCTATTGTACTCTAGTCTACTCTTCTGTAGTCTAGTCTAGTCTACTCTCTTCTATTCTATTGTATGTTTGCGATTCTGTTCTGTTCTATTCTACTCCACTGTACTGTACCCTATGCTATCCCAACTCTAATCTATTCTACTCCATTTGATTGGATTCGATTCGACCCATTTTGAAGTGATTCAGCTCGATTTGGCTCTATTCTACTCTATTCCCCTTCTACTATACTCTAGTCTACTCTTTTCTGTATTCTTTCTGTAATGTTCTGTTCTATTCTATTCTGTTTGATTCTATTCTACTCTAGTCTACCCTACCCTACCATACGCGAACATCCCCTACTCCAATCTATTCAATTTGAGTTGACGAATTTTGACACAATTCAGATCGAATCGGTTCGATTCGTGTCCGCTTGGCTCGAACAGAATAGATTCGGCTTGATTCAGCTCCATTAGACTCGATTCAATGAATTTGGCTCGATTCGAATTCATTAGGCTCAAATGAGCTCGATTCGGCCCTCTTTGGACCTATTCAGCACTATTTGGCTCTATTCGGCTCTTTTCTACTCTATTCGACTCCATTCAATTCCATTGCACACCATTCTACTCCATTCTACACTATTCTACTCTACCCTACTCTAATTTACTGTAATTGATTCGGTGGGATTCCATGCAATTTGTCTCCTTTCATCTCCATTCGGCTCGATTCGACTCTATTCTACGCTACTCTCCTCTACATTATTCTGCTCTACTCTACTTTTATCTACTCCATTCTATTGTGTTCTTTCTATTCCGTTCTACCGTGTTCAATTCTATTCTAATCTATTCTATCATAAAGTACTCTAATATATGTTGCTGGATTCAGTTGCATGCATTTCAATGCGATTGGCTCAAATCGGCTCCATTCCACTCCATTCATCCCCATTTGTCTCGAAGAGCTTCGATTCGGCTCTATTCGGCTCTAATAGCCTCTACTCGACTTTAATAGACTCTACTCAACTCTATTATCTCTTTTCAACTCCATTTGACTCCATTCGACTCCAGTCAACTCCATTCTACAGAATTCTACTTCATCCTACTCTATTCTCTGTTATATTGCATAGTAGTCTACCCTACTCTAAACGAAAAATGTGTTTTATTAGAGTAGTAGTCAATTCGAATCGATTGGATTGGATTTGACTTGAATTGTTGGGATTCAATGCAATTCGACGGGATTCGACGCTATACGGCACGGTTCTGAGGGATTCGGCGTGATTCGTCTTGATTTCTATCGGTTCAGCTAATTTTAGCTCTATTTGGCTCTGTTTGGCAATATTGGACTCTATTCTACTCTAGTCTTTGATACTCTACTCAACCCTCTTCTATTCTTTCAGTTCAGTTCTGTTCTGTTCTATTCTGTTCTACTACATTCTATTCTACCCTACCCTACCCTTGCTTACCCTACTGTAATCTGTTCGATTCTATTCGAAACACTTGAACGCGATTCGAGCTGATTCGGGTCGTATCGGCTCGATTCAGCTCCTTTCTGCTCCATTAGACTCGATTCAGTTCTACTCGGCTCTTTTCTGCTCTATTCAGCTCTGATCGGCAGTATTCGACTCTATTTGACTCTAGTCTACTCCTCTCCACTCCACTCTATTCTTTCTGTTCTCTTCGATTCGACCGTACTCTACCCTAACCTTACCTGCACCTACACTAATCTATTTGATTCAGCTCGACACATTTCAATGCGATTCGACATGATTCGTCTCGATTCATCTCGAATTTGGTCGATTCGGGTGTATTCAGCTCTGTTCAGCTCTTTTCGGCTATTCGGTCTATTCACCTCTATTTGACTCTATTCTATTCTACTCTACTCTACTTAATTCTATTTCATTCTTTCTATTGCATTCTGTTCCGTGCTAGTCTAACCTCTCCTACCCTACCCTCCTCTACTCTAATCTATACGATTCAATTCAATGCGTTTCGTCGCGATTCCATGTGATTAGGCTTGAATCGGCTCCATTTAGCTCTCTTTGGCTTGAATCGGGTCAATTCGCCTCAATTCTGCTCGATTCAGCATAATTAGGCTCGATTAAAACTTATTGAGCTCTATTCAGCTCTTTTCTACTATATTTGTCTCTATTTGGCTCCATTCGACTCCATTCCACACCAGTCCACTCCATTCTACACTATTCTATTCTGTTCTACCCTACTCTAATCTATTCTAATCGATTCGATTCATCGCGATTCGTCTCATTTCCTCTCCACTCGACTCGATTCGGCTTGAACTGGGTCTTTTCATCCATATTCTGCACTACTCCACTCTGACGATTCTACTCTACTCATCTCTACTCCATTCTACTCTTTGTATTCTCTTCTGTTCTGCTCTATTCAATTGTACTGTGCCTTACCCACTGAATCCCTCCCTAACCTACACTACTCTAATCTATTCAATTTAATTCGATTTCATTCAATTCAATACTATTCTACCCTCTTAGACACAGTTCAAAGGGATTCGGTGAAATTCCACGAGTTTCGACAGGTTTTGGTTGGATTTCATGGAATTGGACGAAATTCGATGCAGTGGGATGCGATCAGGTGTGTTTTATCTCGATTTAGCTCGGTTCATTTTGTTTGTCTCTAGTTGGCTCTTTTCAGCTCCATTCGGCTACTTTCAGCTCGAATATGGTCGATTTGACTCGATTCGACGCAATTTGCCTTGATTCGGCTCGATTCGGCCCTATTTGGCCCTATTCGGTGCTCTTCAGCTCTATTCCACTCTTTTCTACTCTAGTCATCTCTGTCCGACTCCATTCGACTCCATTCCACACCATTCTACTCCATTCTACACTATCCTATTCTGCAGAACCCTAACCCACCCCACCCTATCCTAATCGAGTCTTTTATTTTCTCTTCTCTTCTGTGGTGTTCTATTCTCTTTTTCTATTTTCTCTATTTCATCCTATGATACACTACCATAACCTACACTGAAGTATGTCATTCTATTCTTTTTATTCTATTTTCTTTGTTCCACCGCATGCTACCCTACCCTATGCTACCCCACCTAGTCATTGGGAGTACTTAATAAGGGTACTAATTAAGGGTACTAGTTATGGCAAGGGTAATGATTAACACAAGGTTACTAGTTCAGGCTACTAGTTGAAGCCAGGGCACTAGATAAGGCTACTAGTTGAGCTAAGATTCACTAGTTAGGGGTATTAGTGAATGCCAGGGTACTAGTGAAGGGTCCTAGTTCAGACACAAGTCCTTGTTGCGGGTACTGTTTTAGTCAAGGTTACTGTAAATTGCTACTGTTTAAGAGAAGGGTCCTAGTTAGGGGTACATGTTAAGGTACGGGTACAAGTTAGGGTGACTAGTTAAGGCCAGTTGACTGGTTCAGGCAAGGCTACTAGTTAAGGCAAGTTTACAAGATAGGGTTACTCGTTCAGGCCAGTTTACTAGTTAAGGCAAGGCGACTAGTTAGGGGTACTAGTTAAGGTAAGGGTACAAGTTAGGGTTACTCGTCAGGCCAGTTTACTAGTTAAGGCAAGGCACCTAGTTAGGGCTACCGGTTAAGGCAAGGGTACTGTTAGGGCTGCTACATAAGGCAGGGCACTAGTTAAGGCAAGGCTACTAGTTCAGGGTACTAATTAAGGCAGGGGCACTAGTTATGGCTCCTAGTTAAGGCAAGGGTACCAGTTTGGGGTCCTAATTCAGGGTACTTGTCAAGACAAGGGTACTATTCAAGGCTACTTGTCGAGGCTACTGATCTATGCCACTATTCTAGCTGACTTGGCTGGGTTACTAGTCTAGGCTACTACTCTAGCCTTCTCTTGTCTACTCTACTCTAGTCTACCTTAGTCTACCCTAGTCCACCCTATCAGAAACTCCGGTGCCATAACCCTTCAATCTGTTTGATTTGATTCGATTCAAAGCATTTCGATGCCATTGGACGCGACTATGCTCGAAGCTGCTCGATTCGGCTCGATTCAGCACCATTAGCTCGATTCAGCTCGATTATCCTCGTTTCCACTTGATTCGGCTCTGTTCAGCCTTTGTCGTCCCTATTCAGCTCGATTCCACTCTTTTCTACTCTATTCGTCTCTATTTCACTCCATTCTATTCATTCCACACAATTCGACTCTATTCTGCTCTACCCTACCCTACCCTACTCTAATTGACTCTAATCTCTCTGATGCGATTCATCTCCTTTTATCCCCATCCTGCTACATTCAGCTCTATTCGACTCGATGCTACTCTACGCTATTGTACTCTAGTCTACTCTTCTGTAGTCTAGTCTAGTCTACTCTCTTCTATTCTATTGTATGTTTGCGATTCTGTTCTGTTCTATTCTACTCCACTGTACTGTACCCTATGCTATCCCAACTCTAATCTATTCTACTCCATTTGATTGGATTCGATTCGACCCATTTTGAAGTGATTCAGCTCGATTTGGCTCTATTCTACTCTATTCCCCTTCTACTATACTCTAGTCTACTCTTTTCTGTATTCTTTCTGTAATGTTCTGTTCTATTCTATTCTGTTTGATTCTATTCTACTCTAGTACATCCCCTACTCCAATCTATTCAATTTGAGTTGACGAATTTTGACACAATTCAGATCGAATCGGTTCGATTCGTGTCCGCTTGGCTCGAACAGAATAGATTCGGCTTGATTCAGCTCCATTAGACTCGATTCAATGAATTTGGCTCGATTCGAATTCATTAGGCTCAAATGAGCTCGATTCGGCCCTCTTTGGACCTATTCAGCACTATTTGGCTCTATTCGGCTCTTTTCTACTCTATTCGACTCCATTCAATTCCATTGCACACCATTCTACTCCATTCTACACTATTCTACTCTACCCTACTCTAATTTACTGTAATTGATTCGGTGGGATTCCATGCAATTTGTCTCCTTTCATCTCCATTCGGCTCGATTCGACTCTATTCTACGCTACTCTCCTCTACATTATTCTGCTCTACTCTACTTTTATCTACTCCATTCTATTGTGTTCTTTCTATTCCGTTCTACCGTGTTCAATTCTATTCTAATCTATTCTATCATAAAGTACTCTAATATATGTTGCTGGATTCAGTTGCATGCATTTCAATGCGATTGGCTCAAATCGGCTCCATTCCACTCCATTCATCCCCATTTGTCTCGAAGAGCTTCGATTCGGCTCTATTCGGCTCTAATAGCCTCTACTCGACTTTATGAGACTCTACTCAACTCTATTATCTCTTTTCAACTCCATTTGACTCCATTCGACTCCAGTCAACTCCATTCTACAGAATTCTACTTCATCCTACTCTATTCTCTGTTATATTGCATAGTAGTCTACCCTACTCTAAACGAAAAATGTGTTTTATTAGAGTAGTAGTCAATTCGAATCGATTGGATTGGATTTGACTTGAATTGTTGGGATTCAATGCAATTCGACGGGATTCGACGCTATACGGCACGGTTCTGAGGGATTCGGCGTGATTCGTCTTGATTTCTATCGGTTCAGCTAATTTTAGCTCTATTTGGCTCTGTTTGGCAATATTGGACTCTATTCTACTCTAGTCTTTGATACTCTACTCAACCCTCTTCTATTCTTTCAGTTCAGTTCTGTTCTGTTCTATTCTGTTCTACTACATTCTATTCTACCCTACCCTACCCTTGCTTACCCTACTGTAATCTGTTCGATTCTATTCGAAACACTTGAACGCGATTCGAGCTGATTCGGGTCGTATCGGCTCGATTCAGCTCCTTTCTGCTCCATTAGACTCGATTCAGTTCTACTCGGCTCTTTTCTGCTCTATTCAGCTCTGATCGGCAGTATTCGACTCTATTTGACTCTAGTCTACTCCTCTCCACTCCACTCTATTCTTTCTGTTCTCTTCGATTCGACCGTACTCTACCCTAACCTTACCTGCACCTACACTAATCTATTTGATTCAGCTCGACACATTTCAATGCGATTCGACATGATTCGTCTCGATTCATCTCGAATTTGGTCGATTCGGGTGTATTCAGCTCTGTTCAGCTCTTTTCGGCTATTCGGTCTATTCACCTCTATTTGACTCTATTCTATTCTACTCTACTCTACTTAATTCTATTTCATTCTTTCTATTGCATTCTGTTCCGTGCTAGTCTAACCTCTCCTACCCTACCCTCCTCTACTCTAATCTATACGATTCAATTCAATGCGTTTTGTCGCGATTCCATGTGATTAGGCTTGAATCGGCTCCATTTAGCTCTCTTTGGCTTGAATCGGGTCAATTCGCCTCAATTCTGCTCGATTCAGCATAATTAGGCTCGATTAAAACTTATTGAGCTCTATTCAGCTCTTTTCTACTATATTTGTCTCTATTTGGCTCCATTCGACTCCATTCCACACCAGTCCACTCCATTCTACACTATTCTATTCTGTTCTACCCTACTCTAATCTATTCTAATCGATTCGATTCATCGCGATTCGTCTCATTTCCTCTCCACTCGACTCGATTCGGCTTGAACTGGGTCTTTTCATCCATATTCTGCACTACTCCACTCTGACGATTCTACTCTACTCATCTCTACTCCATTCTACTCTTTGTATTCTCTTCTGTTCTGCTCTATTCAATTGTACTGTGCCTTACCCACTGAATCCCTCCCTAACCTACACTACTCTAATCTATTCAATTTAATTCGATTTCATTCAATTCAATACTATTCTACCCTCTTAGACACAGTTCAAAGGGATTCGGTGAAATTCCACGAGTTTCGACAGGTTTTGGTTGGATTTCATGGAATTGGACGAAATTCGATGCAGTGGGATGTGATCAGGTGTGTTTTATCTCGATTTAGCTCGGTTCATTTTGTTTGTCTCTAGTTGGCTCTTTTCAGCTCCATTCGGCTACTTTCAGCTCGAATATGGTCGATTTGACTCGATTCGACGCAATTTGCCTTGATTCGGCTCGATTCGGCCCTATTTGGCCCTATTCGGTGCTCTTCAGCTCTATTCCACTCTTTTCTACTCTAGTCATCTCTGTCCGACTCCATTCGACTCCATTCCACACCATTCTACTCCATTCTACACTATCCTATTCTGCAGAACCCTA